>NW_003852413.1:14967520-14970283 GCF_000181295.1 Otolemur garnettii | reverse complement strand
AAAAAAAAAAAAAAAAAAGAGGCTGCCTTGCCCCGGGTTCATATCGCCTCCCATACTAGGGTGTCCCAATCAGCCTATGAAGGGTCAGGGTCCACCTCCATCAACGTGACATTCATGGGTATTTGGGTGGAGGTCCCTAATGTCCAACCACGAAGTACCAGCAATATGGCATGCTGGCATTGTGCCATCTGAGCAGGGGTCTTACAGGCATCATAAAAGGGTTCCACCTCCTCCAGTTGTTTGGAGGCAGGAAGGGATTGGTGTCAGGCGCTTGAGACACCCCCACTTCCTAAGCAGTTGCTTTGTGATGCTGTGCCAGGGATGGGAGCCCTGGTACCCCCACAGCATCAGGAAACAATTTTCTCTAGGTAAGATGTGCAACAACATAGCATTTATCTGTCCAAGGTGCCACATCCCCCCGGTGATGTCACCTCCTTCACAGGTCAAGGCTTACCTTACTGACCCCTTTGCTGCCACATTTCCAGTCCTGACCACCGACAGAGTGGGTCCAGAAGGAGCTTCCCAACCAGCACTTCCTTTGGGAATTCTTGGCTCCCAGGACCTACAGCTCGCGTGCCCCACGTGTTGTTCTAAGAGTGGAGGGAGACCATCTCCTTCCGGGTTACCTCCCCTTGACTCACCCTGGGTCAGGCCTTTGCTTGTGCTCTGAGACTAGCCAATTAATAACATTCGAATCTCCTGCCAGGGAGGCCTCTATGAGAGACCATCAGGAAACACACACTGAGGGCTGTCACAGGGGAATCTGTTTTGCAATTTGGGGGCGGGGAGGGGGGAGAAGCTAGGGCCATACCAGGCAGCAGTAGTGCACAGCTGTAAAAAGCTACAGACTGCTAGCAAACAGCACTTCCTTCCTTCCCCAAAGGAAAGGCTGTTTGGGCGAGGCCGTTAGCGAGCTGTTCACAGCTAATAGGCATTTTACAGGTGCAGTAACCACCCCAGCTGCTTTGAGAGCCCCCTGTTAAGTTGAGGTTCTAGTACCAGAGTGGCTGGCGACTCTGCCTTGTGGGAAACAAAGGAGAGCTGGACATGGGTGTTCACAATGTACCTTTCATGGGATACTCTTTTTTTTTTCATTTTTGGCCGGGGCTGGGTTTGAACCCGCCACCTCCGGCATATGGGGCCGGCACCCTACCCTTTTTGAGGCGCCGCCCAAATGTTATTGAGATTGGGTTATAAACCTGATCTCTCTCTCTCTTTTTTTTTTTCTTTTTTTGCAGTTTTTGGCCAGGGATGGGTTTGAACCCGCCACCTCCAGCATATGAGGCTGGCGCCCTACTCCTTTGAGCCACAGGTGCCACTGATGGGATACTCTTTTATCTGATGGATGGCCTAAGGCCTACTTATCCAACCCATGACTAAGGGGTTCTTCACATGAGAAACTCCTTTTTTTCGTTTCTGAGACAGAGTTTAACTTTGTTGCCCTTGGTAGAGTGCTGTGGCATCACAGCTCACAGCAACCTCAAATGCTTTGGCTCAAGTGATTCTCTTGCCTCATCCTCCTGAGTAGCTGAGACTAGAAGGTGCCTGCAACAACAGCTATTGTTTTTTGGAGGAGGAGCAGAATCTCAAGCTGTGGCCCTGCATAGAGTATCATGGCATCATCATAGCCCACAGCAACCTCCAACTTTTGGGCTCAAGTGATCTTCTTGCCTCAGCTTTTCTATTTTTAGTAGAGACGGGGGTCTTGCTCTTGCTCAGGCTGGTCTCAAACTCATGAGCTCTAGTGATCTACCCACCTTGTGCCTCCCAGAGCGCTAGGATTATAGGCCTAAGCCACCACTTTCAGCAATTTTTCTTTTCTTTTCTTTTCTTTTTTTTGAGACAAACTTTGCCACCCTTGGTAGAGTGCCATGCTGTCATAGCTCACAGCAACCTCAAACTCTTGGGCTCAAGTGATCCTCTCACCTTAGCCTCCTGAGTAGCTGGGACTATAGGCGCCTGCTGCAATGCTTGACTAGTTTTTCAGAGATGGTTCTTACTCCTGCTTAGGCTAGTCTTGAACTCCTGAGCTCAAGAAATCCACCTGCCTCGGACTCATGGAATGCTAGGATTACAGGCATGAGCCACCATGTCCCACCCCAAGATACTCTTTTATTTTATTTTGTTTGAGACTGAGTCTCAAGCTGTCACCCTGGGGAGAGTGCCATGGTGACATCATAGCTTACAGAAACTTCCATCCAACTCTTGGGCTCAAGCTATCCTCTTGCCTTAGTTTTTTGAAGTTTTAGTAGAGACGAGGTCTCACTCTGGCTCAGGCTGATCTTGACCCCACGAGCTCAAGCAGTCCACCTACCTCGGCCTCCCAGAATGCTAGGATTACAGGCATCAGCCACCGTGCCTGGCCAAGAAACTCCTTTATACCAGCAGATGCCTTGTGCCTGTTGTCTGATCTGTGTCCCGTTTATTCTTTGCCTGGTCATTGCTCTGGCACTGGCTTTATGTTTTTCTTGGGATCTTGGGGGAAACCTGGCCTGGGGGAGCCCCTGGTTTTTCAAATGGAAGGTGCAGACTTATACACCACCACAACAGGAGAAAAGGTCAGGCGCGGTGGCTCTCGCCTGTAATCCCAGCACTTCAGGAGGCTGAAGTGGGAGGATTGCTTGAGCCCGTAAGTTTGAGGCTTCAGTGAGCAATGATGGTGTCACAGCACTCCAGCCTGGGCAACAGAACAAGAACCCATATGTAAAAATAAATAAATAAATAAGTTGATGTCTATACAGGTTTGAAAGTCAAAGGTTACAG
>NW_003852413.1:14936560-14966925 GCF_000181295.1 Otolemur garnettii | reverse complement strand
CACAGCTCACAGCAACCTCCAACTCCTGGGCTTAGGCAATTCTCTTGCCTCAACCTCCTGAGTAGCTGGGACTACAGGCACCTGCCACAACGCCCAGCTATCTTTTTGTTGCAGTTTGGCCAGGGCTAGGTTTGAACCTGCCACCCTCAGTATTTGGGGCTGGTGCCCTACTCACTGAGCCACAGGCACCGCCCACTTTTTTTTTTTTTTAAACAGAGTTTCACTTTGTCACCCTCTGTGGAGTGCTATGGTGTCATAACTCACAGCAACCTCAAACTTTTGGGCTCAAGTGATCCTCTTGCCTCAGCCTCCCGAGTAGTTGGAACTATAGGAGCCTGCCACAATGCCCAGCTATTATTAGAGATGGGGTTTCACTCTGGCTCAGGCTGGTCTGGAACTCCTGAGCTTAGGTGATCCACTTGCCCTGGCCTCCCAGAGAGCTAGGACTATAGGTGTGAGCCTGGTCTTATACCTGTTTCTAAGTGTAGTGATTCTAATGCTTCTCTATTAAGTGAGGATTCCAGGTGAGAGGATTATTTTGTGGGATAGGCTGTGTTTCTGTGAGATGAGGAAGGAGGATATTTTGGTCCTAAAAGCAAACACTAAGAAATAAGACCCTGGGCAAGCCTAGGACGGGGCACTCCTTAAATGCTTCAACTATGAAGCAGAGGGAGGAGATGTGGTAAGTGGGTGAGAGAAGGTCCTCTGGGCTCCCAGATCCCTGCCTGAGAGCTAGCCAGGATGACACCATAAACGGGTCAACACCCTTGCTTGGTTCACGCCTCTTTTGCACAAATTCTGCTCTTTCTTTCCAGCCTGCTATGATAGTTTTGGGTCCTCTTTAGCTTTTGCCACTTCGCCCAGCTGCTGGTCAGCATTATTATTTCTTTTCTCATTAAAAAATGCTCATCAGCAGGGAGGCGCCTGTGGCTCAGTGAGTAGGGCACCGGCCCCATATACTGAGGGTGGTGGGTTCAAACCCGGCCCTGGCCAAACTGCAACAAAAAATAGCCTGGCGTTGCGGCGGGCGCCTGTAGTCCCAGCTACTTGGGAGGCTGAGGCAGGAGAATCGCCTAAGCCCAGGAGTTGGAGGTTGCTGTGAGCCGTGTGACTCCACGGCACTCTACTGAGGGCGATAAAGTGAGACTCTGTCTCAAAAAAAACCAAAAATGCTCATCAGCAGGGGACTCAGGGGTGGGTAAAAATTGCTCATCAGTTTGTGCTTTCCACAAGTCTTGCTTTCTCGGAGGTGCTTTGATTTGAGTTACTTTTCAGCTTCCCCTTCCCTTTGTGACTAGTGTACCTGGGTTCCACTGGGCGCCCACACCCTGCGGTCCTGGAATGCAGGGCAGCGGGACCTGCCTGGCATCCAGTTGCCTTTGGGAGGATATCCCCTGGGAAAGAACACACCCCAAGGGAGGAGAGCTTCAGCCAGACAAACTTGGCATGAGAATAAGCCCCAGGTGACAGAGAGTAGAGGTGGTCTTTGAGCCAGTCCTCTGGAACCCAGTGTCCTTGGCCTGAGCCGCCTCAGTCCTAGGCTAAATATGAACAAAATCTGGAAGAGCTGTTTTCAGCACATGCTCTGTCAGACATACTCCCGGAAAGAATTTTTTTTTTTTTTTTTTTAGCCGGGGCCGAGTTTGAACCCGCCACCTCTGGTATATGGAGCTGGCACCCTACTCCTCGAGCCACAGGCGCCACCCCAGAAAGAATCTTGATCCCCTTTACTTTGTCAACGTGATAAAAATATGTTAATAAAGTTGGGAGAGTGATCTTGCACCCCACTTCTATGTGGACTTACCATGGGAGACAGGACAATTTCAGAGCGCTGGAGAGTTGTCATCTGGGTTGAACAGAGTACAGCTGTGGTGTCCTGTTCACCCACAGGGTGGGAAATAACCATCTGGGTTGTTAGTTCCATGAGTCACCTCAGCTTGACTATAGTACCTCGTTCAATCAAACCTAATCTACATGTTGCTATGAAGCTATTTTGTAGCTATGATTAGTGCCTACAATAGAGTTTAAGTAAAGGGGATTATTGTCAGTAATCCAGGCAGGCCTCGTTCAGTTACTCAAAAAGTCTTAAGAACAGGCTCCACGCCCAAAGCACAGTGGTTATAGCACCAGCCACATACACTGAGGTTGGCGGGTTCCAACCCCGCCTGGGCCAGCTAAAACAACAATGAAAGCTGCAACAGAAAATAGCTGGGCTTTTGGCAGACACCTGTAGTCCCAGGTACAGCAGGAAAATCGCTTAAGGCTCGGCACCTGTGGCTCAAGCCGCTAAGGTGCCAGCCACATACACCTGAGATGGTGGGTTGGAATCCAGCACGGCCTGCCAAACAACGACGGCTGCAACCAAAAAATAGCTGGGCGCTGTGGTGGGCACCTGTGGTCCCAGCTACTTGGGAGGCAGAGGAGGGAGAATCACTTGAGCCCAGGAGTTGGAGGTTGCTACCCAGGGCAACAGCTTGAAGCTCTGTCTCCAAAAAAAAAAAAAGGAAAGAAAAGAAAAGAAAATCGCTTAAGCCCAGGAGTTGGAGGTTGCTGTGAGCTGTGATGTCACAGCACTCTACTGAAGGTGACACAATGAGACTCTGTCTCTCTCTTTTCAGTTTTTGGCCAGGGCTGGATTTGAACCTAGCCACCTCCGGTATATGGGGCCAGCACCCTACTCTTTTGAGCCACAGGCGCCACCCTAGACTCTGTCTTAAAAAAAAAAAGTCTTAAGAACAGAAGTAAGAGACTGGGCATAGTGGCTCATGCCTATAATCCTAGCACTCTGGGAGGCTGAAATGGGAAATTGCTTGAGCTAGGAGTTAGAGACCAACTTGAGCAAAATGAGAACTGAGTATTGTCGAGATCCTATCTTTACTAAAAATAGAAAAAGTAGCCAGGTTTTGTTGTGGGCACCTGTAGTCCCAGCTACTATGGAGGCCGAGGCAGGAGGATTAGTTGAGCCCAGGAGTTTGAGGCTGCTGTGAGCTGGGCTGAGGCCATGACACTCTAGCCTGGGCAACAGAATGAGACCCTGTATCAATAACAAAAAGAATAGAACTGAGGTTTCCCTGAGGAAGAAGAAATTTCTTCTAATGCTTCTCTATTAAATTTCTTCTCATGCTCCCCTGCTGATGAGCATTTTTCTTTCAGCGGATTGTAGTAGCATCTGTTCATGCCCACAAGCTTCCATCCCAGCCTGCCCTGCAGATCTCAGACTTGCCAATCCCAAAGCCAGTTCCTTATAACACATCTATCTCTCCGGGAGAACCCTGACCACAGAGGTGGTGGCACTCAGTGGAGGCAGTGATAAGATGTCTTGTGGAAATGGCAGTGACTGTGTGACAGTATCCTGACAGTATCCTGACTGTGGGCATCAGCCAGATGGCAAGATGTGACCTCACATCTTCACAGGCAGCCAGCGTGGGAAAAACAGCAGATGCTTCAGGGAGAAGTCACAGGGTGTTGGTGAATGTGTGGGTACTGCCCTCTGGGGAGGATCAGACTCTGAGGGGGCTGTAGATCCTTCCTCATCAGCAGGTGTAATTGGGGACCCAAATAATACAGTTAATTTTTTTTTTTTTTCTTGAGACAGAGCCTCAAGCTGTCCCCCTGGGTAGAGTGCTGTGGCATTACAGCTCACAGCAACCTCCAACTCCTGGGCTCAAGCAAGTCCCCTGCCTCTGCCTCCCAAGTAGCTGGGACCACAGGCGCCCGCCACAACGCCCAGCTATTTTTTGGTTGCAGCCGTCATTGTTGTTTGGCGGGTCCGGGCTGGGGATTCGAACCTGCTACCTTAGGTGTACGTGGCTGGCGCCTTAGCCGGTTGAGCTATAGGCACCGAGCCAATACAGTTAATCTTCATGGGACCCTGTCTGTATCTCCAGAGTGGTGTGTCCCAGAACAACATGGTGCTTGGGTTCCAACAGGAAGCAGATGGCACACTCAAATTGTAAGAAGCTGGGTTTGATAAATGGAGTACCAGGGGCGGTGCTGTGGCTCAAAGGAGTAGGGCGCTGACCCCATATGCCAGAGGTGGCAGGTTCAAACCCAGCCCCAGACAAAAAAAAAAAAAAAAAATTTCAAAAAAAAAAAAAAAAGATAAACAGAGTACCTATTACAAGGGATAGCTCAGTACCCCTGGGGCTGGCGACAGTAGACTTATTACTTCCTCTGGACAGAAGGGACAAGAGGAGGGAAAGGGCCCCAGAACCTAGAAGCAGAGAGAGCTGTGTAGAGAAGGTCACCCTGTGAGGGCGCCTCAATAGAGGGACAGCCACACCAAGGTGACCTCTTAGGCAGGATCTGAGGAAATAAATGGCCCCCGTGTTACCCCTTTCCGTCCCTTCACCTCTTACCTGCACTCCCTCCAATCAGAAACTGGGGCCACAGGAGCCCCTCAAGTTGCGCATGTAGGTTGGCCTCTGGGCAAAGAGTAGTGTGGGGAATGCTGTAGAATCCTGTGTAAGAGACAAGTTACGTTGGAACACCAAACCTAAGTAGATCTTTCCTCCCTTTGGAAGGGTTTTTTAGTGTTATATTATACTATTTATAGTTTCTCTTTGTCTTGGCAATTCTTTTTTTATTTTTTTGAGACAGAGTCAGTCTTACTATGCTGCCCTCAGTAGAGTGCCTTGGCATCAGCGCTCACAGCAACCTCAAGTTCTTGGGCTCCAGTGATTCTCTTGTCTCAGCCTCCCAAGTAGCTGGGACTACAGGCACCCACCACAACATCCAGGTATTTTTTAGAGAGCAGGTCATGCTCTGGCTCAGAGCTGGTCTGGAACTCATGAGGTCAGGCAATCTAACCACCTTGGCCTCCCAGAGTGTTAGGATTACAGATGTGAGCCCTTTTTTTTGCAGTTTTTGGCCAGGGCTGGTTTTGAACCCATCACCTCCCACATATGGGGCCAGCACCCTACTCCTTTGAAACACAGGTGCCACCCTTTTTTTGAGACAGAGCCTCAAGCTGTCGCCCTGGGTAGAATGCTGTGGCATCACAGCTCACAACAACCTCCAACTCCTGGGCTCAAGAGATTCTCCTCCACCTCCCAAGTAGCTGGAACTACAGGTTCCTGCCACAATGCCCAGCTATTTTTTGGTTGTAGCCATCATTGTTGTTTGGTAGGCCCGGGCTGGATTCTAACCCGCCAGCTCAGGTGTATGTGGCTGGCACCTTAGCCACTTGAGCCACAGGCACTGAGTCAAGCCATTTTTGTTAGCAGGCCTGGCCTGGGTTTGTAACCGCCACCCACCTCCCACTCTCTGGTGCATGGAGCCCGGCACTCTAACCATTGAGCTATGCGCTCCCATGTCCTGGCAATTCTTAAACAGGGGTGGTAATAATCTCTTAGGGGGCAATGGAAATGTGAAGGGGCAGTTTCTTTTTCTTTTCTTTGGTTGTCTCATTGACTGGGGCACAATGGCATTATGTAAGATGAGGCCAGGGGTGCCTAAGAAAGAGTCCTTAAGGCAAAAGATTTATACAATCTGAAGAGAAACCAGAGTATAGAAAGAGTCCTAAGGAATGAAGTCCCTGTGCAGATTGCCGAGAGCCACCTGTCAAAAGTCAGTATATAAAAGTGGAGTATATTATTATTATTTTTGAGACAGAGTCTCACTGTGTCCCCCTTGATAGAGTGCTATGGTGTCACAGCTCACAGCAACCTCAAACTCTTGGGCTCAAGCGATTCTCTTGCCTCAGCCTCCCAAGTAGCTGAGACTATAGGTGCCCACCACAATGGTGGGCTATTTTTTTGTTGCAGTTGTCATTGTTGTTTAGCTGGCCTGGGCTGGGTTCAAACCTGCCAGTTTCAGTGTATATGGCCGTGCTGTAACCACTACACTACAGAGTCAGTTTTTCTACTTTTTAATAGAGACAGGGTCTTGCATTTGCTCAGGCTGGTCTCAAACTCATAAACTCAAGCATTCCACCTGCCTTGGCCTCCCAGAGTGCTAGGATCACAGGCATGAGCCACTGCGCCCAGCCAACTGAATTGCACAGTAGTCTGTAACAGGGAGAGCAATGCATCTACCTTCTGAATCTGAAGGGCACCTGGGGGAAGCTTCTGTTGACAGCTTGTGCCATGGCTGCCACTGTAAAACCAACTGACATCACTGTCATATCCTCTGGGAATATCAGCCAGTGGACTATGCTGAAGTTTGCCACTTGAGCCTGGTCGCTTTGCTCCTGGGACTTTCATGAACCAGATCCTGGCAACCTTCCGGGAGCCATGTCTTCTGGGGGTTACTGAACCCAGGGTTGACCAGCAGCCTCCTATGCAAGGGTCTTGTTATTTGCCCACCATTGCTCTGTGTGGAGCCCACAACCAGGGAGCCCACTAAGGTGGGTGTGTCGGACGCTGTTGGGAAGTTCTGCACAGGAATGCATCAGCCCCCCTGAACCCCCAGGGAAGCCATGCATGATCTCTGCTTCTGCAGGGACCCTAAAGGGACTGAAAAGGAAGAGCAGGCCACTGGAGGAAGTCGGGTGAACGGACTGCTCCAGGTCCAGTGCTCACTGCGACTCAGCCTGAGGCTGCAGATGGTCTGAAGTGGTGCAGGTGCTCTGGGCCCCTCCTCAGCGGGTCCCTGCTGCTGCAGCCTGGGTGCAGGTCCCATCGCCCAGGCCACCAAGTGGATAGGGACAACCACCATGCTCCTCAGCTGTTCCCTCACAGGCTTAAACAGGAAATGGGAATAAGGATGATGGAAAATACATGTCAGTTTCTAAAAAAAACCCAAACCAAGCATTGTTCCTGTTTTAACATAGTTTTCATGATTATAATTTTTAAAAGTAGCGCATCGTAAAACATATGGAAAATAACTGGAAAAAAATCCCACCCGGCACCTAACAACCCCATTACCTTTCTTATATATTTCTCTATGTACCTCTGTACAGAATAATCATCATACACATATAGTCTCCTTTTTTCCTGACATTGTGTCATGAGCATTTTCCCAGGTTGTTTGTTACCTATCATCCTGCAAAATAGCCATTGCTTATAGAAACTCCAGCCTTCCTGGCACTTTTGAAGTTTCCCCAGCAACTGACTCCCTAAGCATAGATGGAAAAGTGCGAAAATGATTGAACCGAGATGTGTCCTAAGTGGTTTCTTGTGTCAGGAACCATCTGGCGCTGTAGGGTCCCCGCCTGCAGGACTCAGTCCTACCCATGCATGAACAAGGCATCCCCTGCAGGAGCCCCTTTTATTTTCTTTCCTTTTTTTTTTTTTTTTTTGAGACAGAGTCTCACTATGTCACCCTTGGTAGAGTGCTATGGCGTCACAGCTCACAGCAACCTCAAACTCTTAGGCTTAAGCAACTCTTTTGCCTCAGCCTCCCAAGTAGCTGGGACTGCAGGTGCCAGCCACGACATCCGAACCCGCCAGCCTACGGGTGCCACCCTAGAATGAACATTCTTGTCACATACATCTTTGACACATCTCTCATAAATTCCTAGAAATGCAATTATTCGGTGAAAGGATATGGGCATTTTAAGGTTTTTCAGGCATCTTGTGAGTTGTCCTCCACAAAGACTGTATAACAGCAGCCCATGAAAAAGCCAACACAAAGTTGCATATGGCCTCCCTGAAGAAATCTGTCCCTTAAGCTCTGGGAATCTTAATACAAATACAGATTCTGATTCAGTAGATCTAGAGTGAGGTCAGCAAATCTACCTTTCTAACTTCCTGGGGGTGTTGATGCTGTTGATCTGCAGACCACCCTTTAAACATGAAGAATCCCAGGACTGCCAAATCCAGTCCAGACAATGACAACTGGCATATGAATACCAACAGATCCAGATCAACCAACCCTTGAATGATTCAACCATCTGAATAGAAGACAATGATAATAGCCGGGCATTGTGGCGGGCACCTGTAGTTCCAGCTACTTGGGAGACTAAGGCAAGAGAATTGCTTAAGCCCAAGAGTTTGAGGTTGCTGTGAGCTGTGATGCCACAGCCCTCTACCAAGGGTGACATAGTGAAACTCTGTCTCGAAAAGAAGAAGACGCAGAAGACAATGATAAGTTCCAAGAGAGAGGCTCAGCGCCTGTGGCTCAAGCAGCTAAGGTGCCAGCCACATACAACAGAGCTGGCGGGTTCGAATCCAGCCCAGGCCCGCCAAACAACAATGACAACTGCAACCAAAAAATAGCCAGGTGTTGTGGTGGGTGCCTGTAGTCACAGCTACTTGGGAGGCAGAGGCAGGAGAATTGCTTGAGCCCAGGAGTTAGAGGTTGCTATGAGCTGTGATGCCACAACACTGTACCCAGGGCAACAGCTTGAGGCTCTGTCTCAAAAAAAAAACACAAAAAGCGAAGATCCAAGAGAGACTGTCCCCAAGGACCTAAATGAAGGTGGTCCCTTAGTCCTTTGATGCAACTCACTTCCCACAGTTCCTTCTTTCCTGGGACCAAGTTACTCACTACACTTAGGTCGACTTCCCCGGTTTTCAACCAAAGCTCCCTGAACACTAGGCTGTATCTTCCTTACGGAGCTGCAGTGGTCTCAGTGTCATTTTTGTTCCAAGCCTTTGTCCAGTGCCTGGCCCAGCTCAGCTCTGGTAGAGTTCAAGACATGCTACCCCCAAATATGGCACCTTGGCATATTAGGAAACAGCAGAAGCAGGAAGGTCACGTTCCCCTCCCCCCATCTGCCCCGAAATTGGTGGTAAAACCAAGTTGACTTTCCCTTGAAGCCGATGGCAGACTTTCACATGCCTCTCCCCAGAGAAAAGGAATGAAGACACAGACAATGCCAAGAAGAATCTGGACAGACAGGCCTTGCTAAGTCCCCCCAGTTTATTACTATTAGGATATACTCTGTGGTCTTCCAAGCACTCTTATGCAAGACTGTATGTAACAACACACAGATTTTTCTGTTTCTTTACCCCTTCATTTCTGAAGGCTCCTGTGTCATGTAAAACTTTTATTAGCTACATTTGTATCCTTTTCTCTTGTTAATCTGTCTTTTGTTATAGGGGTCTCAGCCAGGAAGCTTGTGGCAGGTGAGGAAAAAATGTATCTTTTTCCTCCTCCAAGGCTCCCTTCCCTTGGGTGTCTGTCAGCTTCTACCCTAGCCTTGCCATAAATCCTTAGCTTGATCAGCAATGCCTATATAGGTCCTCTTTCCCCGCCCAGCTTCCAGCCTTTTCGACCCTAGTGAGAGTGAGAAGGGAGACATCGTTGGAAATGAGAGGGAAATGTGTTCCTAAGGCCAAAAACATGTTAAGCAAAACTATAGGAGGCCATTGTTTTAGAGTGAGCCCCTGCCTCGGCCCTGATCAACCAGACCAGACCAAAATGAAGTCACTCATGCTAAATGACACATAATCAAACTGGAACTCTATGGAAGCAGATAGATCCCAAAACATACTGTTTTTTCCCGAGAAAACAGGGGGTTCCAGTCTACCTGAATCAGTATAATACAGAAGTCCCTTCTGCTGTAACCCTTACAAAAAAGTAACCTGATGTAAGCAGGTGTTCACCAATCAGGTTTTGTTCTACTGTAGTTTCCTTGTTCCCCTCTTATAAAACCCACTGTTCTGCCATTGCCCAGTGGAAACTCTCTCTCCATGGTATAGAATGGAGGCGGTCCCAACTCATGCATCTTGAACACAAGCCAATTAGGCCTATCATAAAATTTGTTGGATTTTGTCTTTTGACAAGTTTTATCTAAGCCCCACCTCCCTCTTCAAATACTGTCTTGAAACAAATGCTAGAAATCATATAATTTGTTGTTTACATATTTTGGTATGTGCCGCCAAAAGATAGAAACTCCCTTTTTATTTTTATTTATATATATATATTTGAGACAGAGTCCCACTATGTCACCCTGGGTAGAGGGCTGTGGTGTCACAGCTCACAGCAACCTCAAACTCTTGGGCTTAAGCGAATCTCTTACCTCGGCCTCCCACGTAGCTGGGACTACAGGCGCCCGCCACAACACCCAGCTAAGAAACTCTCTTCTTAAAATGATAAAACATCAAAAATGAAACATAAATAATTCCTTATATCATATTATCACCTATCTAATTAACTTTTCTGTTTGTTTCATCCACGTCAGGCATTTTCTTAGGTTCATTGTTCAAGTTGGGACCCAAATAAAGTCCCATATTACATTGGTTGGTGTTGTAGAAAGAGCCGAGGCAGACAAAGACCCCAGGCACCAGTCGGAAGAGGAAACGGCTTTATTCACCAGCCAGGAGACTTGGTGGACTAATGTCCCAAAAACTGAGCCCCTGACTCAATCTCTGGCCTTTTATACATTTCAGGGCTTGGGTGCACGTGAAAGTCTTGTGATTCAGGGAAAGGTCAGGTGGGCCTGTGCCCTTGGTGCAGGGTCACCTGTCCTCAAAGACAACAGAAGGTCAGGGAAGTTACAAGGTTACTCCCTCGGTTCAACACGTATCCTCTGACGGGCATATAGGTAACAGACATCTGCTGCAGCGGGGGCAGCAATTAGTGGCTTTCGTCCTCACCACAGACTACCTGGCTACTGCCTGTACAGAGTTACTAGGACAGAGTCCAGCCCTGCTTTACTCCCTTGCCTCCGTATGTTTTGGGGGCAGCGCCCATTCTATAAAAGAGAGTTTCCTTGTCTTCGGAAAAACTAGTTTTAAGGTGAGATCCAAATAAAGTCCCATATTACAATCAGTTGGTATGTCTTTTAAGTTTCTTTTCTTTTTCTTTTTTAAGACAGAGTCTTACTTTGTTGCCCTTGGTAGAGTGCTGTGGTATCATAGCTCACAGCAACCTCAAACTCTTGGGCTCAAGCAACTCTTTTTTTTTTTTTTTCGAGATAGATCGTCAAGCCGTCCCCCTGGGTAGAGTACTGTGGCATCACAGCTCACAGCAACCTCCAACTCCTGGGTTCAATGAGTCTCCTGCCTCTGCCTCCCAAGTAGCAGGGACCACAGGCGCCTACCACAATGCCCAGCTATTTTTTTTTGGTTGCAGCCGTCATTGTTGTTTGGCAGGCCCAGGCTGGAATCGAACCTGCCACCTTAGGTGTATGTGGCTGGCGCCTTAGCCAGTTGAGCCACAGGCGCCGAGCCTTTCTAAGTTTCCTTTAATGTATAAGTTATCCTTCCCTCTCTCTATTATGCCCTTGTGGTTTTCTTGCATTAGAAAACTTAAATTATTTTTTTTAAACTCTAAATTATTTTGAGGTCATATGTTGGTCTTAAAGCAAAACAGTGCCAATTTGGAGAGGTCAACTGTCAAGCCCCCTGCACAGGGCCCTTCTGTGGTCAACACTGACCACTCACAAGAGTGGAATCAGTATAAAGACAGTGCGTATTGCACTATAATGCTGAGGTGCACAAGGACACCTGTTAAAGACAGTATTGTACTTTTATAAACCACATAAACTTGAAAGCACACATAGGGAAAATAAGACGGCGTCAGTCAGGCTAGGGCAGACATGACACAGCTGGCCTGGTCCGTTTAGGTCTTGCTTGAACTTCACCCGTGTCCCATTCTTACTGTTTTGTAAATTTAGCTCCCACCCTAAAGATGCCTATCTTCAGTAGTTTAGGTGGATTGATATAGGAGATTAACTTTTTAATTGGAATGATTTGGGGGTCAGGAGTTCTACTGATTATTGTTTACTATGGGTCACAAGTTCTGCTGATTATTAAGATGAGGGTTGGCTCTGCGCCTATGGCTCAACAGGCTAAGGCGCCAGCCACATACACCTAAGGTGGTGGGTTCGAATCCCCAGCCCGGACCCGCCAAACTACAATGACGGCTGCAACCAAAAAATAGCCGGGCATTGTGGCAGGCGCCTGTGGTCCCAGCTACTTGGGAGGCTGAGGCAGGAGACTCGCTTGAGCCCAGGAATTGGAGGTTGCTGTGAGCTGTAATGCCATGGCACTCTGCCCAGGGGGACAGCTTGAGGCTCTGTCTCAAAAAAAAAAAAAAAAAAAAAGAAAGATGAGGGTTAACATGGACTTCACTGTGAACTCACATGTATAAAACTCAAATTACTCAAATGTAATTTTGAAAATGAAAGAACAGAACAGTCTGAGAGAGGCTACTCTCACTCTTCTCCGGAATCCAACCTCTAACAAACTCTACAGAGTTACTTCGCTCACTGATAGTTTCTAAATGGCAAAAAAAAGAAAATCACTGAGCTCATTTTCTGTGCAAGGGAAGGGTCTGTAGCTACTGCACAGGGAAATTCTCAAGGTACAGGGTAGAGAGTGTTCTGCGTGGATAAGAATGAAGGAGGTAAAGAAATCTGGCCCCCAAATATGACTACCTGACATAAAGAATATTTTGAATTAAAGGCCATTTACAATTTGAAAGCATTGGAAGGGGCTTTCCCTCAATCTGCATAAAAACAGACTGACCTGATCAGGGGAGCAAAGGGAGGCAAGAGACTTCCTTTCCCCCCAATGTTAGCAGAGCAGGCCCAAATCATTTAAAACACAATACCCATCTCCCGGGTTAATTTACACATCAATCTGTTCCCTGTGTAGTCTTCATCCTCCCCAGCAACCACTACCTGCACCAGAAGTCCACACTCTCCCCCCTTCAAAATGATATCTATGGGGTGGCACCTGTGGCTCACTGAGTAGGGCACAGGCCCCATATACCGAAGATAGCGGGTTCAAACCCAGCCCTGGCCAAACTGCAACCAAAAAAAAATTGCCGGGCATTGTGGCAGGTGCCTGTGGTCCCAGCTACTGGGGAGGCTGAGGCAAGAGAATTGCCTAAGCCCAAGAGCTGGAGGTTGCTATGAGCTGTGACATCAAGGCAGTCTACCGAGGGCACCAAAGTAAGACTCTGTCTCTAAAAATAAATAAATAAATACAACGACATCTATAAAGGTGTCTGACCATCACTGGGACCCTGGGTAATCATTCTTGTGGTTCCCCCCATGCGCATGGTATCTGGAAGTAACCATTTCTCTTATTAATCTGGCTTCACTGTCAGTTGATCTTTCAGGGAACTTTGGTGGAGGAAGGGAGTGTTTCACCCCGATCCCTACATGAACATGAAAGGGCATAAAGATAAGGTTCTCCTGATTAAGGGGCTCCGAGCCTCCAGAAGCATGGACGTTTAACGCCACGTGGTTGCTACGGCTGTAGAACAGAGAACATCCTTGTTTTCCTATGATGGCAGAAGAGTGTGGGGGCTGCTTCATCTCTGTAACAGCTTTCATTTCCCACTCTCCCTCGCAGGGGTGTCTGAGCAGCGCTTCTGCCTCTGGAACAGCCTTGGCGGCTGCGCTGGGGTCCAGGGGATTAGCCTGCTGGGTGGAAGGGAGAGGGCCTCCTTTCCTTCCTCTCTACTCTGGGCCCTCTCACCCCCTGCCCTTTGAGTCTTGCCAACATACACCCTGTCCCGAGAGAGGGTGGTTCCCGGAGAGCAGCAGAGCAGCTGGGCGAGCTGCTGGTCAGAGGTTAACTGGGTGTGGACTGTGGTCTGGATGACACAGGGACGCCTGGCCCTGGGCGTGGAGCCAGGCTGGATTATTTTTCTGGCTACCACGGGCCTCAATATACATTCCTTTCCCCCGTCCAAGTTGGAAATTCCATTGCACGAGCATCTGTGTGTGAGCACATGTGTGGTAAAGGCACAGAGAGAGGGTGGAAAGGACCATCCTTATGGATTACTCTGGCCCCGAGGTCCCAGCTCTTACCTGCCTGGCCTTTCAGGAAACTCGGATGCAGAGCAGAGAGAAGGGGCCTTCAATCCCCTTTTAGTCTATGACGACCACCTTGGAAGGGCTGTGTGAGTTTTCTGTTAAATGGAAAAATTACAATAGCAAATCTAGATCACAGGACTAGAACTAGAGGGCGGTGCCCGTGGCTCAAGGAGTAGGGCGCCGGCCCCATATACTGGAGGTGACGGGTTCAAACCTGCCCCAGCCAAAAACAAAACAAAACAAAACACTAGGACTAGAGCCAGGTGCCTCTACATATTACTACATTTGACTTGCACTGCAGTTTCCCCCTGCAGTGGGGTAAGGATTGGAGGGAAGCAGAGAAAGGGAGGCTTCCTGAAGTCTGGTAGCTTGCTTAAAGGTAAGTGGAGTCTGAATACATTTGTTCCTAGTGCTGCAGCTAATTTGCTATGTGATGCTAGGCAAGTCATATGGCCTCTCTGAGCTTCAGTTTCTCCACGTAGAAATAAATAATAGTACCTACCTGGAGAAGTTAATTCAAAGAAAAGATGAGGAAGGGCACAGGGGCTCACGCCTGTAATCCCAAAACATTCTGGGAGGCTAAGGCGGGCAGATCTCCTGAGCCTGAGCTCAGAGACCAGCCTGAGCTAGAGAGAGACCCTATCTCAAAAAATAGCCGGGCGTTGTGGTGGGCGCCTGTCGTCCCAGCTACTCGGGAGGCTGAGGCAAGAGAATGGCTTGAGCCCAAGAGTTTGAGGTTGCTGTGAGCAATGATACCACTTCACCCTATACAGGGTGACAGACAAAAAAAAAAAAAAAGAGAGAAAAAGAAATTAGGTCATCTTATTGTAAGCATAACTGTCTCTTTTCATAGGATATGATAAAGCTTATGTCATCCTGGCAGAGGAATAAAAAATGAGGCTGTAGGTCAGTGAGTAGGGCGCCGGCCACATACACAGAGGCTGGTGGGTTCAAGCCTGGCCCAGACCTGCTAAGCAACTGCAACCAAAAATAGCTGGGCGTTGTGGCGGGCACCCATAGTCCCAGCTACTCAGGAGGCTGAGGCAAGAGAATCGCTTAAGCCCTAGAGTTTGAGATTGCTGTGAACTGTGACGCCATAGCACTCTAGTGAGGGCAACAGAGTGAGAATCTGTCTCAAAAAAAAAAAAAAAAAAAAAAAGATGAGGCTGGTAAACATTTGTATCTTTCTTGAATTAGTCCTTGTGGTAAAAGGTTTGCTAATGAAGAGCCTGTCCATTCTGCAGAGGTAGGCCAAGCTTTATAGTTTGTAATATGAGGACCTTTAAGGTAAGTCTCTCTTTTTGTGTGTGTATTTAAGAGACAGGGTCTTACTCATTCACCCAGGCTGGAGTACAGTGGTGTAGTCATGGCTTACAGCAGTCCCAAACTCCAGGGCTCAAGCGATCATACAAACTAGCTAATTAAAAAGAAATTTTTTTTTTAGTTTTTAGAGATAGAGACTTGCTATGTTGCTCAGTCTGGTCTCAAACTCCTGGCCTGGGATTATATGTAGGAGCCATCACACCAGGCTCGCCGCCTGTACCTCAAGTGGTTAAGGCACCAGCCACAGGCACCAGAGCTGGCGGGTTCGAATCCTGCCTGGACCTGCCAAACAATGACAACTACAACTAAAATATAGCCGGGTGTTGTGGTGGGAGTCTGTAGTCCCAGCTACTTAGGAGGCTGAGGCAAGAGAATCACTTAAGCCCAGGAGTTGGAGGTTGCTGTGAGCTGTGACACCACAGCACTCTATCTAGGGCAACAGTTTAAAGCTCGAAAAAAAAGAGCTATCACACCAGGCCTCTAACTCAAGTTTTTGTTTTTTTTTTTTTTGAGACAGAGTTTCACTATGTCACCCTCAGTAGAGTGCTGTGTCATCACAGCTCACAGCAACCTCAAACTCTTGGGTTTAAGTGATTCTCTTGCCTCAGCCTCCCACATAGTTGGGACTATAGGTGCCTGCCACAACACCTGGCTATTATCTTTTTTTTAATGTTTTAATTGTCATTGTTGTTTATTAGGCCCGGGCCAGGTTCAAACCCGCCAGCCCTGGTGTATGTGGCCAGCACCCTAGCCAATAAGCTCCAGGCACCAAGCCTAACCCTTGTCTTGAGGACTAGTCCTGCCCCACCACCTGCTTTGACAGATACATACTTTTTCCAATTCCAGGCCAAATATACAAAATACCTTGCAGATTTAGGTTACCTTATCTAGGAAGTGTATGTGAATTTATTTGTACATTACAAAATGCAAAGAAGTGTCCTATATCCTTAAATTTTTTTTTAATTTTTTTTTTTTTTTTTTTTTTTGAGACAGAGCCTCACTTGTTATCCTTGGTAGAGTGCCGTAGTGTCACAGTTCACAGCAGCATCAACATCATGGGCTCAAGCAATTCTCTTGTATTGGCTTCCCAAGTAGCTGGGACTACAGGTGCCTGCCACAATGCCTGACTATTTTTAGAGACGGGGTCTAATCTTGCTCAGGTTGGTCTTGAACCTGTGAGCTCAGGCAATCCACCCCATCAGCCTCCCAGAATGCCAGGAGCCACTGTTCCTGGCCCCCAATTCTTTTTTTTTTTTTTTTTTTTGAGGCAGAATCTCACTCTGTTTCCCTGGCTTTGAATGTGGTAGTGTCATAGCTTACAGCAACCTCAAACTCCTAGGTTCAAACCATCCTCCTGCCTCAGCCTTCTGAGTAGCTGGGACTACAGATGCTTGCCATAACACCTGGCTAATTTTTCTATTTTCAGTAGAGATGGGGTTTCTTCCTTGCTCAGGCTGGTCTCAAACTCCCGAGCTTAAGGGGTCCTCCCACCTCAGCCTCCCAGAGTGCTAGGATTACAGGTATGAGCCACCACATCTGGCCAGAAATACATTTTTCTTTTTTTTTTGAGATAGGGTCCAACTTTCTCCCCCCTGGGTAGAGTGCTGTTGCTCACAGCAATCTCAAACTCTTGGGCTCAAATGATCTTGCCTCAGCCTTCCAGATAGCTGTGACTACAGGCACCCGGTACAACATCTGGCTATTTTGCAGAGATGAGGTCTTGCTCTTGCTCAGGCTGATCTCAAACTCACCCAGCTCAAGTGATTCACCTACCTTGGCCTCCCAGAATGTTTGGATTATAGGTATGAGCCACCATGCCCAGCCTAGAAATACATACTTTTAAGATTCATTCTGCCAATTTTGAGCTGGTCTGCAGTACCAGGTATGATCCGGGTTCTGGGAATACAGGACAGACTCATGAAAAATCACACTGCTCTCATGAAAAATCACACTTTATCAGGAGCAACAGAAAACCCAAGCAAACAAGCAAGTAAGAGGAAGGAAGCAGAAAGCTGATGTAGAGATAGGATGTTCAGGAAAGACCTCTCTGAGGTGGAAACCAGAGCACTAAGAAGGAGCCCCTTTGGTGGGCTGGAGTCACAACACCCAGCAGAAGGAATGGCCTGAACAAAGGACCAGAGGGGGGGTTGGCAGGTCTGCCTTGTAGGGGAGAGAAAGCTTTCTCTCTACCTCCAGAAGAGTGGATAATCGAGTCTATGAAACAAATGCATATTAGATAAACAGGAGAGAAACCATTTTAATCACGTGCATATGCATAGGAGTCCCACAAAATATGAGATTTGAAAAATGGTCAGCTGATTGAAAGCTACCCAGCCTCCTGAGCTATGGAAAGGAATAGGGACCTGGGGCTTATGGGTGGTGGTGGCAACACCAGTGATGAGACAGTGAAGGGAGGAAAGGCAAGGTGAACAGGGCTGTCTTATCAGGCAGATAAAAGTTCTCCCAGGTAAGGTGACTTGTGTCAGAGCAGCCCTCAGAGGAACTGGTGATAGTGTGTAACAAAGTCTGTGTAGGGGTGAGGTCCACCTCAGTCTCTTGTGAAATACAGTTACTCATCTCTAATTGATGAGACTCTGGGAAGGGGACTCATGACAACTGTATTCCTCCTGTCCGTGTGTCCTTAGGCAGAAGAGGGAACTTCAGGGAGAGAGCAGAAGAGCAGAGAGACTTTGGTTCTGAGGTGGCTTCCAGATTCCTTAAGTTCAAAGTACTGAGGATGCCAAAGTGCCATTCTTTGGAGTATCACTTTCTGAACCCCAACAGCCTAGAAGAGGTAGGGCAAGGTTCAGAGCCTGAGAGAGGGAGGCAGGGACCAGAGCATGCAATGCAACGTGGACCCTAGGGAGGAATTTAGAGTCTATTGCGGTTTCTTTCTTTTCTTTTTTTTTTTGAGACAGAGTCTCACTTTGTTGCTCTCGGTAGAGTGCTGTGACATCATTGCTCACAGAAACCTCAAATTCTTGGGCTTAAGTAATTCTCTTGCCTCAGCCTCCCAAGTGACTGGGACGACAGGCACTCACCACAATCCTGGCTATTTTTAGAGGCAAGGTCTTGCTCTGGCTCAGGTTATCCTCCTGCCTCAGCCTCCCAGAAAGGTAGGATTACAGGTGGGAGCCACTGTGCCCAGCTGGATTCTATCTTCATACTTGAACAAGAGGACATTAAAACCCTTTTAAAATTTTTATTAATTTCGCTCTGTCGCCCAGGCCAGAGTGTCATGGCTTTAGCCTCACAGCAACCTCAGACTCCAGGGCTTAAGGATTCCTCTTGTCTCAGCCTCCTGAGTGGCTGGAACTATAGCAGCACACCACCACACCCAGCTAATTTTTGGAGAGCTAAGGCTGGTCTCTGAGTCCAAACAATCCTCCTGCCTCAGCCTCCCAACTAGGGTTCTAGATGTGATCTACTTCATCTGGCCTAAAGTCCTTTTTAAAAGAAAAAAAAAAGTGAGGCTCAGCGCCCGTAGCACGGTGATTACAGCACCAGCCACATGCACCCACGCTGGTGGGTTTGAACCCGGCCCGGGCCAGCTAAGCAACAGTCCAAGAGTTTGAGGTTGCTGCGAGCTGTAATGCCACAGCTCTCTACCGAGGGTGACATAATGAAACTGTCAGAAAAAAAAAAAAAAGAGGTGTTAAAATTCACAAAACATAAAATTCCCCATTTTAACCTAGACGCTTCCGTGATATTTAGTTCATTTACAATGCTGTGAGTCATCCTCCTCATTATTCAGTTTTAGAACATTTTCATCAGCCCCAAAGGAAACCTCATGCCCTGGAAATAGCCCATTTCCCCGCCCTAGCCCCCGGCCGCCACTAATCAGCTTTCGGTCTCTATGAATTGGCCTCTCCTGACGTTTCATATAAATAGTTACCCAAACATGACCTTTGGTGACGGGCTTCCTTCTCTTAGCCTCAAGTTTTCTAGATCCATCCACATGAGACCATGTATCACTACGAGGAAACTTTTGTTGTTGTTGCTCAAAGATCAGGGGAAAGCGCGGATGCTGTCCCTCACTATCACAAATTATGCCGTCGAGTTTCCCACCTTTGGGGAAATCGCAGGGCTCAGCACATCCCGAGTGCAATGGATAAGCCTCGCCCTGGGAGAACCACCTTGGTGATCATGGTGTCTCCCCTGCCAGGTAAGGAGTACAAGCAAACTTTCTGAAGAGCGCGTGTGAAGAAATCTGATTTACATTTTAGGGTCACTTTCACTGAAAAAGAATATCCCGATAGGAGAGAAATCTGAGGGAAAGTGGGGTCTGTTGTGGTGGGGAGGCTGAGAGATGCTGGAGACCTGGCAAGGTGGCTGCAGTGGAACTCAAGAGAAAGGACAGGTTGGAAATTTTATAGGGAGGGCAGACAGGACTCGCTGATGGATGAGAGGTGAGGCAAGGTCAGTGCCAAGTACCCAGAAATCCCGGGCAGGAGCGGAGGAGAATGGAGAGGGGTAGGAGAAATGGATCACTCTGTTTTGGGTACATTGAACTTGAGATAGCTAATTGAAAAAGTTGGCCAGGGGCGGTGGCTCATGCCTGTCATCCCAGCACTGTGGGAGGCAGATGGATTGCATGCTGAGTTTTTCAAAACTAGCCTGAGCAAGAGGGAGACCCTGCCTCTAAAAATAGCTGGACATTGGCTCAGCGCCTGTAGCTCAGTGGCTAGGGCGCCAGCCACATACACCAGAGCTGGCGGGTTTGAACCCAGCCTGGGCCCGCCAAACAACAATAACTACAGACAAAAAATGGGCGTTGTGGCAGACGCCTGTAGTCCCAGCTACTTGGGAGGCTGAGGCAAGAGAATTGCTTAAGCCGCAGAGTTTGAGGTTGCTGTGAGCTATGATGTCACATCACTCTCCCGAGGGCCACACAGTGAGACTCTGTCTCAGACAACACCACCAACAAAAATAGCTGGGCCTTGTGGCAGGGACCAGTGGTCCTAGCTACTCGGGAGGCTAAGGCAAGAGAATTGCTTGAGCCCAAGAGTTTGTGGTTGCTGTGTGACAAAGTAGTGGGACTCTGTCTAAAAAAAAAAAGAAAAGAAAACGTTAACCAGGCGGAAGTTGGAAGTTAAGAATTAGCCAGAAAGTGAGAGCTAGAGATAAAAATGTAAGGATCACAGCCAGGGCCAGAGTCTAACTCCAGGAGACTACTTAGTGGATTACAAGTATATGCATTATAATAAAGCTATTTCCACCACTTGGGTGACCAGGAATTAGAGCTCCATGAATCTATTACTTCTCAGATCCTACCAAAAAGCAAAATATTCTGCATTTGAATAAGTACTCAGCATTAAGAAAGACACCCTTGGAGGACTGTATCCGGAGTCCCTAAGCCCACTTCACACAGCTCTTTGCATTTTTGGTCCTGCAACAGACAGCCTGTCAAGCTGGCAGCATCCCACTGAGGGTGTAAGGATCTTTTAACCTTTTCAATAAGAAAATCAAAAAGTGGGGTTAAGGTCTTGTCTTGGGTTAAAAATGAATGCTCTTTTTGTTTACTGAGGTCACTTAGCTTGAAGAAATTTTTTTAACTTTTCCTGTAATGGTAGGGAAACATATTCCCAACACGTTTCTGCATTTAAAAAACACTTTTATTTTGACTTCATTGGTGTACAACATTTTTTTTTTTGAGACAGAGTCTCCCTATGTCGCCCTCAGTAGAGTGCTGTAGCGTCACAGCTCACAGCAACCTCAAACTCTTGAGCTTAAGTGCTTCTCTTGTCTCAGCCTCCCAAGTAGCTGGGATTACAGGTGCCCACCACCATGCCCGGCTATTTTTTGTTGCAGTTGTCATTGTTGTTTAGCAGGCCTGGGCCGGGTTCGAACCTGCCACCCTTGGTGCATGTGGCCACTGCTGTAACCACTGCGCTACGGGCACCTACTCAACATGTTTTGATATATTTTTATAAAAACATATGCGGAAGGCTAAATGACGCTAATTTACATAAGCATTACTCATATACTTATTCACCTTTATTCTGTGACAGTTAAAATCTTTTCTCTTAGCAATTTACAAGTATTAGTATATTGTTCTGAACTATAGTCAGAATGATGTAGATCTCCTGAACTTACTCCTCTCATGTCATGAAATTTTGCCTCCATTAATGCACATCTCTGCAACTCTGTTATTACATGTGATCTTAGCCAAAAGGCCAAGAAACGGCCAGGCTCGGTGGCTCACCTCTGTAATCCTAGCACTCTGGGAGACTGAGGTGGGTAGATAGCCTGAGCTCACAGGTTCAAGACAAGCCTGAGCAAAATCGAGACTCCGTCTCTAAAAATTGCCGGGTGTTGTAGCAGGCGCCTGTAGTCCCAGCTACGTGGGAGGCTGAGACATGAGAATTGCTTGAGCCCAGGAGTCTGAGGCTATGAGCTAAACACCACACTGTGAGGTGTGATGCCACAGCACTCTACCAAGCAATGATTGTGGAAGTCATTAACACCAAAATGTAGGGGTAGGTGTTGTGGCAGGCGCCCATAATCCCAGCTACTCAGGAGGCTGAGGCAAGAGGATCATTTGAGCCCAAGAGTTTTAGGTTGCTGTGAGCAATGACTCTAGGTCACTCTACCCAGGGTGACACAGCAATATTGTGTCTTAAACAAAAATGTAGTCATTGATGTCAAATCCTAACAAAATGGAGCTAGGAGGCCATTAAAGACAGGATTTCAAATGTGTATGTGGGGCGGGTGTAGTGGCTCACACCTGTAATTCTAGCATTGTGGGAAGCCAAGGCAGGTGGATTGCCTGAGCTCACAGGTTCAAGACCAGCCTGAGCCAGAGCTAGACCTCATCTCTAAAAATAGCTGGGTGTTGGGCTTGGCGCCTATAGCTTAGTGGTTAGAGCACCATCCACATACACTGGGGTTGGCAGGTTCAAATGGCCCAGGCCTGCTAAACAACAATGACGACAACAACAACAACAACAACAAAAATAGCTGGGCATTGTGGTGGGCGCCTGTAGTCCCAGCTACGTGAGACGCTGAGGCAAGAGAATCGCTTGTGCCCAAGATTTGAGATTGCTGTGAGCTATGATGCTAGGTCACTCCACCAAGGGTGATAGAGTGAGACTCTGTCTCTCTAAAAAAAAAAAAAAAAAAATCAATCCACCTAAATCAATCCACCTAAATTACTCAAGATAAACATCTTTTTTTCTTTTTTAGAGACCATAATGCCCGGCTATTTCTTTGTTGCAGTTTGGCCAGGGCCAGGCTCAAACCTATCACCTTCGGTGTATGGGGCTGGTGCCCTACTCACTGAGCCACAGGTGCCACCCTCAAGATAAGCATCTTTAGGGTGGGGGCTAAATTTACAGAACAGTAAGAATGGGAGACAGGGGTTGAAGGTCAGGCAGGACCTGAACTCACCATACCAGCTGTGTCTTATCTGACCTAGCCTGACAGACTGCATCTTACTCTGACTGTATCTGTTTTCATACATACGCCTGTGCAGGAGCTATACAAGGAATTCTTCAAACAACAATGTTCCAGATAAATCACTTGCATGAGGACACTTGCCTAACCCTGGCTGTCCCCACCAGTAAGCTAACAGCAAGTCCTGCAATAATCCCTGTAACCAGTGGTATTTGTTTTAAAATAGCTTACATAGACTTGTGTCTTTTTTTACTTTTATTTTTTGAGAGACAGTCTCACTTTGTCACCCTCTGTAGAGTTACCTGATGTTATAGATCACAGCAACCTCAAACTCCTGGGCTTAAGTGATCTTTTTGCCTCAGCTTTCTGAGTAGCTGGGACTACCGGCACCCGCCACAACGCCCAGCTTTATTTAGAAACTGGGTCTCACTCTTGCTCAGGCTGGTCTTGAACTCCTGAGCTCAAGAAACCCATCTGCCACGGCCTCCCGGAGTGTTAGGATTGCAAGTGTGAGCCTCCACGCCCAGCCTCCTTTGTGTCTAAAAGCTTCGCTTTTGCCCTACCCACTTAGATGCACCTCCAGGCTGCCATAGCGCAAGTATCCCAGACCACATTGCCCTGCTGTTCCTGAATAAACTCTTTGGAGAGTTGGTCTCATGGAGGTTAACACCTCACACCCCCCAGCCTCTGGTAACCACCATTCTACTATCTACTTCTATGAGTTAGACTTTTTGAGACTCCACCTGTAAGAGAGACCATGTAGTATCTGTCTTTTTGTGCATGGCACAATGTCCTCCATGTTCATCTTTGTTATTGCAAATAACAGAACTTCCTTCTCTTTTTTTTTTTTTTGGCCGGGGCTGGGTTTGAACCCCACCACCTCTGGCATATGGGGCTGGTGACCTACCCTTTTGAGCCACAGGCACCTCCAAACTTCCTTTTTTTTAAAGGCTGGATTACATTCCATTGTGTACACATACTAAATTTCTTTAGCCATTCATTTGTGGATGGACACTTCAGCTGCTTCCCTGTCTTGGCTATTGTGAATAATGCTGCAGTGAACATGGGAGTGTAGGGGTCTCTTCAACATACTGATTTCATTTCCTCTGATGTCTCTGCACTGCAATCCTTTCAAGTGATTAAACTCCCTTGGACAATCCAGACCCGTATGTAGGTCGTTATCTCTACTGCCAACAAGAAGTTCTCTGGGAGGAGGGTCTTGTAACCAAACCAAACACCAGAACAAGAGGATCCACTTTTGCTCGAATAGCAACAACCGGACCCCTGCCTCTACCTCTGGAGAACACATGTAGTGAGGATAAGATGGAATCCGTCAGGCTGGGCCTGACATGACACAGCTGGTCTGGTCGGTTTAGGTGCTAAGTGGCCTTTACCTCACATCTCTCATTCTTGTTTTGTGAATTCAGCTTGAACCTAAAAGTGTATAGCTTGTGTAGTTTAGGGCAATTGATTTAGGAGATTAACTTTTGAATTAGAAATGTTTAGGGTCAGAGGTCATATCAATTATTGTTTATTATGGGTGATTACTGTTGTTTAAGATAAGTGTTAGGCGGTGGCACCTGTGGCTCAAAGGAGTAGGGCCCTGGCCCCATATGCCAGAGGTGACGTGTTCTAGCCTGGCCCCGGCCAAAAAAATAAGATAAGTGTTAGTAGTAATAAGAAAAAAAAAACATGCGTGGCACCTGTGGCTCAGTGGGTAGGGCGCCAGCCCCATGTACCAAAGGTGGTGGGTTCAAACCTGGCCCTGGTCAAACTCCAACAAAAATATAGCTGGGCGTTGTGGTGGGCACCTGTAGTCCCAGCTACTCAGGAGGCTGAAGCAAGAGAATCGCCTAAGCCCAAGAGTTGGAGGTTGCTGTGAGCAGTGACATTACAGCACTCTACTGAGGGTGATAAAATGAGACTCTGTCTCTACAAAACAAAACAAACAAACAAACAAAAAAAGATAAGTGTTAGTACAGTGTTTTTTCTTTTAACTTTTATGTATAAAACTGTGATTTTGGAAATGGAAGAACAGAACAGTCTTGGAGAAGCTACTCTCACTGTTCTCCAGAATCCAGGCCTTCTGATGAAGTCCCCTTCTCTGCATATTGGCTGACAGTGACAGGTGGCCGGACCCTCTTCATCCGGTAACAAAGCAATCCTCTTGCCTCAGCCTCCCAAAGAGCTAGAAGTACAGGCACCTGCCACAACACCTGGACTGCCTTTTCTTTTCTTTTCTTTTTTTTTTGCTGGGGCTGGATTTGAACCCACCACCTCCAGTATATGGGGCCAGCGCTCCACTCCTCTGAGCCACAGGTGCCGTCCTGGACTGCTTTTTCTATTTGTAGTAGAGACAGGGTCTTGCTCTTGCTCAGGCTGGTCTGAAACTATGTTGAAAAATCCACCTACCTCGGCCTCTCTGAGTGCTAGGATTACATACCTGAGTCACCATGCCCTGCCCTGAGTATACCTATGTTTCAATGAAACTCTTTTTTAAAACACACTTTAATGTGTGACATGAAACTTTATAGACACTGAAATTTGAATTTCATGATTTTCATGTGTCATGAAATGTTCCTTTTGATTTTTTTCCCTAACCATTTAAAAAAATAAACACCATTTTTAGCTTGCAAGCCATAGACATACAGCACTTGGCTGGATTTGGCTGATAGGCCATAGTTTGGTGACCTCTGAACCACTTAAACATCTTTATAACTGACCATTTATAACTTTCATATCCTAATGAAACCATTTATGCAAAGTGAAAGGAAAATGTCATGACATCCTGTATCAGTGAAAAGTCCTTAAAAGTTCAGAGAGAGAGAGAGAAAGGGTAGGAAACTTGAGTCATCATGTACTGTTGTTCAGTAGTATGCATCTCGTCAAACTCAAAAGAAACCTGGGCCATAGTAATCAGTACCATATTCACCCTGTAAGTAGCAAATTAAGTTCTCCAAAAACTATGATCCAATACATTAAATTAATGATGGTATTTTAATGAGACTAACCTTCATTTGGAATATTTTTATTATTTTATTTATTTATTCATTTTTCTTTAGAGACAGAGTGTCAATTTATTGCCCTTGGTAGAGTGCTGTGGCATCATAACTCATGGCACCTCAAACTGTTGGGCTCAAGCAATCCTCTTGCCTCAGCCACCCAAGGCTCAGCCACTTACAGGCACCCACCACAGTGCCCAGGTTTTATTTATTTTTGAGACAGAGCCTCCAGCTGTCCCCCTGGGTAGAGTGCCATGGCGTCACAGCTCACAGCAACCTCCAACTCCTGATCTCAAGAGATTCTCCTGCCTCAGCCTCCCAAGTAACTGGGACTACAGGTGCCCGCCACAACGCCTGGCTATTTTTTGGTTGTAGTTGTCATTGTTGTTTGGCAGGATGGGCTGGATTTAAACCTGTCAGCTCTGGTGTATGTGGCTGGAGCCTTAGCCGTTTGAGCTACATGTGCCGAGCCCCAGATATTTTTTAAGAGATGGGGTCTCATTCTTGGTCAGGTTGTTCTCAAACTCCTGAGTTCAGGCAATCCATCCACATCAGCCTCCCAAAGTGCTAGGATTATATTTTATTATTTTATTTTGAGACAGAGTCTCAACTCTGTTGCCCAGGCTAGAGTGCCATGGCATCAACCTATCTCATAGCAACCTCACACTCCTGAGTTCAAGCAATCGTTCTCAGCCTCTTGAGTAGCTGGGATGACAGGAGCTCCCCATAATGCAGGTAAGTTTTTTGGTTTTTTTTTCCTTTTTTTATTACAGATGGGATTTTGCTCTTGTTCAGGTTGGTCTCTTAACTTTTGAGCTCAAGTAATCTTCCTGTCTTGGCCTCCCAGCATCTAGGAGTACAGGTGTGAACCACCATGCCTAGCCCTGGAATATTTTTATTTTTATTTTATTTACTTATTTATTTATTTTTGACACAGAGTCTCACTTTGTCCCCCTGGGTCTCACAGCAACCTTAAATTCCTGGACGCAAGTGATCCTTTTGCCTCAGCCTCCTGAATAGCTGGGACTATGGGCACTCACTACAACGTTCGACTAGGTTTTAGCGATGGGTAGAATGCCGTGGCAACATAGCTCACAGCAACTTCCAACTCAGGCTCAAGCCATCCTCTTGCCTCAGTTTTTCTATTTTTAGTAGAGAGGGGATCTTGCTTTTTGCTCAGAGGATGATCAGAGGCTGGTCTTGAACTTGTGAGCTCAAGCAATCCACCTGCCTTAGCCTTCCAGAGTGCTAGGATTATAGGCATGAGCCACTGGGCCTCGTCATCTGGAATTTTTTTTTTTTTTTTTGAGACAAAGTCTCACTATGTTGCTGTGGCATCACAGCTCACAGCAACTTCAAACTCTTGGGCTAAGCAATTCTCTTGCCTCAACCTCCTAAATAGCTGGAATTACAGGCACCTGCCATAATGCCCAACTACATCTGGAATATATATATGTATATTTGCAGTTTTTGGCCAGGGCTGGGTTTGAACCCACCATCTCCGGCATCTAGGGCCGGCGCCCTACCCCTTTGAGCCACAGGTGCCGCCCCATGGAATATTTTTAATACTTACCTTGTCCACACAAATTGTATCCAAAGCTAGCTCTGATTCTTCTTGTTCTCTAAACATACTCCATTCCATGGCTCTGAATGAAGTCCACTGGCTGATGTGCTGTGACCGGTAGCCAGAATATTAAGTGAATTGAGAAATAGTCCAGCAACATAAAAAGCTCTTCTTAAAGATTAATTAGCAGGGCGGTGCCTGTGGCTCAGTTGGGAGGGCACTGGCCCCATATACATAGGGTGAAGGGTTCAAACCCAGCCCGGACAAAATGCAACAACAACAACACTGGGCGTTGTGGTGGGTGCCTGTAGTCCCAGGCACTTGGGAGACTGAGGCAAGAGACGCCTAAGCCCAGGATTTGGAGGTTGCTGTGAGCTATGTGACGCCACCACACTCTACTGAGGGTGACAAAGTGAGACTCTGTCTCTACCAAAAAAAAAAGGCTCAGTGCCCATAGCACAGTGGTTATGGTGCCAGCCACATGCACCGAGGTTGGTGAGTTTGAGCCCGGCCTGGGCCAGCTCGACAGTAGTAACTGCAACAGGAAAATGGCCAGGTGTGGCGGGCACTGTTAGTCCCAGGCAAGAGAATCGCTTGGGCCCAGGAGTTTGAGGTTGCTGTGAGCTGTGTCGCCCTACCGAGGGTGACATAGTGAGACTCTGTCTCAAAAAATAATAATAATAAAAAAAATAAGGCTCGGCGCCTATAGCTCAACCGGCTAAGGCGCCAGCCATGTACACCTAAGGTGGCGGGTTCGAATCCCCAGCCCGGACCCACCAAACAACAATGACGGCTGCAACCAAAAAATAGCCGGGCGTTGTGGCGGGCGCCTGTGGTCCCAGCTACTTGGGAGGCAGAGGCAGGAGACTCGCTTGAGCCCAGGAGTTGGAGGTTGCTGTGAGCTGTAATGCCACGGCACTCTACCCAGGGGGACAGCTTGAGGCTCTGTCTCAAAAAAAAATAAAAATAAAAAAATAAAAAAATAAAATAAACAAAACAATGCTAGTCTTTTCCAAAAGTTGTCCAGAATTTTGAATAGTGTTTTCCTCCTCAAGAAATTTGTCCTTAGAAAACAGAAGCATACAGGTGTTGCTCTGAAATGCTAGAGTAAGATTGGACTTGGCTTCCAATGTAGAGATGGTAGTCTTGAACTCCAGAGCTGAAGCAATCCACCAGCCTCTGCATCCCAGAATGCTAGAAAACTCCTTTCACCAGCTACTCTGGCCAAGGATAAGACACAAATATATCAAGGATAAAACCACCACCCATTGTGGTGGTTTTCAAATGCGTGGAGATTGCAAAAGAATCTCTGGCTTATGGGGCTGGCGCCTTACCATTTTGAGCCACAGGCGCCGCCCATCTCTGTTCTTTTTTTAGAGACAGAGTTTTACTTTGTCACCCTCGCTAGAGTGCTGTGGCGTCATGGCTCACAGGAACCTCCAGCTCTTGGGCTTAGGTGATTTTCTTGCCTCAGCCTCCCGAGTAGCTGGGACTACAGGCATCTGCCACAACACCCGGCTATTTTTTTATTGCAGTTTGACCGGCCGGGTTCAAACCCCCCACTGTCGGTATATGAGACCAGCGACCTACTCACTGAGCCACAGGTGCTGCCCTCTTACGGTTTTTAAAATCTCCATCAGAGCCCTTGAGGCTGGAGGTTGTGGCTTCTGCAGGTTGTGTTGTACCCAAAGCAAGTGGAATAGAGAAACGCCAACACACTGAGTCCAAATTAAGCAGGGGTCCTTCGCTGGCCTGGGGTCAAGAGCAGGCTTACACTTCCAAGTCTCTCCATGACCAGAGGCAGGGGAGTCCTTAATGCAAGCAGAGTTTCATAAAAACCAACACCTGCGAGGTTAGATCTATAGGGTAAGGGGGGTGCTTACAAGAGAGAGTTGTGATTTCACAGGATTTTACAGTTTTTGCTAAACTCTGCAGCTTTCAGCTGAGCTTAAAGGGGGAGTGTTGAAAGCCCTTAGCAAAATGGAGTAAGTCTGGCTCTATGTACAAAATGGAGTTAGGGCATTACAGTTGGAGGTTTGAGTTTGTAGCTCCAGCCAGGATGATCAAGGTTGTCTGCAGTGATCATCTGGGGAAGAAGGTCCATGTTAAATGCAACACTGATGACACCTAACACCACTGGGGACCTTAAGAAGCTGATTGCAGCCTGAACTGGCACCCGCTGGTACAAGATTGTACTTAAGTAGTACACGATTTTTAAGGACCATGTGTCTCTAGGGGACTATGAAATCCATGATAGGTTGAACCTGGAGCTTTATTGCCAACAGAGCAGAATTCCATCTGCTTCCATCCCCTTGAACCCCCCTTTCCTCCCACACTATCTGCATTGGTATGGCTGCTTGTTTTTCTTTTTTGTTTTTGTCTCACTATGTCACCCTGGGTAGCTGCTTTAGCGTCACAGCTCACAGCAACCTCAAACTCGGGCTTAAGCGATTCTCTTGCCTCAGCCTCCCAAGTAGCTGGGACTACAGGCACCCACCGCAATGCCTGGCTATTTTGGTTGTAGTTATCATTGTTGTTTGGCAGGCCCAGGCTGGCCCAGGTTCAAACCTGTCAGCTCCAGTGTATGTGGCTGGTGCCCTAGCTGCTGAGCTACAGGAGAGCCTGGTTGCTTGTTTTTCAAAAGTGAGGTTTTGGAAGTAGTGAAACCCACTGGATGGGGCTGTAGGCTGACAGGCTGGTGGGATGTCAGAGGAGGAAGACCCTGCTTCAAAGGAAGAAAATGACATTGGAAGAGGTGCAGAAGGTGGATAGGGTAAAAGACAGACTTTTTTCTGAAGAATTGAGATGTATGATGTATGGCTTTGGAGATGACCAGAATCCTTATACTGAGTCAGTAGCTATTCTTGAAGACCTTGTCATAGAATTCATTACTGAAATGACTCACAAGGCCATTTCAAGGTCAGGTACAAGTTGAAGATATCCTCTTCTTTTAAGCTCACAGCACCCTCAAACTCCTGGGCTTAAGCAATTCTCTTGCTTCAGCCTCCCAAGTGGCTGGGACTATATGTGCCCGCCACAACACCCGGCTGTTTGTTGTTGTTGTTGTTTAGCAGGCCTAGGCCAGGCTTGAACCTATCAGGCTCAGTGTATGTGGCTGGTGCCCTACTCACTGAGCTACAGGCGCTAAGCCGGATATGTTTTCTGGATTTGAAAGGACCCAAGGAAGTTTGCTGGGGTTAAAGGCTTGCTTACTATGAAGAATTGAAACGGGCTAGAAAAGCTTTTGATGAAGCAGGGTGGCGCCTGTGGCTCAGTGAGTAGGGCACCAGCCCCATATATGGAGGGTGGAGGATTCAAACCTGGCCCTGGCCAAACTGCAACAAAAAATAGCTGGGTATTATGGCAGGCGCCTGTAGTCCCAGCTACTCAGGAGGCTGAGGCAAGAGAATCGCCTAAGCCC
>NW_003852413.1:14932267-14934136 GCF_000181295.1 Otolemur garnettii | reverse complement strand
GTTACATTTTCTACAGTAAGGTCCTGATATCTACCTATATAAATGAAAGGTAGAGAAACCAAGTTTTATGCCTTTATTTTCATGCCTTTGATTGTATAGTGATATTAAATTGCCTGCCTTTATATGACCATATTTGAATTGCTTACTGAGTTTTTTTTTTTGAGACAGAGTTTCACTATGTCTCCCTTGGTAGAGTGCTGTGACATCCCAGCTCACAGCAACCTCAAACTCTTGGGCTTAAGTGGTTCTCTTGCCTCAGCCTCCCAAGTAGCTGGGACTATAGGTGCCTGCTACAACATCCAGCTATTTTTTCTTGCAGTTGTCATTGTTGTTTAACAGGCCTAGGCCAGGTTTGAACCCACTACCCTCAGTGCACGTGGCTGGTGCCATAACCACTGTGCTATGGGCACTGCGCTTACTTATCGAGTTTTAATAACCACACATAAGTTAAAGTACCTTTCAAACCATGCAATTCTATTAACAAAGGATGAAATATTAATAGTGTTTATGTGTTAGGCACATTTGTGCCATTGTAAGCAATACTGTAGCCATTTAATATGTGAAATCTAAATGGCATCTTTGACTCTGATAGCTAAAATACGTGCTTTATATATTCTGAAGTTTTTATCTTTTTTTGAGACAGAGTCCCACTATGTCACCCTTGGTAGAGTGCTGTGGCATCACAGCTCACAGCAACCTCAGACTCTTGGGCTTAAGCAATTCTCTTTTATTTTTTATTTTTTTTAGAGAGTCTTACTTTATCACCCTTGGTAGAGTGTTGTAGCATCACAGCTCACAGCAACCTCCAACTCCTGGGTTTAAGTGATTCTCTTGCCTTAGCCTCCAGAGTAGCTGGGACTACAGGCGTCTGCCAGAATGCACAGCTATTTTTTTGTTGCAGTTTGGCCGGGCCAGGCTGGAGCCCACCACCCTCAGTATATGGGGCCAGTGCCCTACCCACTGAGCCATAGGCACCGCCCTTAAGCGATTCTCTTGCCTCAGCCTCCCAAGTAGCTGGGACTACAGGCGCCCACCACAATGCCCACCTATTGTTTTGCTGTTACCATTGTTGTTTAGCTGGCCTGGGCTGGATTCAAACCCATCAGGTGGCTGGCGCCATAACCTCTATGCTACAGGCACCAAACCTGAAGTTTTTATATAAAAGTAGTCTGAAAGGTTACTGCAGTGAACATTTTTTTTTTTTTTAAGACAGTCTCATTATGTCACCCTCAGTAGAGTATGTAATGTCACAGCTCACAGCAACCTCCAACTCTTGGGCTCAAACGATTCCCTTGCCTCAGCCTCCCCAGTAGCTGGGACTACAGGTGCCCACCACAATGCATGGCTATTTTTTGTTATTTTTTGTTTGTTTGTTTAACAGGCCCAGGCCGGGTTCAAAGCCACTAGCCCCAGTGCATGTGGCTGGCACCCTAACTTCTGAGCTACGGGTGCTGAGCCAGTTTTTCTTTTTTCTTGAGACAGAGTCTATGTTGCCCTTGGTAAAGTACTATGGCATCATAGCTCACAGCAATCTCAAACTCCTGGGTTTAAGTGATTCTCTTGCATCAGCTTTCCAGTAGCTGGGACTACAGGCTCCCACAATGCCCAGTTTTTTTTTTTTGTTGTTGTTGCAGTTGGCCCCTGCCGGGTTCAAACCCGGCAGTCTCAGTGTATGTGGCTGGCGCCATAACCACTGTGCTACAGGCACTGATCCCAGGTTTTTTTTTTTTGAGACAGAGCCTCAAGCTATCCCCCTGGGTAGAGTGCCATGGCTTCACTGCTCACAGCAATCTCCAACTCCTGGGCTCAAGCAAGTCTCCTGCCTCCGCCTCCCAAGTAGCTGGGACCACAGGTGCCCACCACAACGCC
>NW_003852413.1:14930819-14932155 GCF_000181295.1 Otolemur garnettii | reverse complement strand
GCCTTAGCCACTTGAGCCACAGGCGCTGAGCCTGATCCCAGGTTTTGTATTTTTTTTTTTTGAGACAGGGCTTCAAGCAGTCCTCCTGGGTAGAGTACTGTGGCATTACAGCTCTTAGCAACCTCCAACTCTTGGGCTCAAGTGAGTCACCTGCCTAAGCCTCCCAAGTAGCTGGGACCACAGGTGCCCACCGCAGTTCCTGGCTATTTTTTGGTCGCAGCTGTCATTGTTGTTTTGGAGGGCCTGGGCTGGATTCGAACCCCTCACCTTAGGTGTATGTGGCTGGCGCCTTAGCTACTTGAGCCACAGGCACCAAGCCAGGTTTTGTATTTTTATTTTATTTTTTATTATTATTTTTTGATACCTGTATACAATGTGTAATGATTAAATCAGGGTAATTGAGATGTCCATTGTTATGGCGCCAGCCACATACACTTAGGCCAGCAGGTTTGAACCCGGCAGGGGCCAACTGCAACAAAAAAAACAACAGGGCATTGTGGCGGGAGCCTGTAGTCCCAGCTACTGGAACTCTGTCTCACTATGTCAACCTCAGTAGAGTGCTGTGGTGTTAACAGCTCACAACCTCAAACTCTTGGGCTGAAGTGATTCTCTTGCCTCAGGCTCCCAAGTAGCTGAGACTACAGGTGCCTGCCACAATGCCCAGCTATTTTTTGTTGTAGTTTTTAGTTAGCTGTCCTGGGCAGGGTTCGAACCCGCCACCTTTCGTGTATGTGACTGGCACTGTAATCACTGTGCTACGAGCACTGAGCCAGCTTTTCTATTTTTAGTAGCGACAGGGTCTTGCTTTTTGCTTAGACTGGTCTCGAACCCGTGAGCTCAAGCAATCCACAAGCCTCAGCTTCCCAAAGTGTTAGGATTACAGGCGTGAGCCACCATGCCTGGCCAATTTATTGTAAATTTCAAAATAGCTAGAATTGTAGTATTCCCAGCACAAAGAAAAGATAAATATTTGGGGTGATGGACATCTCAATCACCTGATTTAATCATTACACATTGTATATAGGTATCAAAATAGCACATTTACCTCAAAAATATGTACAACTGTGATATAACAATAAAAACATTATGAAAAAAATGACAGAGGAGAACATGTTTGTTAGGGGCCATAGTTGTGACTGAAGTTTAAACAGAGTGCCTGGCATAAAATGCAGCGTTTCTCTACTGCAAGGTACATTTGGTCATCGGGATTCTGTAAATCTGGGTGTAGAATGACAAACAGTTAAAACCAGAAAGTCTATGGTAAATCAACCTATAGAACAATTTTCAGAAGAGCCTTTTTCACTATTTGCTAATACACTTTTTTTTTTTTTTTTTT
>NW_003852413.1:14919858-14929135 GCF_000181295.1 Otolemur garnettii | reverse complement strand
GTCATTGTTGTTTGGCGGGTCCAGGCTGGGGATTCGAACCCACCACCTTAGGTGTACGTGGCTGGCGCCTTAGCCGGTTGAGCTATAGGCGCCGAGCTTATTTATAACTTTTAGAATAAACTTTAATTCATATCAAATAATCACAAACCTGAGATCTGACAAACTTGTAAAGATTTATCAGCAGCCTTTTTGCTTCGGGTATCATTACCACAACAGTAAAATTAGCATCTAGAAGTAGGCATATCCAATCCATAATCTGAAGATAAACAGGGAAAGGAAAGTTAAGATCTTAAATATAATTTTAGGCTCATTCATTCTACAAACTTCATAACTTTATCAAACAGTTATAAGAAAAACAGGAAAGAGGAACTTATAACTAACTTGATAAAGGTGCATTTCCTTAATTATCAGAGTTTTCTGCAAAAAAATTGCAGAATAGCATAAAACTATTAAAAGACAGAACACTTTATAAGCCAAGAAGAAAAACACAAGAAATAAAAGAACTTAACTAGGTAGGTTCACAAAAAGAAATATAAATAGCTAAGACAGTTCACCTCTCTCATTAACAAAGAAATGTAAATTAAAATAAGGTTAACATTTGTTATCTGTATTCAAAAGTCTGACAAAACTATTGTCAGTAAGAAAGTAAAAAATAAGGTCTCAGACCCGGATGACGGTAGGGATGATGATTGTCACAACTCTTCAGAAAGTTAATCTGGCATTCTGAAAACTAAAAAGGCAGGCACCTTTCATCTAGTTATTTCACTTGTGTGATTTGTCCAACAGGTGTTCTCTCATAAATATACAAGGATATGTGTATAAAGATACTCACTGGTTTGTTTACAATAGCAAAATACTGTAAATAACTTCAATGTCTATCAATATAGAACACTAGCAAATAAATTAAGATATATCTGTAAAATGAAATAGTATGTACTAGTTAAAAGGAGTGAGGCAGATACATGCGTATTGGTGCAGGAAATGTCTAAAACATAATAGGTGGGAAAAAAAATTGCAGAATAGCATAAAATTATGATCTTATTTGAGTCAGAAAGACAAAATGGGGGCAGCATCCATAGCTCAGTGGGGAGAGTGCTGGCCACATACACCGAGGCTGGTGGGTTTGAACCCGGCCTGGGCCAGCTAAACAACAATGACAACTCCAAGAAAAAGTAGCTGGGCATTGTGGGTGCCTGTAAGTCTCAGCTACTTTGGAGGCAGAGGCAAGAAAATCGCATAAGCCCAAGAGTTTGAGAGGTTGCTGTGAGCTGAGGGCGACATAGTGAGACTCTGTCTCAAAAAAAAAAGAGAGAAATAACAACATAGTCCTAAAGCATAGGATTTTTTGAGATAGTCTCAACTCTTTTGCCCCCTAGGCTATAGTGCCAGATCATCAACTTAGCTCATAGCAACCTCAAACTCCTGGGCTCAATGATCCTCTTGCCTCAGCCTCCCAAGTAGTTGAGACTATAGGTGCCCGCCACTATGCATGGCTAATTTTTTTTTAATTGCAGTTTTTGGCTGGGGCCAGGTATATTGAGACTTCTGGTATGAGGCCGGTACCCTACTCCTTGAGCCACAGGGGCCGCCCCTTAGGCTTTTTTTATATTTTTTGAGACAGAGTCTCAAGCGGTCACCCTGGGTAGAATGCCATGGTGACATCATAGCTCACAGCAATCTCCAACTCTTGGGTTCAAGCGGTCTTCTTGCCTCAGTCTTTTGTATTTTTAGTAGATATGGGGTCTAGCTCTGGTTCAGGCTGGTCTCAAACCTACGAACCCAGGAGCTTAAGCAATCTACCTGCCTCAGCTTCCCAGAGTGCTAGGATTACAAGCATGAGACACCTTGTGCCTGCGGAAATTTTTTCTTTTTTAAGGGACAGGACTTCACTCTGCCAACTAGTCTGGAGTGCTGTGGTATGATTATAGATCACTGAAGCCTCTACTCTTAGCCTCAAGTAATCCTCCCATGTCAGCCTCCCAAAGTACTGGGATTGTAGGCATGCTCAGCCAATAAACAATTTTTAATGTTTCCTACTATAAATACTGTTTTTAAAAAGAGTCTAAGATGGCCCGGTATGGTAGCTCACGCCTGTAATCCTAACATTTTGGGAATCCAATCCAAGGAGGTCACAAGTTCGAGGCCAGCTTGAGCAAGCACAAAACCCCATGTCTCTACTAAAAATGAAAAACAGAGGCAAGAGGATCACTTGAGCCCAAGGGTTTAAGGTTGCTGTGAGACACCACTCTACCAAAGGCGACAAAGTGAGACTCTGTCTACAAAAAAAAAAAAAAAAAAAAGGTCTAACATGAGATTCTTTGAGAACATTTTTTCATTAATCTTTATTTACTCTTACTCTTTTTGTTTGTTTGTTTTTGTTTTTACAGGTGCCCACCACAACTCCAGGCTATTTTTTGTTGTAGTTGTCATTGTTGTTTAACTGGCCCGGGGCCGGGTTCAAACCTGCCAGCCTGGGTGTATGGCTGGTGCCATAACCACTGTGCTATGTACACTGAGCCTATTCTCTTATTCTTAAGAGATTAGTGGCTAGGTATGGTGGCTCATCCCTGTAACTCTAGCACTCTGGGGGGCCAAGACAGGAGAATTGCTTGAGCTTAGGAGATCAGCAAGAGTGAGACCTCCATTTCTAATGAAAATAGAAAACTTGGGTATTGTGGCATGTGCCCATAGTCCCAGCTACTCAAGAAGCTGAGGCAAGAGGAGCATTTGAACTCAGGAGTTTGAAGCTGTAGTGAGCTATGATGACACTATGCACTGTACCTTAGGCAACAGAGTTAGACTCTATCTCTAAAAAATAAAGAGAGAGATTATTAAGGGGGAAAACTGTTATCAGCCACTCCCTGTACTCTCAATAAGGCTGAGGAAATTCTTGGAAAGGGTCATAATGAAGAATGAAGAATTTAAGATGAACTTAAATTATGTAGTACATAATTATGGATCGAGAAATTTACTAAAGTGGGAGCCTCTCCGCACCTCCAACTGCAGGGGTTTGGTTATAGACAAAGGAGGAAATTGACGTGAAGTAGGAGACAGGAAGAAATCAGGTACTGAATTCCAGGTGCTGACACGCTATACAAACTTTTTTAATAGATTTTTCCCAGCACAAATCAAAGTAGAAAAATTATCTCACCTGATTAAGGGTTGGAGGGTGTATTCCAGGAAGAGTCATAGTAGCATTTTTGCTACACTTCAGATAAAGGAAATATAAATACTGGAGAAATAACTAAGTGGGGGAGGGGAAAAGGACAATTTGTCACTTTGATAAAAAAACTCTTAATAAACTTAACAGAAACACTGAAAGAATTTTAAGAGGATGTTTAACTACACATCAAACAAATATGCCAGACATTTGGGGACACAAAAGGGAATAAAACATAGGGCCTGCCATCGATGAGGAGCTCACATGGTTTGGGGAGATGGGTAGGTGGTGAGCTTACTGTCTATAATAGTTAGAGAAGAGAGAATCTACTCAGCAGTTCTTATTGTCTACTCATTTTATAACTTAGGTGGCTTAACTTTGGTCTTCAAGCTTGGCAGGGGGAAAATGTCACAGTCTATCATCCAAAAACCATTCTAGTTTCCTTGGCACAATTTTTCACTGTGAGAACTGGGCAACCTTTTTTTTTTTTTGAGACAGGAGCCTCAAGCTGTCCTCCTGGGTAGAGTGCCATGGCATCACAGCTCACAGCAACCTCCAACTCCTGGGCTCAAGCGAGTCTCCTGCCTCAGCCTCCCAAGTAGCTGGGACCACAGGCGCCCGCCACAATGCCCGGCTATTTTTTGGTTGCAGCCGTCATTGTTGTTTGGCAGGTCCGGGCTGGGGATTCGAACCCGCCACCTTGGGTGTACTTGAGCCATAGGCGCCGAGCCTGGGCAACCTTTTAATCACAAGAAAGAACTGGGTAACCTTCACAGTGTCCCAATAGCTAAACAGCATCACATAAACCAGAAATAAAATTCTATAGGACTTGTAAGAAGACTTACAGTGATATGTTGTGCTGGGATGTCTTTCAAGTGAGGCAGAAGAAATGTTTCACTATAGGCGGAATGAAGAATTGCATTTCTACTTAGGACTAAAGGAAAATCTTATTTCAATAAATAAAAGCTATTCTACTGAAATTATCAGTAACTCCATTCCCCAATGATAGTTTCCCAAATTTATACAAAAGTTTTACATCTCTAAAAGAGCTCTATCACCCAACTCTCCTAATCATTAGAGATTTTCTGGAATACATCACTAGTATAAATAATTGGTATTCATTCAGAACACTGATCTTTAGAACTGATAGTGCTTCTACCTTAGTATACCTTCTTAATTAAGAAAACAGGTTTAATTAACTTTTTTTTTTTTTTTTGCAGTTTTTGGCTAGGGCTGGGTTTGAACCCACCACCTCCAGTATATGGGGCCGGGGCCCTACTCCTTTGAGCCACAGGTGCTGCCCTAATTAGCTTCTTAATTAAAAAAACAGGTCTAAATGCAGAAAACTTAAACATAATCCATTTTCAAATAGGAAAAAAAAAAACTGAAAAAATAAAAACCCTTATAGTAGGTATCTGATCACGCCTTAGTTAGGCCTCAGCAGATGACTATATCCCTGGAAAGAGAAACAGAGGGACACTTTCTCTATTTCAAATGGATACAGCAGAGCTGCTCTTTTTGGTGTCACAGGGCATGAAGTGGTCTCCTCTGTGTCCTGAGGCTTTTCCTTTAGTTCTTGACCACAGTTATCGCAGTTATCTTCTTCAGGATTGAAGCCATTTTGAAGAATTTCGGTTTGCTTGTCCATTTTCTCATCTTCTACAGTATCAATATAGCCCAAGACTGACTCCATATTGATATCTGATTCTTGAAGACAGTCATCACCGATGCTGATGTTAATTGAAAATAAAAGATCGATTCTTATCAGTAAGTGAACGTTTAGAAAAAAATTCATTTCCTAAACATTTAGTTTTAGAAATCAATTTATTTATTTATTTTTTATTGAGACAGAGTAATACTTTGTCAACCTCTGTAGAGTGCTGTAGCATCACAGATCACAGCAACTCTCTTGGGCTTAAGCGATTCTCTTGTCTCAGCCTCCCAAGTAGCTGGGACTACAGGTGCCCACCACAATGCCCGGCTATTTTTTATTGCAATTGTCATTGTTGTTTAGCGGGCCCTGGCCAGGCTTGAACCTGCCAGCCTTGGTATATGTGGCTGGCACCATACTCACTGAGCTACAAGCGCTGGGCCGAATTTTTTTTTTGAAACGGAGTATTATTCTGTTGTCCATGCTAAAGTGCTATGGCCTCAACCTAGCTCACAGTGACCTCCAACTCCTGGGTTCAAGGGATCCCTCTGACTCAGCCTCCCAAGTAGCTGAGACTACAGGCACCTATCATACCACCTGGCTAATTTTTCTGTTTTTAGTAGAGACAGGGTCTCACTCTTGCTCAGGCTGGTGGTGAACTCCTGAACTCAAGCAATCCTCCCCACTTTGCTTCCCAGAGTGCTAGGATAACAGGTGTGAGCCACTGCACTCAGCCTAAGATCAAACAATTTAACAGATTACAAATATAATGAAGGAAAAAGACCATTACATTCTAACTTACCTCAAGAAAAGTTTTAAGCACATGCAAGTGACTGATTCGGGGATGTCAGGGAACTGCTGTAGACAGAGTTGTAATAGCTGTATGTCTGTCTTTTGTAAGGCAACTTCCATTATGTCAGGGCACAAACTAAGACAAATCAGAATTATTATTATGTATTAGAGAAAATCTCAATTTCAAATAATTTACAAGCTTTTCCAGAGTTTCAGAAAATTAGAACTGTAAAAAACAAGATCAAAAGAGTTATACGTGTTTAGTGCACATAAACATCTACCTGTAAGAAACTACACGTGTCTGGATGAGCTGCATCAGACAGTTGCGAGGATAAAACGCTGGCTCTGCTTTACATCTTCCCAGAAGTCCTGTCACTACGTCTCCAATTACAGCATGAAAGTCAGGCGTCTGTTTCATAGCCAAAAATTTACGTAGTTCCACTTCAATGTGTTTTTCTGAATCTTTCTGAAAAGGCAGAATTAAAGAACTGGGTCTGGCATATTAATAAATGTCACTCTGAACTTAAAATTTCCTAGCCCAATATTTTCTCAAATCACTAACAGTATTCGTGCCTTCCTAAGAAACTAGAGATAATACTATAATTTGCTACGCAAATAAAATGCAAAGAAAAAAACCTCAAGGTCTTAGAAATCAAAATCTTTAGAAGGCTAAATTGCAAATATATCAAATGCAGAGCTGAATGAGAAGCTAATGAAGCCAAAAACATAACATCACTCTCATGAGATGGCGGAGTCAAATAAGCGCAAATACTGGATCAACTCTGACAACCGTTAGATACCATATGACTGTTAGCTCTAGCTGTAAAAGTGACCAGAAAGATAAGATGGAATGAGAAGTAGACAGAATTTCTTTTAACCACTTGTGCTCACTTCTCAGATTTTTGATATTTTAAATTTGTCTTTTTTAAAAATTATTATTAAATCATAGCTGTATACACTAATGCATTTATGAGGTACAATGTGCTGATTTTATATACAACTTGGAATGATTACATCACACTAAATTTACCTTTATGGTTAATAAAAGTTGTCTGGATGGTGGAACCTCTGGCAGTAAATTCACATCAGTTTTTCGTCTTCTTAACTAGAATAAAGTAAATTGATTAGGATTACAAAGCAATGCAAGAGATCCAATATACATCTAGAAGAATAGAAAACACTTGAAAAAAACTTGCATACTTTTAATCTAATCACAAGCTTTTAAAAGTAAAATTTGTTATGGGGAAATGTGACTTGAACTTTGAAATTAAGTATATAAAAGGCTCGGTGCCTGTGGCTCAAGCGGCTAAGGCGCCAGCCACATACACCTAGGGTGGCGGGTTCGAATCCCCAGCCCGGGCCCGCCAAACAACAATGATGGCTGCAACCAAAAAATGGCCAGGCGTTGTGGCGGGCGCCTGTAGTCCCAGCTACTTGGGAGGCTGAGGCAGGAGACTCGCTTGAGCCCAGGAGTTGGAGGTTGCTGTGAACGTGATGCCATGGCACTCTACCCAGGAGGATAGCTTGAGGTTCCGTCTCAAAAAAAAAAAAAAAAAAAAAAGTATATAAAAAAATTTTTGGGGGGAGACAGAATCTTACTCTAGCACTTGAGTAGAGTGATATGGCTTCATCATAGTTCACAGCAACCTCAAGCTCTTGGCCTCAAGTGATCCTTTTGCCTTAGTTTTTCTATTTTTAGTAGAGACGGGGTCTTGCTTTTGCTCACACTGGTCTTGAACCTGTGGGCTCAAGCAATTCACCCACTTTGGCTTCCCAAAGTGCCAGGATTACAGGCGGGAGCCACCGTACCCAGCCTGGTTTTAGTTATTTAAACACAAAATAAAATCTCTGTACTCAGGAAGGTTTTATTGCTACTTGCAAACTGGTCCATTTTCACACACAGGCTGTAATACCACACAAATGCCCATAAAAAATAATTAATACATGTGTCATTTCTGAATAAAGGATACAAGGTTACTGGGTTCAAGGCTCAAAATAACCAGTCATCAAGATCAAAGCTGTAAGATCCGTAAGGATATGAATAATTTAGTTTTTCTCTTTCTCGACATTTGCACTAACATTTCTATTTTGATTAGTACTAAACTTACCGTTCTTGACTGCTCTGAGTTCTGGGATCTAAGTCCACATTCCTGAGATGTTTCCCAGTTTACAAAAGGGGGCATGAAATGGGTGCCTAAGAAAACACAAAATGTACAATTTCTGGAATGTTTTGACCTATTGGTATTTACCCAACTAAACAAAGAACAATAAAACTAGGGTGACCAGACTTCCCAATTTTGGCGGGACAGTCCCGCTTTTCAACAATTTGTCCTGCATCCTGCGGTGTTTTAAAAAAGTCCCGATTTTTGGAAAGAATGCACGAACGGGCTGGAGAACAAGAAGGGAATATAACGGTTTTCGGCCGCCATATGGCTATTTCACCAGAATATGAGTTTTATATTATTTTTGTTAATTTTATAATGTTAAACTGTAATAAATAATTGCTGAGAAGTGATTCTCGAGAACTGCTTATCAAAGTTTGCCTTGTTGTCAGGCCCTGCCCCGCGCCATCCCCTGCCTCCCGCCCCCCCCACCATGTTGTCCCGCCTTACAGATGTTAAAATCTGGTCGCCCTAAATAAAACACAACCACTCATGTACAATTCAAAAGAGGCTTTAGAGGCTATGTAATTTTACTGATAACCTCAGATCAGTAAACCATATTACAATTAAAAAATCACAAGCCCAGCAACATTAAGTCAACAGATAAAGCCATGGGCAAACAAGGGAGGGTAGAAGTATAACTGGCTTTGCCTTGGGTATTCTCCCGTGGGCCCTGAAATAGGAAGAACACACTGTATGTGGCTCTTCGGCATATGGACTCTAGGTACATTTCGATGAACAGTGGCAAAGTTCAAAATTAAGAACAGGCTCTGTACAACGGAGGCTGGGGAATCTACATATGAAACTAGGAGCTAATAAAGCAGTTTGTATTAATAAAACAAACATAGAAGCACGTTCCTACCTGGATCATGACTATGCTTGAGTTTGCCAAGGGCACCTGCTAACGACGACACTTCACACTTGTATGGAATCACAGTTAGAAATTTCCCGTGCAGCATAAACAGATTTTCCCCATAATACCAGAGCTACAAAAAAAAAGTTATCAAAAACAGAATATTTGTTTACAAATTCTGGTGTCACAAAGCCTTGTAACAACAATTTGCTGTGGAAGCTATCATAGTATAACAAAAAAGAACAAGAAAAGGTCAAGTAACTTTCCACAAGAATCGCACATGCACAACTTATTGATTGCTTTCTTGGGCTCTTATTTTTGCCAAGGTCTGAATGAAGCATAATTTACATGATGTTTTTGACTCAGAAAATTCTAATCAACACATACATTTAAAGTGACTGAACTGTTTAACGCTATCATTCTGATGTCTATCAACATAATAATTATTCAGCCTATTGTAATAAGGGCAAACTATTATGATGCACTAAATTAAAGCCTCAGCAAGAGTCTATAAGTTCTCAGTCTATAAAAAATAGCCTGGTGTTGGCTCGGTGCCCATAGCACCAGCTACATACACCAAGGGTGGTAGGTTCGAACCCGGCCCAGGGCCAGCTAAACAATGACAAGTCCAACAAAAAATACCCAGGTGTTGTGGCAGG
>NW_003852413.1:14915620-14919437 GCF_000181295.1 Otolemur garnettii | reverse complement strand
GGCGCCTGTGGCTCAAAGGAGTAGGGCGCCAGCCCCATATGCTGAAGGTGGCGGGTTCAAACCCAGTCCCGGCCAAGAAAAAAAAAAAGGCCGGTATTGTGGTGGGTGCCTGTAGTCCCAGCTACTCAGGAGGCTGAGGCAAGAGGATCACTGAAGCCTAAGAGTTTGAGTTGCTATGAGCTGTGATGTCATGGAACTCTACCCAGGGCAAAATAGTAAGATTCTGTCTCAAAAGATAAATAAATAAAATTTAAAAAATAGATAAAAAAGCAAAATCAACTGGGGGTAGTAGCATGCACCTGTAGTCCCAGCAACCCGGAGGCTCACTTATGCCCAGGAGGCACTGCCCCCTACCCTGGGACTCAGAATGAGACTGTCTCAAGGAAAAAAAAAAATCAGAATTTAATACAGTTAATATCTTAGGAATCTAATTATAAGACTATAAAAATAGAACAGGTATATTAATTAAAATATTAAAGGGACGCGGAACACAAAGATAAATTTGTTACAGCAGAACTGTGAGTAGATAATTTTGTTAACACTACTTGTTTTAATTATAAATTAAATTGTATACTGAGAAACCCGGTCTCTTTCCCCTCTAATTAAAATTATCAGTAACATTCTATTGCCTTGATTTCCATTTTATTTGTATATAAGTATCTATCCACTAAACAACCAATACTTCTTTTGTTTTTGGAGACAGTGTCTTATTATGTTGCCCTTGGTAGAATGCCGGAGAGTCACAGCTCACAGCAACCTCACACTCTCGGGCATAAGTGATTCTCTTGCTTCAGCCTCCCAACTAGCTGGGACTATAGGCACCCACCACAACGCCTGGGTTTTTTTGGTTGCAGTTGTTACTGTCATTTAGCAGGCCCGGGCTGGGCTCCAACCAGCCAGATTTGCTGTATGTGGCCGGTGCCCTACTCACTGAGTTACAGGTGCCCAGCCAACAACCAGTGCTTCTTGAACACCTTGGCTAGGCACTGAAAATAAAACAGAGAGAGGCCAAGAGTTTGGGCCTCTGCACTCCAGTTTGGGCACCACAGTGAGAGCCGGTCTCTATTAAAACAATTTAAAAGAGAAAGAAAGAAAAGGAAATACAATGGAGAAAAAAAACATACAAGGAACTTTGCTGCAAGGAGTTTAGTCTGGTCAGCTTAAATTTTAATTCTTTTAAGTATTTTTATGTAATTCCACAGTAACATTTAATATATAACCTAACATACTGATTTATTAGGATAAATAATAGCTATAGCTTTGGAGTGTAGTTCAAATACAGAGGTAAAAAGATCAAACCAAAGAGCAGCTAGAAAAAGTTCTTTTATTAACAGTTTTCCTTTGAGAACACAGAAAGTTGGCTATAATTTGACCTTTTGGAAATATAAACATAGGAAATTATAAAACAATAACCAAATTAAATATAATCTTTTATTTATTTATTTTTTTTGGAGACAAATTCTCATTCTGTTGCCCAGGTTGGAATGCAGTGGGATAATCACAGCTCACTGCAGCCTTCAACTCCTAGGTTCACGTGATCCTGCTGCCTCTGCCTTCCTACTAAAGTTGGGACTACGGGTGTTAGCCTCTGAGCATGGCTAATAAATCTAATATTTTAGGTAAAAAATGAAGAAATCTTAATTTATTTTAATAAAAACTACTAAAGTATTTAATTTTTTTTTTTTTTTTTTTTTTGCTGAGTGTAGTGGCTCATGCCTGCAATCCAAGCACTTGGGAGGCCAAAGTGGGTGGATTGCCTGAGCTCCCAGGTTTGAGACCAGCCTGAGCCAGAGTGAGGTCCTGTGGTGGCATAGCTCACAGCAACCTCAAACTCCTAGGCTCAAGTGATTCTCTTGCCTCAGCTTCTTGAGTAGCTGGGACTACAGGCACCCGCTACAATAGCCAGCTATTGTTAGAGATAGGGTCTTGCTCTGGCTCGGGTTGGTCTCCAACTCCTAAGCTCAGGCAATCTACCCACCTTGGCCTCCCAGAATGCTAGGATTACCAACTTAAGCCACTGTGCCTGGCCTAAAATATTTAATTTTTTAGAAGACAGTGTCTTGGCCAGGCGTGGTGGCTCATGCCTATAATCCTAGCATTCTGGGAGGCCGAGGTGGGTGGAATGCTTGAGCTTAGCAGTTTGCCAGCCTGAGCCAGAGGGAGACCTTGTCTCTTAAAAGTCCATGTGGGGCCCCCTATATTGCAATGGTTAGGGTGCTAGCCACATGCTCTGGGGTTGGCGGGTTTGAACCCAGCCCGGGCCTGCTAAAAAAAACAAAAAAAGCTGGGAGTTGTGGTGGGCACCTGTAGTCCCAGGTACTTAGGAGGCTGAGGCAAGAGAATCATTTAGGACCAAGAGTTTGAGGTTTCTGTGATCTGTGATGCCATGGCACTCTACCAAGGGCAACAAAGTGAGACTCTGTCTCAATTAAAAAAAAAAAAAAAAAAAGAGAAAACAGAGTCTTCTGTGTTGCCCAGACCAGAGTACTAGGGTTACTCACAGGCAGGATCATTGCTCACTATGGCCTCAAACTCCTACAGTCAAGTGATCCTCCTGCCCGAGCATCCTGAGTAGCTGGGACTACAAGGATGCATCACCACACCCAGCTCAAAATACCACAAAAATACTTAGACCCAAAGAGATCTCCTCTCTAATAGCATTATTTATCAGGCATGAAAATAATTAAAATTGAAAAAGTCATCAAGTTTGGTTTGGCACCTATAGCTCAGCAGCTAGGGCGCCAGCCACATACACCAGAGCTGGCGGGTTTGAATTCAGCCTGGGCCTGCCAAGTAACAATGACAACTGCAACCAAAAAACAGCTGGGACATTATGGTGGCCGCCTGTAGTCCCAGCTACTTAGGAGGCTAAGGCAAGAGAATTGCTTGAGCCCAAAAGTTTGAGGTTGCTGTGAGCTGTGATGCCATGGTACTCTAGCTAGGGCAACATAGTGAGACTATGTCTCAAAAAAAAAAAAGAAAAGAAAAAGTCATCAAGTGAAAAAACTTACTTGACCACTAGTCCCTTGTGGTAATTCCTTTGAAGTTTGTAGTGTCTGAAATTTTATGTTCCATATGGAGAGGCATTCTATAAAATGAGATATACCAATTCAGGGAAAGTACCAACTATAAATAAATATGTTATTTCAGAGTGGGAGGGAGTTATAGTTAAATATACAAATTCTGCTTTATTTAGTATAAAAATTAGTTATGAAGATTGTTTTATTGCCACAAGAATTCAAAAGCCTAAGAGGTCATCATAAGAAGTGGATTCTTAGGAAAGGGAGCCCTGCAGGGAGGTCTTTAATAGTTATGAATCTGTAATAATAATAAAAAAAATACTCAACAAACAAAAGCCCAGTTCCAGATGGTTTCACTCAATTGTTTCACAGCAAACATTTAAAGAATTAACACTTCCTTGGTAGTACAGTGGTGAGTTAAAAAAAAAAAAAAAAAAAAAAAAAGAACACCAAACCTTAAAACCTTTCAAAATATGAAAAAGGAAGGAATACTTCCTAATTTATTCAAAGATACCACAAAAAAACTATAGACCAATATCCTTTGTGAATATAGATGAAAAAAATCTTCACCAAAATACTAACAAACTGAATCCAATAGTAAGTATTAAGATCCATGACCACATGGGATTTATTCCAGCAACGGAAAATAAGTGTCACACACCACTTTAATAGAACAAAATAAAAAAACCACATGATCACAATGCATTTGACAAATTTCAACATCCTTCCATGATAAACAAAACTTAGAAAACCAGGCTCAAGTGGCTAAGGAGCCAGCCACATACACCTAAGGTGGC
>NW_003852413.1:14912489-14914724 GCF_000181295.1 Otolemur garnettii | reverse complement strand
CTGTAGTCCCAGCTACTTGGGAGGCTGAGGCAGAGACTCACTTGAGCCCAGGAGTTGGAGGTTGCTGTGAGCATGATGCCATGGCACTTTACCCAGGGGGATAGCTTGAGGCTCCGTCTCAAAAAAAAAAAAAAAAAAACAACTGGTACTCATACATGTATGCAAATGCTTGTACACTGTTGACCATAACTAAAAGATGGAAAAAGCTAAAGTGTCCACCAGTGAATGAACAAATAAATTGTACATATACATACGATGGACTGTTACTTTGCCATGACAAGAACAAAATACTGATCTGTCAAACAATGTGGATTAACCTCTAAAACATTACGTTAAAAGAAAGCAGCCAGATGTAAAAGATATTGCGTAGTTCCATTTATATGAAATATCCAGAATAGGTAAATCCATAAAGGCAGAATGCAGACTTGCGTTTGCCAGGGGTCAAGGGCAAGACCTATCAATGTTTCAACTGCTGACAGGCTGACAATGGATATTCACCATTTCCATTTTGTTATGACATTATAGGTGTGAGCAGGATAGTGATACAAAGAAGTACTGGAGAGATGACTCAATGCAAAATGAAACGAAACACCTATTTAAGAAGAATTAGGAAGCTACAAAAGTAAGTACAGCAACAAAGAGAAAGAATTACAATGGTTATAAAGAAATGAACAAGAAAAGGCACAATGGAGGAAAAACGTAAAAGCCTTCTTAATTAACTGGACTTCAGTTACCCTTAGAAGCTGGTAGTGGACTTCCCAGGACTGCTACATGATCTTGGTCCAGGACAGTGAGTGCGATACCTTTTCGAGCATTACCAGACACAACAGCATTGAGTAAAAGTGATCTAACTACCCTTTGATTTTGTTCTGCATCAGTTGGGTGTATTGGTATCAAAGTTTCATATATAGATCCATCAGAGCCTGTGGGAAACAGTATTTGTTTTTCATTACTGTGTAAAGAACATTTCTATATAACAGTTAAATTCATTAGGTTATTCATGAGATTTTATCAATTTGATAAAGAATCTAACCAGAAAAATAAAGAATTACATCACTTTGTGTTTTCCCTGAAAGAATACTATACTATAAACTTAAACTGGGGGGAGAAGTTTTTTAATAAAAACCTCCGTAAGAAATGTACTAAGAGGCTCAGTGCCCACAGCTCTGTGGTTAGGGCACCGGCCATATACATGGAGGCAGGTGAGTTCAAACCCAGCCCAGGCCTGCTAAATGACAACTACAACAAAAAAATAGCTGGGAGTTGTGGCGGGCACCTATAGTCCCAGCTACTTGGGAGGTTGAGGCAAGAGGAGAGTTTGAGGTTGCTGTGAGCTATGATGCTTGGGCACTCTACCAAGGGCGACATAGTAAGACTCTGTCTCAAAAAAAAACCCAAAAAAACAAAATAGGTGGCGCCTGTAGCTGGGTGGGTAGGGCACTGGCCCCATATACTGGTGTGGCGGGTTCAAACCAGCCCTGGCCAAACTGCAACAAAAAATTAGCCAGGTGTTATGGTGGGCACCTGTAGTCCCAGCTACTCAGGAGGCTGAGGCAAGAGAGTTGCCTAAAGCCCAGGAGCTGAAGGTTGCTGTGAGCTGTGTGACGCCAGGGCACTCTACCATGGGTAATAAAGTGAGACTGTCTCTACAAAAAAAAAAAAAAGAAAAAAGAAAAGAAATATAATAAAAGCCAAGAAATGCAAATTGTAAATGCAAATTAAAATACTGAGGTGGTCAGCAGGGAACACAGATAATCTAGTTCCTAAAAGGCTTTATTAGGAAGTAATTAGCATCTGTTCTATACATTACATCATTTCTTCTTACTCAATTACCCTAAAAACCATATGAAACTGCTATTTCCTTTTTTTAAAGATGGGGTCTCACTACGTTGCCCAAGCTAGAGTGCACTGGCTATTCTGAGGTATGACCCCACTACTGACCAAGATGGAAGTTTTCACCTGGTCTGTTTCTGACCTCGGCTGGCTCACCCTTCCTTAGGCAACCTGGTAGACTCTTGCTCCCAGGAGGTCACCATATTGATGTCTGACTAACATCGTACACTCCAGCCCAGAATTCCTGGATTCAGGTGCTCGTACTGCCTCAGCCTCCCAAGTAGCTGGGACTACAGGCATGTGCTGCCATATCTGGCTAAAATTACTATTTCTTCTTCTTTTTTTTTTTTTTTTTGAGACGGAGGCTCAAGCTATCCCCCTGGGTAGAGTGCCATGGCATCA
>NW_003852413.1:14907990-14910994 GCF_000181295.1 Otolemur garnettii | reverse complement strand
TGTGATGCCACAGCTCTCTACCCAGGGGGACAGCTTGAGGCTCTGTCTCAAAAAAAAAAAAAAAAGAATTTTAATTATGATAATATGGAAATATTTTCTAAATATTGTTCTTGTTTATTTGTCCTTTATCTTTTCAGAACAACATCAAAAGAAGCCATGAAGGATGAGGGAGAGAGGGCAGCACAAAGGTTTTGTGTTTTTTTTTGCCCTCAAGTGGGGTTACAGAGGTTGAAAACTAGGGTTTTACTTTAGAGCTGTGGTCTCTAACCCCTGTTTGACCCAGTAGGGGTCTGTGGCCTGTTAGGAACTGGGCTGCACAGCAGGAGATGAGCAGCTAAATCAATAAAGCTTCCATCCACTCCCCATTACTTGCATTACCGCCTGAGCTCCACCTCCTGGCAGATTAGCAGCAAAATCAAATTCTCACAGGAGCACAAACCCTGTTATGAACCATACAAGTGAGGGATCTAGGTTGACTCTTCTTATGAGAATCTAATGCCTGATGGTCTGAGGTGGAGCTGAGGTGCTGATGCTAGTGCTGGGGAGCAGCTGCAAATACATGTTATCATTATCAGAGAGGTTAGACAGCACAGAGACCATAATAAATCATCAACTGCTTGTAGACCTACAGCAAAACCACGCCCACCCTGTCTATGGAAAAATTATCTTCCATGAAACTGGACTGTGGTGCCAAAAAGGTTGAGAACCACTGCTTTAGGCCACTATATAGAGGGAGAATTCAAGGTATTAAAAATCTGTAAAAAGCAGGTGGCACTGGACAAAGCTGCTCTATTAGTCTCCAAAGAACTGGGCCTTCTCACCTAAAAGCTGATTTTTCTTTTTAATCAGTATTATTCAGTCATTTATTGCTTATAGCAAATTTCAAGATGTAAAAGTTACAGAAAAAACTGTGTTTTACCAAAGTACTTCAACAGCTCCTCAAAACACAGCACCACTGATCTAATGCATGACCAGATACGGAAAGCGCAGAAAGTAAGGACATAAACACTACAGGAAAGCACAGAAGGGGAGAGACTAAATGAGAAAGCTTCAAAAAGCCTAAGAGTAAAAAAAATACACTATCCTATAATATCACTCCATTTACAATCCCTGAAGGTTCAAAGAAAAAACTTACATAATGACATCAAAGAGATGAACTTCCGATCCACAGACGCAGTAAAACTTTGTATAAGAATATTTTCTTCTTGCCCACCTACCAGTGTGTATTTGCTTAAGGTATGTGAGTTAAACATTTGCACATATGCAAAGTAATTTCCATGCTGCAAAAAAAGGTTATTTTATAAATATTGCCATTTTAACCATCTTAAACCACAAAACTACATTTAAATGTTAAAATCAGACATTGTCGTCTCATTGTAATCATATCAATGAATACTTAAAAACTTTTTGTTCAACTACATGTAAAATGTTATAAATAATTAGTGACTACTAATAGATGTTTTAATAGTTCAAAGATAAAGTACTTCAAACATTTAAAAATCTTCTAAGAGACATATTAAAGTCTCACTTTACATTTAACAATATTATGAGCAATTTTGAAATGTCACAAAATGGGCCAGGAACTGAATATATCACTTACTTTTTCAGTAACAAAAATTAAAACAGGATGCTTAAATACTATGAAAAGCTTTGTCCACCTAAAAAAATAAGAAAAATCTCAGGATGCAAACACCACCAGTTGAAACATATATCAATCAAAATTTAATCAGTCTTTTATTAAATATCTTCTAGTGCCAGAAAGACATCAGAGAATACCTAATTTGGTGTTTCAAAATACAGTAAAACTTCCTTAGTTGATCATCTCCTTTGGTCAATAAGGTCCTTATTTAATGTCAATAAGTTGACCTTATTTTCATAAACCAGACACGTACCAGATATACTTCCGTACAGTAGGCCTAGTTCCTTATGTTGACCACCTCTGTATGTTGACCAGTTTGTTACAGTCCTGCTCCCACCTTACAGGCATTCATCAGGTCAGTCTAAGAACTGACTGTCATTGTCCACACTGTTCACTTACTAAGTCTCTGACTTTCAGAAATTTACTTTCTACCAAGTGGACCTGGAGAACTATGCTTTCCTGAATCATCTATCACCCCATAGGTTTTTTGGGATGTAATATTTTTGTCTTATAAATGTTTTTTTATTAAGTCACTTTTATAATATTTATAACCCAAAATACTTTTGAACATGACAAAAAATGTAATTAAAAAACAGGCAGTACCATTTTCTTTTCTTTTTCTTATATTTTCATTTTGATAAATTCACTTATTAAGTAGTGAAACTTACTTTATTACTTCTTCATTGGAGATAACAGTTTCGATTTTCTGTTGGGGCTCTGCAAGCAAGGCCTCTAAACCACGAACAGCTCCTTCCTTGAATAGCACCAATGGTTCTGTTCCTTGTATTGAATGTATCCTATAAACCTCAGCTGACAACTAGAAAAACACAAGAATGTCAACTTTTTTTTTTTTTTTGAGACAGAATCTCACTTTGTTACCCTCAGTACAGTGCCATGGCATCTTAGCAAACGGCAACCTCAAACTCTTGGGTTCAAGTGATCCACCTGCCTCCAAGTAGCTGGGACTACAGGCGCCAGCCACAACGCCCAGCTATTTTTTAGAGACAGGGTCTCGCTCTTGCTCAGGCTGATCTCGAACCTGTGAGCTCAGGCAATCCACCCGCCTTGGCCTCCCAAGTGTTGTGATTACAGGTGTGAGCCACTGTGCCTGGCCTCAACTTTTATTATAAAACAATTTATATATAATGTATACATTTTATATCATAGGAAGCTTATTTATGTATGTATGTATTGAGACACTCTCACCATATCATCTCTAAATAGCTCACTGCAACCCAGGCTCCGGTGATCCTCCTGCCTCAGGCTCCTGAGTAGCTGGAACTACGAGTATGCACCACAATGCCTGGCTAACTTTTTCTATTAGCCAGTCTTGCTCAAGCTAGTCTTTTTTTTTTTTTTTTTTTT
>NW_003852413.1:14905383-14907891 GCF_000181295.1 Otolemur garnettii | reverse complement strand
AAGTAGCTGGGACCACAGGCGCCCGCCACAACGCCCGGCTATTTTTTGGTTGCAGCCATCATTGTTGTTTGGCGGGTCCGGGCTGGGGATTCGAATCCGCCACCTTAGGTGTATGTGACTGGCGCCTTAGCCGCTTGAGCCACAGGCGCCGAGCCAAGCTAGTCTTTAACTACTGGCCTCAAGTGATCCTCTTGGCTAAGCCTACCACCATGCAAGGATTACAGATGGATGACCAATTGCACATGGCTTAGAAGGCTTATCTTTAAGGGACTGATTGGTTTTCATTTTTATTTAACTTTTTGCTTTATAACAATGTATGATCCCAAAACCAAAGGTACAACACAGAATATTGAGAAGTCTTACTTTTGCTTTTACCCTCTCTACCCTGCCCCTGACTCTCCTCCATAGGCAACCTTTTTTACTCATTTATGGTTTATCCACTGTGAATATTTAATACTAGAGGGTAGGCTAAAACCTAAGTCTCCCAAAACTGGGGGTAGAGAAGGTGTAATTAAAGCCACTAATGCAGAAGAACACGTAGTTCTAGTGTTAGATAAGAACTAATGCTACAATTATAACTATAGCCTGCAAACTCAGGAAAAGAAGCTAACAACATATGTGAGGTAAAACAAACAAAAAGAAAACAACCTCCACTGTGTAAATTTAGTATTGTGCTATTCCAAAGTAAATGAAAAGACTAGAGCCAGGAAACAGCATGGCTAGCTAGCCAGAAGTTTCAAGGATCCAGGCAACAAGTGCATTATTTCTGAATTAGCCTTATTGTAAGCCACTTAGAAAATATGCCAATTATATTTAGAGTTAGACATTTATTTTATTTTTTTGAGTCTGGGTCTCAAGCTGTTGCCCTGGGTAGAGTGCTGTGGTGTCACAGCTCATAACAACCTCCAACTCTTGGGTCAAGTGATCCTCTTGCCTCAGTTTTTCTATTTTTAGTAAAGATGGGGTCTCGGTTTTTGCTCAGGCTGGTCTTAAACTCGTGAGCTCAAGCAATCCACCTGCCTCAGCCTCCCAGAGTGCTAGGATTACATGCATGAGCCACCTCCCCAGGCCCCTAGAGATAGACATTTAGAACTAGAAAGAACTCGCTGGGTGTGATGGCTCAAACCTGTAATCCTAGCACTCCAGGAGGCCAAAGTGGGAGGATCCCCTGACCTTAGGAGTTAGAGACCAGCCTGAGCAAGAATGAGATCCTGTCTCTACTAAAAATAGAAAAACTAGTAAGGCGTTGTGGTGGGTGCCTGTAGCCCAGCTACTGGGGAGGTTGAGGCAAAAGGAACACGTGAGTCCAAGAGTTTGAGGTTGCTTTGAACTATGCCATGATACTCTCTCTACCCAGGGTGACAGAGTGAGATGCTATCTCAAAACAAAAACAAAAACTAGAAGGAACTTTTGAGACTAACCTAGTTTGAGATTCTCATTTTATAACTAAGAAAAAGTTACTTAACACACTTTAGGTCATTAGTAGAAAAGGTACAGCTAGTCACATTTTTTTTTTTGAGATGGAGTCTCAAGCTGTCCCCCTGGGTAGAATGCTGTGGCATCACTCACAGCAATCTCCAACTCCTGGGCTCAAGCGAGTCTCCTGCCTCTTATCTCCCAAGTAGCTGGGACCACAGGCGCCTGCCACAACGCCTGGCTATTTTTTTGGTTGCAGCCATCATTGTTGTTTGGCAGGCAGGGGCTGGATTCAAACCTGCCACCTTAGGTGTATGTGGCTGGCACCTTAGCCACTTGAGCCACAGGTGCCGAGCCACATTTTTTTTTTTTTATCATATTGTGTGCAAAACACAAAGCTTGCAGGGTCTATTCTGAGAAAGGGCACAGGAAGTCCACAAACTAAAATGAAAAACTGATTATAACCTTATGTTCCCTTTCCCAGAGGCATTAAGATAAATAACACATGCTCTATTATGAATGATTCTGTTTCATCAGTAAGCTAAATAAATATGTTGGAAATCTAAAGACTTACTGTGGCTTTAAATACTTTATCCAGGTTTATATCTTCACTATTCCATATTCTCAAAACCTTAAATCAAAACATACAAGTTAATATGCATTCCATTCTCTATTTATATATAATAAACACAGATAGTTAATAAATCAACATTAGATTTATATTTAACATGTTATAAAAGTTTTAAAACTTACCTTATTATCATGTACAACAATATACTCTCCAGTTTGAAAGTTACAGACAGCTGGACATGTTATAATTTGACCTTGTTTCACTGACCAGCTCCCCAAGGGTTTCTGATCAGAAACCTAATGAAATTAAAATAAACATATTTGAGACACTAAAAAGAACTAAACTTACAATCAAAATGAAAGAAACCACTAAAATGATATCATTTAACAAATTTTCTAAACTAAAAAAATCAGTAGTCACAACAGCCAAATACTTAAAATTTCACATATGTGAAGTACCCACAGTAGTCAAATTAATAGAGACAGAAAGAATAGTGGCTGTCAGAGGCTGGGAGCAATGGG
>NW_003852413.1:14896052-14904440 GCF_000181295.1 Otolemur garnettii | reverse complement strand
GTTGGAGGTTGCTGTGAGTGTGATGCCATAGCACTCTACCCAGGGGGATAGCTTGAGGCTCCGTCTCAAAAAAAAAAAAAAAAAAAAAAAAAAAATATATATATATATATATAAAAGTTCCTAAAATGAAAAAATATGCAAATTAACAATGCTTGTTAATAAACAACCATGCATTTTATTTTGTATTTATTTATTTATTTTGAGACAAAGTCTCACTTGGTAGCCCTCGGTAGAGTACTGTGGCATCTTAGCTCACAGCAACCTCAAACTCTTGGGCTCAAGCGATTCTCTTTTCTCAGCCTCCGGAATAGCTGGGACTACACGCACAACGCCGGGCTATTTTTAGGGACGGGAGTCTCGCTCTTGTTCAGGCTGGTCTTCAACTCGTGAGCTCAGGCAATCCACCAGGCTGGGCCTCTCAAGAGTGCTGGGATTACAGGCGTGAGCCACTGTGCCCGACCCTTGTACATTTTAAAAATTGATTCCATTATGCCTCTGAACAGGGGTATAGGGGATTAAGTAGGGACAGCTGGGATCATTCCTATTCAATTCCAATTACCCACTGTATTCCTACGTAGGAACAGCAAAACTGCAAATCCACTTGCCAGCCCAGGTCAAGAACACAAAGTAAGCAGAGCCACAACAGTACAGGGAGCTGTTGGCAACCCCTTCCCAAAACTTCAAAACTGATAGCTAACTCCCTTAAAGACACAGGTAACTATGTTTAATATTTCAGATAACAATAAATGCTTTCTATGCGACCACCAAAAGGAAGGGTATAAAAAGTATGTTGAGTCTAGGCGTTAGGCTGACAAGGGGGTGGGGCGTACAGACTTTCCAGACTCCAACTCCAGGATTCACATTGTGAATCAGAGTTGCCAAGAAACCAGTCAGTCGGAATCAAGATACTTATCAAGCTATCAAGAAAGTCTTTTTCCCCTCAAAATGTATTTTTCCCAAGTAAAGGAGGTTGAAGTGTTTAGACACAGAACTATACCACTATTCCTGTCACTGTCATCCTCTCCCGCCCAATCCATCTCCGTTCTACTACTCTCCCCTCAGCTGGGATGACAAAGACCCCAGCAGGGGATCTTGGCAAGGCCATCCCTGCAAGTTCCGAAGTAAAAGCACCTATTCCCTTTCCTTCTGTACCTGCCCACGTGCGGTTGGACGCTCTGTTGCCTACAACTCAGAAACATGCCTCTTCTCACGCAGTGGTTCTCAACCTTCCTAATGCCACGACCCTTTAGTACAGTTCCTAACGTCGTGGTGACCCGGACACCTGAGGAGCGGTGTCTCTGTTCCTAAGACCTTCGGAAATATGTGTTTTCCGATGGTCTTAGGCAACCTTGTGAAAGGGGGGTCGCGACCCACAGATTAAGAACCGCTGCGAGTCTACTGCAACACAACCACGCCACATTGTAGACCTCACTCAGCGTCCCCGACAGGCCGATGAGCTTTCTGCTACGCTCGCTCCACAATATCTTTCTAGAGCCGTGAGAAACCCAAGCTTGGCTCCGCGCTGAGAAAGAGTCGAGACTGGAGCCCGGTGTTCCGATTCTATCGCTCTCACCTTATAGAGAATAACGGTCCTGCCGCTGTCGGTGACTAAAAACTGGTCGGTTTTGTCGCTGTGCTCCACGCCTAAGAGTCTATCAGGTCCAGCGCCCAGGACTAAAGACGACAACGTGAATTCCTCCTCCAGGGCTGCCATTTTGGGCAAACCTACGGACGGCGGCGTATCGCTCCCGGCATACTTCGCGCTTTCTCTCGCGATAAAGAACGGGTTTGATGGGGCGGGCGCAAGCCAAAGCAGAAACCCACTCTCGCAGCCTGCGACCTCTGGCGGGCTAAAGGAGCGCGGTAGGGTAGGGAGGGCCCGGGGTGTGCGTATAGACCCCGCCTCCCGAGGCCACGCCTCCGAAGGCCACGCCTCACCCGTGTCCCGGATGTGTTCCTAGCGAGCAAGCGAAGGGCCCAGACCAGGAACTGATACACATTTAGTGCCGTCTGTCGTACGTCGCCATTCAGTGTTATCGTCTTTAAAGACTGAAGGATGGGCTGGAGAAGTGGGCGAATATAAATAAACTAGGTTGCTTTTTACTTTAAGGAAACTCCCGAGGAATTCCCACCATGGCCTTGTGGAACAGTATGCCAAGGAAAAAATGGCTCTTTATTTAAATAAGCTGTCGATATCGTGCTGATTGTGAAGGAAGGCCTTAACCCCCTCCAGCTTCCCAACCCCCCCCACCCCCCACCCCAAGACAGCCTTTGCAACCTTTCAGTCCTCTGGGGTTGTCTCTGTCTCAGCTTGTTCTTTTAGCCTTTCCCCAGGAAATTCAGACTACTGACAGCTTGAGGAAGGTGAAGCAGTTTTTGGCAAGGCTTCATTTCCGGGAGAAATTTGTGTTTCTAAGATAAGCATGGCTGATTCAAAGATAATGTAAAAAAATTCAAAGTAAAGCGTAATTGTGTATGTTCTTAGGAAGAAACCATCTAATAGGCAGTTACTAAATAAATGTTCCATGTGTTAACAAAAATCCCTCGGTTTAGATTTAGCATCCACCAGATAACCATGTGTGGTGGTCTTCCTTGTCACGTTGTAACACCGGGAAAAAACATCCAGCTGTTGGGAAGTATTCAAATAGAACAAATTCTTTTTTTCTTTTTTTTTTAAGAGACAGGGTCACCCGGGTTGGAATGCAGTATCATAGCTCATTGTAATCTTGAAGTTGCTCGGCTAAAGGGATCCTCTGGTCTGTGTCTCTCCAAAGGACCTATGCTAAATTCTTACAAGGCTAATAGGCCTTTATTTTTCAAAGGGACTAAAGGCTCTTTGAAATTCGTGGCCCCTTTGTTAGCAGGAAAAACAATAACTGTCCGTCTTGAGATTTAGCCCAGACATTTATACCTCTGTGAAACCTTCCTTTTCTTCCCAATAAATCAGCCCCTGTACTGAACCTTGGCACATACTTCCCATATTTTGATCTCATCCTAGGCTTCTCTTTCTCTAGAAAGTCTTCCTTGACTCCCTGAGACAATTAAGTGTCTGACTTCAGGGTATGAGTGGCATTGTAACATGTGTCATCCAGGGCTGGGATGGATTAGTTTTTCTTGTATCTCATAATATTTCTTTGAAGGAGCTTGGGTGTTATCATTAGTGTTTGGCATAGTGCCTGTTCTATAAATATTTGTAGGACTAATGACTAGACAGTGAAAGCTTCATCATAATATTGAACTTGTATTTTCCATCTTCTTCAGCTTGAAGACACTAAAAGATGGGTTCTCCAACTTTATAGTTTCAGGACTCCTTTAGTTTGTTAGAAATTACTGAAGACCAGAGCTGGGCATGGTAGGGCATGCCTGTAGTTCCAGCTACTCCTGAGATGGAATGATCACTTGAACCCAGAGGCATAGTGTAACCTTTGGGGCCTGGGTGTGTGGAAGGCCCTTGAGGGAGTCTCAGTGGAAAGAAAAAATGGGAAGACTCCCCCCCAAGAAGTGAAGTGGCTAAGCCCCACCCTCCTGAAGACCAGGAGACCTTAGGACAAGAAAAAGAACAGCTACCTGAAGAGTACAATGGTACTTCTTAAGGATGCTAAGAATTGGAATAACTTCTGACTTATTTTTAGGCCTAGAAAAGATTGTGGAAGTGGAGATAAATATTTATTTATTTTGATGGAATCACATTTGGTGGTTCAATGGAGATAAATTTTTAAATTTTCTTTTCACATTCCCTATTTCCTTTACTTCCTGTCTCCCACCCCCTTCTTTCCTTCTTTCTTCCCTCCCTCCCTCCCTTCCTTTCTTTTGTGTTGAATTGTGTCTCTCCTTCCCACAAATTTATGTGTTGGAAGTCCCAATGCTCAGTACTTCAGAATGTGACTGTGTTTGGAGATAGTATCTTTGAAGAGTCAATTCAAGTAAAAGGGCAGGTACTAAGGCAATACAACTGGTTTTGTTATAATATGTGGTGGTGAGGACACAGATGTGCATTAAGGAGAGCCTGTGAAGACCCTGGGAGAAGAGGCCATCTACAAAGCAAGGAGAGAGGCCTTGGAAGAAACCAACCCTGATGACACCTTGATCTCAGACTTTTAACATCCCCAACCGTGAAAAAATGAATGTCCATTGTTTAAGCAACCCAGTCCATGGTACTTAGTTTTGACAGCCTGAGCAAACTATAACGATAAGTTACACATTCACAAAATTGTGAAATTAAAAAAGGGTACATAGTATAGACACCCAGCCACCTTGTTCTCCTTCCCAGAGAGGATCATTTCAGGTAGATTTTCAGCCTATGCAAGTCATGTGTCCCTGTGTGTGTTTTCTCTGTCCTTCCACCTTTTATACACACGGCAGCATTGTATATCCCCTGCTGTGCCTTCTGCTTTTTCACTTTCTATACTGATAGGGATAGGAATGATAATTACCTGATCGGCACATAAAGTGCTCTCTTGTGATTTTTCACTACTGCACAATAGGAACAGATTTTTGATAGTTTGGGGATTTCACAAAATATGTGGATTGCACATTCATAATATTGGTAAATATTCTATTTGTTAGGTTGGGTGGTAGGATCAGGAAGATGAGGTTATTATTATTATTATTTTTTTTTTTTGAGACAGAGCCTCAAGCTGTCCCCCTGGGCAGAGTGCCGTGGCATTACAGCTCACAGCAACCTCCAACTCCTGGGCTCAAGCGAGTCTCCTGCCTCCGCCTCCCAAGTAGCTGGGACCACAGGCGCCCGCCACAACGCCCGGCTATTTTTTGGTTGCAGCTGTCGTTGTTTGGCGGGTCCGGGCTGGGGATTCGAACCCGCCACCTTAGGTGTACGTGGCTGGCGCCTTAGCCGGTTGAGCTGTAGGTGCCGAGCCGAGATGAGGTTATTATTATGCTTCATAACTCACATTGTGAAAATTGGTAAGGAGGAAAAAAATAAAGCTCAGGAGGGGAAGTGAAGCGTGGACGTGTGGGGGAGGAAGGGATGGTGTTTTAGTTAGAGGAAGCTTCCTGGAGAGGGTGTCTTGAGTAAGGACAGGAGGGAGGTGAGAGAGCTAATCGTGTATTTAGGTTGGAGGAGAACATTCTCAGCAGTAAGTACAAATGCCTGGGGCCTAAACAGAGAGATTCCTTAGAAAGCTATTACAGTTGTCCAGGTGAGAGAGATAGACACCATCTCTCTGAGAGAGAGAGGACACCATCGTTAGAGGCCTCCCTTCCTACCACAACTAAAACAAGTCTTGCCCATCATTCTATTAACTCAAGAAGCTGTTTTCTTTTTATCATAGTTTGTAATGGTTTTATTTATTTGTTTTGCTCATTTATCCAGTTTCCTCCACTATGTCATAAGCTTCTTTGGAGTTGGGGGGGGGGTCCTGTCATATTTACCTATGCATCCCCATCACCTAGCACTTGGTAGGCCATCAGCAAAAATGTGCTGTTTAATTGAATGAATGACCTCACATTTTTTCTTCCTAGCACCCGCACTACTGACTTATCCAGACAAGGAGTTTAATACTTGTTGCTGGATAAATTGTACTTAGACAACAAGCTGTGGAAATAAATAGAATGTGGACTTGATCCGTTAGGGTGAAAGAAAACTCCGTAGTTGAGAAAGCTGGACCTGCACTTGCATATTTATCTGCAAATTTCACTCAGTTTGGTAAACTGTTAAAGGAGATTGCACGCCTTTCTGGAAAGAATATCAGGGGCAATTAGGGAACCAGGGGCCTTCTGTAATCTAGCCTAAACTAGGAACGGGGCGAAACGTTCCACTTCCAATATGCATCCATCAAGGTCAGTGAACAGAACAGGGCCTGGATATCCATCACTGGGTAGAGACATTTAAGAGCTGGTCTTCAAAGGAGCTTCGACCCTGTTCATTTTACTGTGTGCTGTGGATGGTCCGTCTGGATTGTTTGTCATGTTTATGCTTCCTGGCTGCCTCACTGTGAAGACTGGGGGATGATATCGCCTCTCACATTCAATTCCTAGAATTGAATCAGATGTATAAATATACAGTGAACAAGTCTAATTATATAACGGGTAGGAAGGGATGCTTGCCCATATTCAAAAGGGAGGATGTTACCCATTATGGATTTGTCATGGTAAGTTGACAATTGGTGATGTGCACATTGAATGAGTGGGGTATAGTAAGTATTCTGTCAGAGGAATATCTGTACAAGGAACATTTTGCAAAGAAGCTGGATGGTAGAAATGTATTTGCCACCAAATCTCTGTATTATATGAAAGCCGTGATGGTTCTTAAGTAAGATCTAAGATGCTCTGAGATGTTTTCCAGGTTTAGAATCTCAAAACACCTTTGGGGTAACTATTCAGACCATAACAAAAGATTGAATAATATTAGTGAGATTCAGGCAGACTGCTCTGAAAATGGTTTCTCCATAGCAAAAGTTGGAGTAAGAGGAAAAACTAAGATCTTTGTCATACTTTGGGGGCATACATTTCAGCCTAACGCCCTCCCAAGGGATGTCACAACCCAGTGGATGAATTTAAATTTTTTTATTATGCTAAAATATTTTATATAAATAGAAATAATGATTAAAACCATTTTAGCAACATTTCTTTTTCTTTTTTAAAAAATATTTTTGTAGGCTCGGCGCCTATAGCTCAACCGGCTAAGGCGCCAGCCATGTACACCTAAGGTGGCGGGTTCGAATCCCCAGCCCGGACCCGCCAAACAACAATGACGGCTGCAACCAAAAAATAGCCAGGGGTTGTGGCAGGCGCCTGTGGTCCCAGCTACTTGGGAGGCGGAAGCAGGAGACTCGCTTGAGCCCAGGAGTTGGAGGTTGCTGTGAGCTGTAATGCCACGGCACTCTACCCAGGGGGATAGCTTTTTTTTTTGTAGAGACAGAATTTCACTTTATTGCTCTCAGTAGAGTGCCATGGCGTCACACTGCTCACAGCAACCTCCAACTCCTGGGCTTAGGCGATTCTCTTGCCTCAGCCTTCCGAGTAGCTGGGACTACAGGCTCCTGCCATCTCACATGGCTGGATCATACAATAACTCTATTTTCAGTTTTTTGAGGAACCACCAAATTGTTTTGCGTAGCAGCTACACAATTTTATATTCTCACCAGAAGTACACAATGGTTCCAGTTTCTCCACATCCTTGCCAATACTTGTTATTTTTTGTTTGTTTAATAATAGCCATCCTAAAGGGTGTGCGTATTTGGAATTTGACCAGTATGCCCTGTGGTTTCACTATGACAGCACAGGCAAGTAAGTGGGAAGAAAGACGCAGGCTAAAGATTTGACAACAGGCCATGTGCAGAGCACAGTGCCTGGCAAAACCTGATGATCTTCAGGCACAGTTTGGGCTTCTTGTCATCATTAGGGCTCCTGGCTGGAGTTAGAAGAGCCCTGGGCAGTGACCAGCACTCTGGAAAAGTCAGTGCCAGCAGTTGAATGAACAGCCCAAGAGAGGTCTGGCCCCTGGAGGTCATTTCTGATTACTGGGGCTGAAGACCACGGAGAAGCAAAAGCAGGATAAGGCTTCCAACCTGCCCAGAAACCACTGACACTTCTCCATCTCTCAGATCCAAATTGTCCCATAACCTCACTTATTTCACAAATTCGTTTATTATTTTTTTTTAATTTTTTGAGACGGAGTCTGATTTTGTCATCCTCAGTAGAGTCAGTAGACTCAGTAGAGCTGTGGTGTCATAGCTCACAGCAACCTCAAACTGTTAGGCTCAAGTAACTCCAGGTAACTGAAACTACAGGTACCTGCCACAATGCATGGCCATTTGTTTTTTTTTTTAGCAATGAAGGTCTCTTTTGCTCAGGCTGGTCTTGATCTTGTGAGCTCAAGTGATCCGCTTGCCTTGGCCTCCCAGAGTGCTAGGATTGTAGGTATGAGGCCCTGTGTGTGGCCTCAAATACATTTTTTTTTTTTTGAGACAGTCTCAAGCTGTTGCCCTGGTAGAGTGCTGTGGTGTCACGGCTCATAGCAACCTCCAACTTTTGGGCTTAAGCGATTCTCTTATCTCAGCCTCCCAAGTAGCTGGGACTACAGGTGGCCACCATGACAACCAGCTATTTTTGGTTACAGTTGTCATGGTTGTTTGGCAAGCCTGGTGCTGGATTTGAACATGCCAGCTCCAGTGTATGTGGCTGGCACCCTAGCTGCTTGAGCTACAAGCACTGAGCCTCGAATACATTTTTTTTTCTTTTGCAGTTTTTGGCCAGGGCCAAGTTTGAACCTGCCACCTTGGGTATACGGGGCCGGCACCCTGTTCCTTGAGCCACAGGCGCCGCCCTTAAATACATTTTTTAAAAGCATGTGTATGTGGGCTTGGCACCCGTAGCACAGTAGTTACTGTGCCAGCCACATACACCGAGGCTGGTGGGTTCGAACCC
>NW_003852413.1:14892499-14896008 GCF_000181295.1 Otolemur garnettii | reverse complement strand
AGCTGGGCGTTGTGGCAGGCACCTGTAATCCCAGCTACTTGGGAGGCTGAGGCAAGAGAATCACTTAAGCCTAAGAGTTCAAGGTTGCTGTGAGCTTTGATGCCATGACACTCTACCAAGGGTGACATAGTGATATTCTGTCTCAAAAAAAAAAAAAAAAAAGCATGTGTATGTGATAGTACATAAATGTGTACAAAGAATATTAGGGACGGCCAAATGCAGTGGCTCATGCCTGTAGTCCTAACACTAAGGGAGGCCAAAACAGACGGATCGCCTGAGCTCAGTTCGTGACCTGTCTGAACAAGAGCAAGACCCTGTCTCTACTAAAAATAAATTTAAAAAAAAAAAAAAAAAAAACTAGCTGAAAGACCTGGTAGGGTGACGCAGGCCTGTAATCCCAGCACTCTGGGAGGCTGAGGCTGGTAAATTGTCTGAGCTCACTGGTTCAAGAGCAGCCTGAGCCAGATCGAGGCCCCCACCTCTAAAAATAGCTGGGCTTTGTGGTGGGTGCTTGTAGTCCCAGCTACTCAAGAGGCTGAAGCAAGAGAATCACTTGAGCCCAAGAGTTTGAGGTTGCTGTGAGCCATGATGCCACAGCACTCTACTGGGGTTGACTAAGTGAGACTCTTGTCTCAAAAACAAAACAAAATGAAAAAAAACAAGCTTGGCATGCTGTGGGTGCCTATATTCCCAGCTACTCTGAAGGCTGAGGCAAGAGGATCTCAGTTCTCATTGCTGTGAGCTTATGACACCAGGGCACTCTACCCAGAGTAACAGTGAGACTTTGTCTCAAAAAAAAAAGTCTTATGACAATTGATACCACAAAGATTACAATAAGAGAAAGCATTTTATGACTATTTCACAAATCACATGGATCTTTTTAATATACAAAGCAATGCTACCATTCAGAATATAAAGCAGCTAATAGTGTTAGTAAAATCCATAGAAACTGAGTACTTCTTCTTTACTCATAACTCAGAAAGGTTTAGGTAAAAATATTTAAAATAGCATGTTTCTAGAATATAGGGAATTTTATTAGAAATGTATTTTCTTCATTATAGTCATTCATTTAGCATTAAACTCCAATGGAAACATCAAAATTAAAAAAATCAATAATCTGGCTGAGTGCCCGTAGCTCAGTGGTTAGGGCACTGGCCACATGTTCTGGGGCTGGTGGGTTTGAACCTGGCCAGGCCTGCTAAACAGACAAAAATAGCCGGGCATTATGGCAGGCACCTGCAGTCTCAGCTACTCGGAAGGATGAGGCAAGAGAATCGCTTCAGTGCAAGAGTTTGAGGTTGTTGTGAGCTATAATGCCACAGCACTCTACTGAGGGTGACAAAGTAAGACTGTATCTCAATTTAAAAAAAATCAATAATCTGTTCTGTGCTGACAATTTAGGGGGATGCGTTCTTCACTGCAATCTTCAAGGAGAAACCAAACAGCTAAACACCCAGCCAGGAGCAGTGGCTCACACCTATAATCCCAGCACATTGGGAAGTCAAGGTGGGAGAATCACCTGAGGCCTGTTCAAGACCAGCCTGAGTGACATAGTGAGACCTCATCTCTACAAAAAATAAAAGAACTATCCAGGTGTGCTGGCATGTGCCTATAGTCCCACTTACTCAGGAGGCAGAGGCAGGACACTTGTAGCCCAGGAGTATGAGGTTGCAGTAAGTTACAATGCTGCCATAGCATCGATCTAGACAGGGGCGACAGAGGGAGACTATTTCAAAAAAGAAAAGAAAAACCAAACACATTTATCATGGAACTTCCCTGATTATTTTATTTGTAAAAAGTTTCAAGTGACATATCTGAGTTAGAAATAATTCCTTTTGGGGTGTTACCACTGACATGTCATTTCACAAATGTTGATGAGTGTCTAAAAACCAGGGATTCAGCAGAAAGTGAGACAGTTGAAGTTCTTGCTCCCAGAGAGCGCTCTATGTGTATGGGAAGGCAGTCGGCACAAGAAAAGTCTCTCTGAGGATAAGACCTTTCCTCTGTCAGCCAAGGAGCAGACAGATGAGGGGAGAACCAAAGTTGATAGGCGAGACAGGCAGGGACCTTGATCTGACAGAGCTCTTCATAAGCCAAGATGGGAAGACCACATTTTATTCTAAATGTAGTAAAAAATCACCGAAAGGTTTTAAGCTAAGGTCTGATTTCTGTTCTGAAAAGATCATTCTAGCTCCTGAGTGGAGAATGGCTCACAGGGGATAAATGCCAAATCAGAAAGATGAATTTTAAGCGTCTCTATATGGATACAAGAGATGGTGGCTTAGGGTAGGTGATAATGGTGGAGAAAGGAAAAAGTGGACCAACTCAGGATGCGATTTGAAGGTAGAGTTGACAGGCTGGGGATGGATTGAGAGGAATAAAGGGCAAGTTCTGCATGTTGACTTTGACCAGGTGGATTGGGTGTTCTTTACTGAAATGGGGAAGTCGGGGCAGGGGAAGGGGAAATTTGTAAGGGGTGGTTCAGGGAAGCCAAACCCAGACTTCTATTTTGGCTGTGTTAAGTTTGGTGTGCCAAATAAGCTATAGCCTATCTGGTCTTGGAGTTTCTGATAGAGCCCAGGTGGGAGGTACAGAGCAGGGTGTCATAGACACACCAGAGGATTCTGAAACAGTGGGACTGGAGTATGTTGCTAAGTACTGCTGATTTTATCTTCTGAACATAGCACAACACGTCCACCTCTCACCTCCTTCGCCGCCACCCCCTATTCCAAGTTCCTTCTCTTCCTTGGACTACATTAATTGCTTCCTGGTCTTTTTGCTTCCTTCCCCCCTTTCCAATCAGTAGCCAGTACAATCTATTTAAAATTCTAATCAGATTATGCTACTCCTGGCTCAGCGCCTGTAGCTCAAGCAGCTAAAGTGCCAGCCACATACACCAGAGCTAGTGGGTTCAAATTCAGCCGAGGCCTGCCAAACAACAATGACAACTATAACTACTAAATAGCTGGGCATTGTGGTGGGCGCCTGTACTCCCAGCTATTTGGGAGGCTGAGGCAAGAGAATCGCTTAAGGCCAGGAGTTAGAGGTTGCTGTGAGCTGTGATGCCACAGCACACTATCCAGGGCAATAGTTTGAGGCGCTATCTCAAAAAGAAAAAAAAAAGATTATTCTACTCCATGCTTAAAACATTTTACCAAAATCAAATCCTAATAGAATGCAAAATGTCAGGCCAGGCATGGTAGCTCACACCTGTAATCCTAGCACTCTGAGAGGTCAAGGCAAGTAATTGCTTAGGCTCAGGAGTTTGAGAACAGCCTGAGAAATCAAGTAAGTGGGTAAGAAGCAAGACATTTGGTACCATTGACATGAACATCTTCATTTCTCTGCTAAAAATATTTTTTGAAAGTGGTGCTGTAGGCTCGGCGCCTGTGGCTCAAGTGGCTAAGGTGCCAGCCACATACACTTAAGGTGGTGGGTTTGAATCCAGCCCCAGACTGCCAAACAACAATGACGGCTGCAACCAAAAAATGGCCAGGCATTGTGGCAGG
>NW_003852413.1:14875490-14890748 GCF_000181295.1 Otolemur garnettii | reverse complement strand
CTTGGTTGCAGCCATCATTGTTGTTTTGGCGGGTCCGGGCTGGGGATTCGAACCCGCCACCTTAGGTGTACGTGGCTGGCGCCTTAGCCGGCTGAGCTATAGGCGCCTAGCCTGCCATGTGAAATCTTAGTGGTGCCCTTTATGGATACCCAGCTCCCTCTCGTACAAGAGCTCTCATTCAGATGGTCCCTTTAGGAGACTTTGTGGAATTGCTACCTGGGGGGTGATTTTTTACTTTTTTTTTGAGATAGAGTCTCACTATGTCACCCTCATTAGAGTGCTTTGATGTCATAGCTCACAGCAACCTCATACTCTTGGGCTGAAGTGATTCTCTTGCCTCATCCTTTCAAGCACCTGCCATAATGCCTGGCTGTTTTTAGAGACAGGGTCTTGCTTTGGCTGAGGCTGGTCATACACTTGTGACTCCGGCAGTCTACTCTCCTGGGCCTCCCAGCGCACTGGGATTACAGGCATGAGCCACTGTACCTGGCCCTCGATTTTGTACTTTTAAAACCATCTTTCCTTGGTTTTTCATTTGAAATGTCAAGAAGTTGCAATGGTGATGGGAAAGAGAACTCACCAAAAACACTTAAAATAATAGATTCATATTTGGAATCAGATGTGAAAAGCCTCTGTTTTAAGATATGTATGTTTCTCTAAGTGCATTTGGTTTAATTGATTAAATAAATAAATATATTTTTAAAGAGATAGGGTCTTCCTCTGTTACTGGAGTGCAGTGGTACGATCATAGGTCACTGCAATTGCAGTGTCAGACTCATTCAAGCAATCCTCCAGCCTTGGCCTCCCGAAGTGCTGGGATTACAAGTGTGAGCCACTGTGCTGGGTGAGTTTAATTTTATAGAAAAGGAATTACTGAAATATGAGGCGCTGGTAGGGATTGCTTAGTCAATCCAATTAACAAAATGTGGGCCTTTTAAGTTAGACTTCTGTGTATTAACCAGTTCTGTCTCAAAAGTCATTCATCAGGTTGAATGACCCCATCAGGGAGGATGTCTTATCTTGCTCAAAAGCTTTTTCCGTTTGGATACAAATTAGACCTTCATATCAGAAAAAGAGAAGCTTTTGACATTTTGATATTCTGATAATAACTGGTCAAGTTGCTCAAAAGAATCTGAATATAACACATTGTAGACCCACCAGATAATCTGAAATGAGCCAGTTGTGTTTATGTGGGTTTTTTAAAAAAAATGATTCAAGCACCCTTATTTAATTATCCTTAGGGGAGTAAAATGTCATCATTTCTACAGCTTGCATGCATGAAAATGAAGCAGGTTTTCAGGTCTGACTTTATCTGTATGGTTCCTTTCAAGCAGAAACATATTTATTCTTATTTGTTTATTTTTGAGACAGAGTCTCCCTCTGTCTGTCCCACTGACTGGCTAGAGTACCCTGGCACCCACAGCAACCTCAAACTCTTGGGCTCAACAGATCTTCTTGCCTGAGCCTCCTGAGTAGCTGGGACTACAGGCATATGCCACACTATCCAGCTAGTTTTCTATTTTTAGTAGAGACGAGGTCTTGCTCTTGCTCAGGCTGGTCTCAAACTTCTGAGCTCAGGCAATCCACATGCCTTGGCCTCCCAGAGTGTTCGGATTCCAGGAGTGAGCCACCACACCCAGCCAAATGTTGGATCCATGTTACAATGTGGATGAATCTTGAAGACTATAACCATGAAATAAGGACAAATGCTGTGCAATTGCACTGGTATGAAGTACCTAGAGTAGGCAAATTCACAGAGACAGAAAGTAGAATAGAGGTTGGGGGAGGGGGGCTGGGAGAAGGGAGGGATGAGAAGTTATTACGTAACGGGTACAGAGTTTCTGGTTGGGATAATGAAAATCTGGAAATAGCGGCTGGCATTGCTCGGTGGTTGGGGCACTGGCCCCACTCATCAGGGGCGGCAATTTGGAGCCTCTCCTGGACCTGAGAGTATCAGGAGTAACAAAAAGAAAAAAAAAAAGAGCTTTTGGAATGAGTGATGGTGATGTTTGCACAACAATGTGACTATACTTAATGCCACTGAGTTTACATTTAAAAATGTTTACTATTGTAAGTTTTATGTTATGGGTATTTTGCTACAATTCAAGAAATGTAATTGAAATTTAATCGAACTTTAAAATTAAATTAAAATAGTAAAAAACGTTTGAGATTTGTGATGAATATGTTAGATGGTGGCAGAACAAAAACGGAGATGGCTATTCACCTATTCACCTCACTGAAATATATTCTTTTCTTCTTATTTTTTTTTGAGACAGTCTCACTTTGTCACCCTTTGGTAGAGTGCTGTGGCATTATAGCTCATGGCAACCTCAAACTCTTGGGCTCAAGTGATTCTCTTACCTCAGCCTTCTAAGTAGCTGGGACTACAGGTGCCCACCACAATGCCTGGCTTTTTTTTTTAGAAACGGGGTGGGGGTGGGGGTCTTGCTCTGGCTCAGGCTGGTCTTGAACCTGTGAGCTCAGGCAATCCACCCGCCTCAGCCTCCCAGAGTGCTAGGATTGTAGGTGTGAGCCACTGCTCCCGGCTTTCTTTGTTTTTAAAAGTAAAAGTTTTGGAGAGTTGGGGCAAAGAGATGGGTGTGGCTATAAAGGGACAGTCAGAGAGTCCTGTAGTGATGGAATAGTTCTGTACATTGAATGTGGTGGTAGTTACATGAGGCTTTTGTCATGAAATTGCATGGAAGCATGTGCATACACACACACACTCACAAATAAGTTAATGTAAAAGTGGTGAAATCTGGCCAGGCACAGTGGTTCATGCCTATAAATCCTAGCACTTTGGGAGGCTGAGGCAGGAGGATTGGTTGAGATCAGGGGTTTGAAAGCAGCCTGGGCAATACAGTGAGACCCATATCTCTACAAAAAATTAATAAAAAAAATTAGCTGAGCATGATGGTATGCTACCAGAAAGTTGAGGTGGGAGGATCTCTTTTTTAAATTTTGAGACAGAGTCTTACTTTGCCACCCTTGGGAGAGTGCCATGGTGTCATAGGTCACAGCAACCTCAAACTCCTGGGCTCAAGCGATTCTCTTGCCTTAGCCTCCCGAGTAGCTGAGACTATAGGAGCCTGCCATAATGCCCAGCTATTTTTAGAGAAGGGGTCTCGTTCTTGCTCAGGCTGGAATCCATGAGCTCAGGCAAATCCACCCTCCTCAGCTTCCCAGAGTGCTAGGATTATAAGTGTGAGCCACTACGCCTGGCCTGGGATCTCTTGAATCCAGGAGGAGTTCAAGGCTATAGTGTTCTATGATCATGTCACTGCCTGCCAGTCTTGGCACAGAGCAAGATCCTATTTCTAAAAAAAAGAGAAAAAGTGGTGAAATTTTAATAAGCTCTCCAGATTGTACCAATGTCAACTTCCTGGTTGTGATATTGTACTATTATTTATATAAGATGTTGTCATCAGGAGAGTCTGGGAGAAGGGTGTACAGGTTATCCCTGTACATTTCTTTGTAACTTCCTGTTGATTCTATAATTATTTCAAAATAAAATATTAAATGCCAAGTGCAATGGGTCATGCCTTTCCTACTAGCATGGTGAGAGACTGAGGCAGGAGGGTCACTTGAAGCCAGCCTGGGTAACAGCAAAACCCCCTCTCTACAAATACAAAACCCCAGCAGGGTGTGGTGGTGTGGGCTAGTAGTCCTAGCTACCAGGGAGGCTGAGGCAGGAGGATCTCTTAAGCCCTGGAGTTGGAGGCTGCAGTGAGCTATAATGATGCACCTTAGCCTGGACACGTGGTAGTAAAAGCAAAACCTGCAGGCAGATTCCAAACTAAGATGAGGGTGAGGGTAAATTTTATACCTTATCCTCGTTATGTGAGAAATGAACACAGTGTTCTCTCTCTCTCTCTCTTTTTTTTTTTTGAGACAGTCTCACCATGTCCCCAGGCTAGAGTGCTGTGGCGTCATTGCTCATAGCAACCTCAAACTCCTAGGCTCAAGTGATCTCCTGCCTCAGCCTCTGGAGTAGGTAGGACTGCAGGGGCTCACCACACCCCAGCCAGTTTCTCTAGTTTTTATTCTTTATTTCTCAGGAATGACTCTGACAGGGCTGAAGAGAATCTGGTGAACGGACTGTTATTTTCCTTTTCTAGAGAATATATGAAATCTATCATCAGACTCTTTCCAAGAAGTTAAAGGAAAGACTTAGGAAGGGGTCCGCTTTGTCTTTACCAGGGTTCTGCTAGAATCAGGAAATCGCTGATGCTAAAGTAACAGTGAGCTGGAGTTTTTTGTTTGTTTTTTAACACAGATTCACACTTGACTAAAAAACAAAGCAAAGCTTGTTGGCACTTCCGTGGTGGTTTTTAGGAACTCCTCATTCAATGTTTGTGATCACTAAAAGTGTGAAAGCAAAATGACTTAGAATGGATGTTTGTTTATTCAATTAAATGCAGTTCCTTATGCTCGAGTCAGGCTTTTGTTTCTGTAGTAGCCAGTCAAATGGGTTCTGTAGCTTGAAAAGCTGGAGAAAGCACTGAACATTTCAATAAGTCAGAGAGCTGCTTTGATCTGGGCTCTCTCTTCATCACATAACTATCCACAATAAGGATATTTGGCCTACTAAGACAACAGAAGACCTCTGTGGGAATTGGATCTTGCGATTACTTACTGAGCTCAGAATTGTGAATTTTAAAAACTGCAAATAGTTGTTTAAAAAGACACATGTTCGGCTCGGCGCCTATAGCTCAATCGGCTAAGGCGCCAGCCACGTACACCTAAGGTGGCGGGTTCGAATCCCCAGCCCGGACCCGCCAAACAACAATGACGGCTGCAACCAAAAAATAGCCAGGCGTTGTGGCGGGCGCCTGTGGTCCCAGCTACTTGGGAGGCAGAGGCAGGAGACTCGCTTGAGCCCAGGAGTTGGAGGTTGCTGTGAGCTGTAATGCCACGGCACTCTACCCAGGGGGACAGCTTGAGGCTCTGTCTCAAAAAAAAAAAAAAAAAAAAAAAAGACACATGTTCTCACTCACATATTGTCAGTGGAGTTGTAAATTGGTATAATTTTCTTTGGAGGGGATGTTGGCAGTGAATACTCAAAGTCATGAAAATAGTCACATCCTTTGACCCAGTAATTTAATTTCTGGGAATTTATCCAAAACAGATAATTAAAAAAAAAAAGACATAAACTATGTTACAAAGAAGTTCCTAACAGTGCTGTCTATAATAACAAAATCCAGAAAATAACCTAAATCATAAAGGAGTGTTGAAGCGTGGACTTCCAACCCCGTGGAATGTTATACAGCTGTGAGAAATGATGAACTTGCTATGTACCAAATGTGGAAGTGTTTACGAACGAATTCAAAATCCTCGAAGCATTTTAAAGAAAGACATACATTTAGGAGTTATACTCTGCAGAAGAAAGAGCAAGTTCTACAGTACTTAATGAAGTCAAAAAGAAGAGTCACATCCTCGGGGTTATATAATAGGTTTTCACAGAATCAGAGAAGTAGAATAAGAGGACAATGAGAAAATTCAAATGTGCAGAAATCTTTTAAAACATTCAAGTTTTGTTCTGAGAAGGGGTAAAATACAGATTTAGGAGTTTTGAGTCAAAATTTTTTTGAGTCTCACCGTTGCCCTAGCTAGAGTGCCATGGCGTCATCGTAGCTCACAGCAATGTCAAACTCCTAGGTTGCAGTGATCCTTTTGTCTGGACCACCATGCCCAGTTCGTTTTTTCTACTTTTAGTGGTGACAGGGTTCTCACTCTTGCTCAGGCTGGTCTTGAACTTCTGAGCTCAAGTAATCCACCCACCTTGGCCTCCTTGAGTGATAGGATTTTTTTTTTTTTGAGACAGAGTCTTATTATGTCACCTTCTATAGAGTGCTGTGCTGTCACAGCTCACAGCAACCTCCAACTCCTGGGCTTAAGCGATTCTCTTGCCTCAGCCTTCCAAGTAGCTGGGACTACAGGTGCCCGCCACAACGCCTGGCTGTTTTTTTTTGTTGTAGTTGTCATTGTTGTTTAGCTGGCCAGGGCTGGGTTCAAACCCACCAGCCTTGTTGTATGTGGCCGGTGCTGTAACCACTGTGCGACAGGCGCCCAGCCAGAATGACAGGATTATAGCGTGAGCAAGTGCGTCCAGCCCAGATTAGTAGGAGTACTGACTTCAACTGTATGGTGCAGATGGACAGCAGTGAGCTGGGTTTGGAATGCTCTGAATATCATCACTTGTATGCTTCAGAGCCCAACATGATTCCCAAGTGCTGCTAGCGAGCTGTAACCTGCCATCATCGTGCCTGGAGAGTCCCTTGGGAGCAAGAAAGGTATTTTGGAGTAATTAAAGAAAATCACAAAAGTTTGGATTTGGCAACCCTCAAACACCCTCCAATGACAATGGCCAGAACTCCCTTTTGTAAGTTAAAGAATAGGAAGTTCTGATCTTATCTTTTGTGTCTTCCTTCAGTGCAGAATGTTGGTACTCATATAGAATTAGCCCTTCAATTCCAGGTGCTTAATTCAGCCGCTCCGCCCCCACCTTTTTTTTGAGAGAGAGTCTCACTCTGTTGCCCTGCATAGAGTAGCACTGTGTCAAAGCTCACAGCAACCTCAAACTCTTGGATTTAAGCAATCCTCTTACCTCAGCCTCCTAAGTAGCCGGGACTACAGGCACCTGCCACAACACCCAGCTAGTTTCTATTTTTAGTAGAGATTGGGGGGGGGGGTCTTGCTCTTGCTCAGACTGGTCTGGAACTTCTGAGCTCAGGCGTTCCCCCTGCCTTGGCCTCTCAGAGTGCTGGGTTACAGGAATGAGCCACTGCACCCCGCCAATTCAGCTCATGATTGTCGCGGCACTGAATGCTCAGACTCCTTAACTCCTGAGGTTCTTTCCAGTCTCTTTGCCTACAGATTAGCTCTATTTCTCAATGTCGAGAACTGCAAAAGTGTATGTTTGCAACTTTCCCAGGAGCAAGGAAGTAGTTAAGTATGTGGAACGAGGAGAATTTCTGGGAGCATGGAATGTTGGAGGGCCAATAAATTAAGCAGAGCAAGTTAAACGGCAAGCTTGAAACAGGGTCTGGAGCAACTGCATTGAGTCGCACACCCACGCACCTGAATGTTTCCGCACACACAGGTTGATTGTTGTTCCAGAGCCCTCAAAGCTTCAGTTGGAGGGTGACATTTTCATAATGAGATATTTCAGAATAGAGCTTGGAAAAGGAACACTTGACTTATTCTGAACTGGACAGGCCGAGATGCAGTTGGAGGTCAGAGGAAAGAAACCCCAAGTGGGATGTAAGGAAGGAAACAAGGACATTTTAGAAAAGAATGTGGGTGTTCAGAAGTCTAAGGTTGAAATGATTAAAAGCTGTACTAGGAAATTGAGGGTGTTATAGATATCTATATATTTAATATTAGGCATCCAAATATTTACCACTCTATATAGTTTGGCCCCAGCAATATGCCCAGCCTGCATGTACCTGAGTTTGCTGGCTGAAAGTCAGCCATTAACTAAATTTAAAGGCAGGGTGGGAGTGGCTACAGGGAAGTTGGAGCTACAAACGTATGTTTTTGTTAATTGGATTGATGTTACATGATTTGGGGAAAATTCTCAGTGTAGAAAACCCGGTGATCATTAAAAAAGATAAAAAGAAAACCTACCGATGGTGCACTGTTCCATGAAGCTGTGCATCGGATCCACTGGGAAAGGACATAGGATGTGGGCGTCTAAATAGGGGAAGAGGGGGCAGGCCTGGGACCAGATGTAGGGCCTAGCTGGGCTGATCACAAGCAAGAACCAGCTTCAGCTGGCTGATCAGCTCCCCCCATCACCTTACACGAATTTTGGCTAATTCCAGTATCATCTACATTGGCGTTTTAAAATTTCTCTACCCTTGAAACCACCGTGATGGTTCTGAGACAACCATATAAAGTATGAAAAGGGGAGGGACCCCAATTCTAGAACTTACTGCCTAAATTCTTAGTAAAAGCCAAATCTTTGTCTTGACTATTCCTCCCCTTAATTAGTAAAACTAGGAAAAAAAATCTAAAACCACTTTTTTTTTTTTTGAGACAGAGCCTCAAGCTGTCCTCCTGGGTAGAGTGCCATGGCATCACAGCTCACAGCAACCTCCAACTCCTGGGCTCAAGCGAGTCTCCTGTCTCGGCCTCCCAAGTAGCTGGGAGGACAGGCGCCCGCCACAATGCCCGGCTATTTTTTGGTTGCAGCCGTCATTGTTGTTTGGCGGGCCTGGGCTGGATTTGAACCCGCCACCTCGGGTGTATGTGGCTGGCGCCTTAGCCACTTGAGCCACAGGCCCCAAGCCTAAAACTACTTCTTCTCAGTGCAGCGGCTCTCTTTCAAGCCTCCCGCTCTCTCTCTTGAGAAGATATTTTGTTTTCAATAAAAAGCTGTTACTTGCTCGGCTTATGTTGTGTGTCCTACGATTCTTTTATCAGGGATCACCAAGAATTGGAAAAACCTCCCCTCAGAGGCCAAGAACATTGACATCAGTTTCACGATTCCAGAAGAGGGAATGGAGAGAAAGTCATGTCATTGCTTAAGCTCCAGGGAAAGAAAGACGCAAAGAGCGAGAAACTATTTCTGTCCTCACATTACCCAATCCCAGAGGACCGTTTTGTGAACGACAGGAGTTACTTGAGATGGAGAAATCACATCACCTGAAAAACTGGCCCACCCTGCAACAGAGAGAATCTGGTGTCCCCTTGGGTGGTGCTCCTTACAGATTCCCTCGGGGTGTGTATGTAGTCTCGCATTTGAAGAGGGGGGACAAAGCCCCCGGTACAAGGCTGGTTGAATCTATGTCTATAACCCACCGGATTATAGACTCACCTTGGGTATTTTTTGGCTGGATAATTGGAGCAGACACCCAGACTTTTCCTACTAAGGGCCCCGGCCCTGAAGGTACCGGGGTGTGCTTATTAGCAGGCAAGACTTCCTAGCACATAAGTCACTTAGGACTGTGTCTAAGTAGTGACCAGCGGCTTGTTACTTTGTTGTCTATGGCCTCTTTCCATCAACCCACAAATTACAATTGCCAATATTCCCTTGAGAATAGCTGAAAAAGAGGGCGAGGGAGAAAGAGAGGGAGAGGGAGAGAGTGCGCGCTACACTTGGAAAGAAGATCGAAGATTGCCTTGTATTTTATTTACAACAGAATGTAAGAAAAGGAAGTTATTAACAATAATAAATAACTGGGGGGGGGCAGACATAGAACAGCCATAAAATGACACAGCAGGGTGGCATAAGTGAGGATCGACTTTTGTTTGCTTTGCTTGTCTATAACACTGTGCATTCCAACACTTGGTCCTCCAGCGATGGCAGTGGTATATTAAGTAACGCAACCAATCGAGATCCCAGCCTCCATGTAAACACTAGTAATGACACTTGAAGCTACATGTAAGTGGCATAGGTACAACATTGACTCAAAGAACCTCTTCTCGGAGATACACAGAGACTGAAGGGAGATTTGCAATTCAACAGACATGCTTTCAGTTTAAAGCAAAAACATCTAGAGGCTCACCCTAAAGCATGTTAATTTGACAACAAAAGGACAATTAACAATGGTATCTGAAAAGTTCCCGACGTAGTCACATTCTCTTATTGCACTAACTCCTAAAAAGCTTGAATGCTTAAATGTCAAATGCAAACAGATTGTAGAATACAGAAGAATCCGATGTTTTGCCTCCGCAGGTCAATGCTGTCCCGTGGTGTTAACACTCAGGTTTCAGCAAGAAGGAAGAGTTTCAAATAGTTTATTTAGGATCAAATTGCAGTCACTGGACAGATTTTTTTAATTTCAAGAACTGTGGCTCAGATGACAGTCTTCTAGCCTACTATGTCAGAGGATCAGAAAGGTACTAAAATTATTTAGACTCTTCCTAGACACTGGATTATCTGATTACACAATAGAATGTAGAGTCCAGTTATCCTCTGGCCCTTCTCAAAAGTAAAATTCCTGTTGACCTAAGCCAGCAAGTGACCTGTTACTTTGTAGTCTCTGAGCCATGAAGCAATGCTAAAAGAGAGTAGAATTTTAAAATACACATACACACATTTTTCCTAACATTTTCACAGAGAAGTGATTTGTCAAGAAGTGTCAGAATTGATTCTTTTAGTTCACTGTTTATTACAATGTCTTCGAGAAGACCCGCACAGTTACTTTGGGAGGTACTGTGTTTTTTAAGTGTGCGTAATATGTCTCCAACTGTGCTACTTAGGGATTTATTTTCACACACAAAAATGTGGCTAATCAATACCTCCAAATAAATTAAAACCATTTTCCCCTCACACAGATGCAAAACAGTAACAGAAGGGTTGATAAACTAGTTCACCAACGAACTCATATTGTTATGGTTCCAATAGTGGTAACTGACGATGTCACAGCCTTCTCCGTGGTTACTCTTTTCCTTTGCTTTGTCTTAACTACAGCCCAAAGTGGGAAGGTGAAATGATCCTCAGAAGTGATTTTTAACAAAGTTTATGCAACAAAACACCAAGATCTTCTCATCTCAGGAAAGCACAGCCAAAGCAAGAAGGCTGTGAGATAGTCAGTGAAAAGCACGAGGGTATTTCATATTTGAAATCCACCCACAGTAATGAAATTGACAGTCACTTTGATGGTCTCCACTAACATCAGGGATGAAGATGGGGGTGAACCTATGTATGATTCTATAGATTATTTATTTAAATTTGCCTATCAGAGACTTAAACTGATGGTGTCTGATTCACTATACTATATTTATATATATATATGTACACAGATATAATACAGTTTTGGTGAACAAAGTTGAAGGTTTCCATATCGCAGACAGAGGCACTGAGTTAAGGATTCTATTTTCCCCCAGACATGCTTAGCAAATTCAAGTTTCTGCTTCCCCCCCTAAATTTCCATCATGCAGCCATTTAATACCCATCTTTGTAAGAATTAATAATGTTCTATACACACGTTCATCACAGGCTTGTATCCCACCGTAACAAATTCATGTACGGAGGATGTGAAATGACACTTGCAGACCAAAATGCATCAAATATTGAAGTCATTTAGGCGTGGTGATGACTGGATTAAATAGAGCAGCTGCACGAGTATCTGCACCCCTCACCCCATAATGCACACATAGCACATACAGACAGAAACACTGAACACGGAGAGCACACACGTCTGTTGTGTAAGAGCCACACTGTCACGTGCAGCCTTGCAGTCGGCATCTGTGGCATTACACCGGCCGTCAAAGAAAGAAAACTCACCAAAGGAAATCGGGAATTAGCATTCTGAAGCCTATAGAATTATTGACCTTGACGGCAGAAGCTATTTTATGAAATGGGAGAATAGCGACAGTATTAATGGAAAAGACAAGGTACCAGATGTGTTAACAACCTGCGCGACATAAATTTGTTCTGTGTGAAAATGATCCCGCCCCGTACCCTGATGGCAGCTTGCAAATGGTAAGCAAATACACACACGGACTCGGTGTCCTCTGAAGGCAGCGTTTTGCTTTCTAAAGCCAAACCTTCTCATTAAGTCCTACTGTGTGGAGAGGGAGCCACTTTGAAGTCCCAAGGGGTTTGATAAAAGTTAAAAGTTTTCCCACAAGCAAAAATCATGCTTCTACACCATGCACAGAAGGTATTACGATGCGATCATTCTCAGGGAAGAGACGCGTTGTTCATCTAAGCTACTAGCGATGGGTTTCCTTTGAGCTCTGAGTTTGTTTATTTTTTAAGCTGAAGGTCAACGTAGGAAATGATCTTGATAGTCTGACCTATGACGTAGAACGCTTTGGTGCTGGGCTCTTGGGGCCAGCGCCTGCACCTTGGGAGAGTGGGTCAATCTAAAAAGACATTACCCAGAGTGCTGAGCACTGAGAGAGGGACTCAGGCAGGGTCCACTGGCTGAGAGGTTATGTGAGCAAAGGAGAAGAAGCCCCTTGGTCTGTTTTGTTTCCTTTGGAATCTGTTTTTGGGAAGGTCCCTTTCCTGAGATTGGAGGTTACGGTCAGGAAGGCTAGCTCAGGCACGGGCCTTGGAATTGCCTAATTACCTTGTCCTCTTTCTCTCTTGGAGGATAAAAATCAATGCTGAGATTCTGCTTGTCCTCCCTTCTATATTTAAAGGCAGTGAGGTGCAAAGGTGACAAATTTCTCTCTGAAGACCCAAGGACCATTCTCTTTCTGCCACTGTGATGAATGACCACTACTTACAGGAAAGGAGACTAGACAGAGGGACATGTATTATTACTCCTTCTTACTCTACAAATAGGAGTTAGGGATGACGCTCATTTTCTCCTCCCCTTTGACAGTGTTTACTTGATTTCTGTGACATTCCCCATATTTGGATTTCAAGTAAGAAGCAAACGAATGGCAGTCTTTTCTAAGGTCTGGTGGTAGGCAATCCATTCAAGGGAAGTCTGGATGTCACTAAGCGTATAAAACAAGGAGAGGAACAGGATCCAATTTTCTTTTTCCTGGTTCATGCACCAGACATTCTGATAGCGTTAGCGTACTCTACTCTTGAATTTGTTTGTACGGGCAAGTAGTCAATGAATTCTATTCAATTAATTGCAAATTCTGAGAACCTCAATGAATAATGGAAGCTGACAAGTCAAGGTTCGTTGGTGCCTGACATGAACCTCTTGGTTCCTAAACGAAACCATTGCAGAATCAGTCGCCTATGTTTACAATCACCCATGCAATTCGTAAAGATTTCTGAGGCCAGAAGGGCACAAAGGGGAAAGCTATTAAAAGACAGAAAGAAATGGAATCTTTATTAAATTCTGTGGAAGGTATAAAGTTATCATTAATTGCACTTGGAGCCTCGATAGGTTGATAATTCAAAGTTTCAAAAATGTAAGGAGTTTATTAGGCCCCAAATCCTGAGTCAGACTAACCAAAATAGGAATCTCAGTAACTACTGGTATTCAAGTATTGGTAATCAGCAGTTCAAAATTTAATAATTAGGTATCTTATGCCTGAGAGTATTTTAGAAAATTTCAGGTCTGATGGGAGGAAATTGACTTAACTGTTTTACCACACCTTGTAACAAAGTGGTGCAAAGTTTTCAATTGACTTAACCTTGAAGTCCATGCCAACCTTGTCAAATGGCCAATAACAAGGCTTCCTCCCTGGCTTCCAGCTGTGGCTACAGAAGATGCCTTTCGTCCTTATTACGTCTAATATGATGCTGTGTGGCGTACTTAGGGGATCATGTTATATGTGAAGTTAGGTAACCACATGCATTCTCAGGTTGAGGGAACATGTTTGGGTGACGAAGCAGTCTTTTCCCCTACCAGAAGTTTCTTTAAAAAACAAACGAATCCCCAAATAAAAATATAAAACCCCATGAGATATTCATATGTAGTTACTCTGATTTGGGCCGACATGGCTTATCTGAAGTGTGCATGCCAGGTAAATTCAGGGTGGCTTTTTTCTCAGGGTCTGGAAGTGTGAGAGTTTCTGGGGCTGATTTTTTCCGGGGCCGATCTTTGGGAACTGACAGAAATTCTGGTGCATCTGTGGAGAGAGGGGTCGACGGGGCGCTGGAAGGGGCACTGCGGACAGAGGACGGCAGCAGGGAGACACTGGAGATAGAAATGGCAGGTGGGAAAATGCCAATTTTCTTGTTGGTGGCTTCCTGAGTGGCGCGTTCAAATTCTCGGACTTCATCCAATGTCATGTCTTCAAAGAAAAAAACAGAAAGGACAACAAGAAGTTATTGACAAGGGATGCACAGGGACTCATCATTAGAGGAACTATGGGAAACCTACCCGGGGGCGGGGGGCCTCTCCAGATGACAAACCCAAATGATCACTGAAATACTAAACCCCAAAGATTTTCCAAAGCACTGTTCAGTGGGTACTTCAGGTGCACTGAGTAAGAACCTGACAGGAGCATCCAGAACTAGCATGGAGAAGTGTGTGCAGGTGTCTGTGTGTAGCGGTATGGTGTCAAGTATCTGGAACTATTATTGTTAGACCTGGTCATCTCTTCCGTAAAGGGAAGGTGATTAAAGCAATCAGTGGCCCTGAAATGATATAGATTATCGTCAACTTTAGATTACAAAAGAATAAGTATACCTTTCTAGGGTAAAGAGGTAAATCATCAAAATTTCTCAACACACCATTTCCTTATCCAATAAATAACCTTTTTGCATTCTGAGGGGCCGCAAAGAGGTTGCTGGTTTCCTGACCGTGTATTCATTCGGAGATCATTCAGAGTTGTGTTTTTATTAATTCGGCTTAAAGAAACACTGAAGATGACATCCTCGAGCCCTGCTAATTGTTCCACAGCCAAGAAAACAAAACCATTTCTCAAGGAAACTTAAAAAGACTAGAGGATGAAAAGAGAGGATCATTTAAGGAGCGAGGAGTTTCTTTAAAAGGAAGAAAGCATGATTTGGAATTCAACAAATAAGTCAGTGATGCCTCCTCTAATGGGAGTTATTAGATGATACAGATTTTTCCAGATACCTGAAATGTTCTTATTAAATGAGAAAAAGCAACATTTTTAAAAAATGTAAAACTTTCTCTAATGTATTATATATACTTATTACCTTTGAAATATAATATACTGACAATGTATCACTGTGTAACAATGCAGTGATTATTCCTTTCTCCAGTTCTATTTGTTCTTAGTAGCTTGCTATCTCTCCTCTCATTCTCAGAAACTCTGTAATGATTGTTATTATTCATTATTGTCAGTCTGACTACATCTGTTACATTTTTCCATTTTTATTTGCTAGAACAAGGATAACTGAGCTGATTAAAATAAGCACCAAGTCAAGGCCCAAGGCCCATCCTTAAGCAAAATGTGAAATCTGCATGGATTTTCTACACCTATATTGGCTTCCCAGAGTCCCATTATTCATTCTTTTTTGTTCTTTTCCACATACTTAGTAGTTGAAACTTCATCTGATTTTATTGCATAAATAAACTAGCATGAAACAATATAGCCACTTTGGAGATATTAAGTACGAATGAATATTCATAGCACAGTATTAATCATTAGATCTTATAATGTCTGAGCAAACCCCAAGTATCTTTCATAAAATGAAATCCTTTAGAGGATTTTCTGGAAACAATTATTAAAATTTTCTAGAGGGGAAACTTTTTTTTTTTTTTTTTTTTTTTGGTCGGGGCTGGGTTTGAACCTGCCACCTCCAGCATATGGGGTCGGTGCCCTACTCCTTTGGGCCACAGGCACCACCCAAGGGGAAACATTTTCATAAAGGAAATAGAAAATTATGATTGTGTGGTTATAAAATTCAGACTGTAT
>NW_003852413.1:14862558-14875219 GCF_000181295.1 Otolemur garnettii | reverse complement strand
TGGCTGGCGCCTTAGCCAGTTGAGCTATAGGCGCTGAGCCTAAACTTACACTTTTTAAGGGTACTGTTAAACAAGTTGAGAAATGAGATTAAGATTTAAAAAATGACATTTCAGAGAATAAGAAAAATTTTATTGGATCAGGGTATGGTATGTTTTTGCTATAATAAATGGATATCATCTTTGAAAAAAATTAGACTTTCTAAGCAAGTAGCTGAATACATCGTTCTACTCCACACATCCAGCAGGGGGCAGAAATCATCCAAAGCACAGAATTTGGATCTTCCACTCCCAGAGTTCCTGAGAGTTCCCTTACTATAGCCCCTGGATTTTGTTAGTAATTGAAAATAATAATAACAATGATGATAATAATAATAACAAAAGAATTTCCCTTCCTTGAAGGCTCCGACCTGCTGAATTCACAAGGAGAGTGTTATTTCATTATTGCTGAGTTCATGGATGTTAATTTTGTGTAATTTCAATCTAATTTGTCCCTCCTTAGGTTGATGATTTAAATTTCATTTAGTACCCTTGAAGTTTTTGTTGTGTGATGAACAGAAGCTAGTTGGTTTTTTTTTTTTTTTTGAGACAGAGTCTCACTCTGTCACCCTGGGTAGAGTGCAAGGACATCATCCTAGCTCACAGCAACCTCAAATTCTTGGGCTCAAACCATCTTCTTGCCTCAGCCTCCTGAGTAGCTGGGACTATAGGCACCTACCACTACGCCAGCTAATTTTTCTATTTTTAGTAGAGATGAAGTCTTGCTTTTGCTCAGGCTAGTCTCAAATTCTTGAACTCAAGCAATCCGCTGCTTCAGCCTCCCAGAGTGCTAGGATTATAGGTGTGAGCCACTGTGCCTGGCCCATTTTGATAGAGGAGAAAGATTACCCCCCCCCAAAAAAAATCCACCCTCTAGTCTGGGTGACAGAATGTGAGAGACCCTGTCTCAAAACATACATATATAAATAAATAAATCATCCCAAATTTCCTGGAATTCTTAAGAATAAGGGAAATTTTATAAGCCTTGAACACAAGCATTTTGAGTAATGTCTTAGGAGGTGGACATCTTTTACCCTGAAGTCATCAAGACAACAGTGAGTTGTAGCAAGTGGATACGTGAGCTTTGCCAAGGGCTTAACCAGTCTAGGTTATCAGCGTCTACATAGTAAACTGACTTTTTTTTTTTTAGAGAGACAGAGTCTTACTTGGTCACCCTTGGTAGAGTGCTGTGGTGTGACAGCTCACAGCAACCTCTAGCTCTTGGGCTTAGGTGATTATTTTGTCTCAGCCTCCCGAGTAGCTGGGCCTACAGGTACCCACCACAACGCTCGACTATTTTTTGTTGCAGTGTGGCCAGGGTTGGGTTCGAACCCACTACCCTTGGTATATGGGGCTGGAGCCCTACTCACTGAGCAACCGGCACTGCCCCCTAGTAAACTGACTTTAATTACAAAGTAATAACCATAGTAAAACCGAAAGAAGACCAAGCAAAGAGGCTTAAGTTGTAAGCCTTGGGTACTCAGAAAGAGAAAAGCACCAAGCTTAGTATCTTAGACATCTGGCGTCTCCCTCTTTCCTGTGGCTTCCTTTGCCTGGTTGTATTTATAGTGAACGGCTTTCAGAGTGGTTGGGGGGAACTGGTGTCTAACATTCCTACGAGAAAAGGTAATTGAAAGTGGGAGAAATTCCAGGATAGTTTCCTTAAAGAGCATTTCTAACTTCAGGGAGAAAGGAAAGGCAGGGGGGAGTCCTAGCGAAGTTGATCTGTGCGCAGAGAGGAAACCCCCTCAGGGAAGTCTTGCCCCAGCAGTTTTCTGCAAATCTCATCACTGCATGCAACTTGGGGAGGATCAGCTAGTGCCCTTGCAAGGGCAGTCACATGAGTCACACGCATCCCATCGCAGCATATGGAACCTTGCAGGGCACATTCCAATGACATGCTCTGAAAACTTAACAATTCCAAAGTGCAGTCAGAAGGTCTTCACAGTGCTGAAACATCCATTTACATCAGCCACCTCTCAATTTCCTATATTATCAATTAAAAAAAAACAACCCTAATATGTATCATTCTGGGGACTGGGCTGATGAACACGAGGGCTCAAGCTTCATGAGTTGACAGAAATAGATCACGGCTCTGGCTGAAGGTACGGAGACATGATTTGGTGATCACCCTTGTTTTTGGCCATCCCTCTCTCCTCTGTATAGCATGAATGATCGAGATAACAATATTTAACGTGCTGGCATGCAACATACGGTCAGTTCTTAATTCCAGTGTGCAACCTAGTAACCGGAGGCTTTCTGAGGCTTATCCTCGTCCCAGGCTAGATCCCGCTCAGCACGTCCTCAGCTCCCCCACCCCTTCACAGCTCAGCCTGTGTGTATGCACAGCCTGCAGCCCCGTCTTGAGATTACCCTGAGTAAAAAGGAACTGATTGGGTAAAACAGCTATAAAGAGCCACAGAAAGCATTTCGAAGCAAATGTAAAGAAACCGAAAATAGCAGATGCGCCAGAAGCCCTCCCTTGAATGAATAAGTGAGTGTTAACTATGTTTTTAAAAGTTACAACATGTTGTTCTAGTTTACATATGACATCCATTTTCACTTCTCGCTCTTTTATGATTCAGGCCATTTTACTAGTACCACAAAGTGTTTCCACTCTCCGTGTTCTTGGTTTTATGATCCAAATAACCCCCAAGTCAAGCAGCTCAAGAATCGAAATGTCTAGAAAGCCAGAATTGACCCTGTCCAATTTAGTCCCAGGGCAGGTTCTTCAACAACAGCTTCTGGGCGACCGTAAGTTTCTGTGACAGTTTGGACACTTGAGCGTTCGTAGTGTTTCAAAGATCAGTGTATGTGTGCCTTTGGTAAAGGGTGGGCAACATGTTTGAAAAATTCTACGTACACTTGTTTGGGCATGACTCTCTATGTCATCCACAGGGGAGGAATGTTGATTGCAAACTTTTATGTTGGTTTGTTCATGCATGTTTTTCTCGTATTCCCGAACGTCATCCATTGTCATATCTGAAAGAGGCCAAGACGTTGGTAACTTCCGTTATTAAATGCATACTTTTCAATGGGGGGAGACTTAAGGGAAAGACGATAGCTTAGCAGTAGCTAAAGAGGTTGAAAAAAGCGGGGAACTGTCTAACTTTATGAAGAGTAAATCATAAAGTTAGCTACACCAGCCACAGGGGGAGTGAGGGCAAGGCAGTTAAACCAAAATAGTCTTAGAACAGAGAAGAGTGGAAATTGTTTAGGGGTGGTTCTTGTAAAGTGAGCTAGGTGGGTAGGAAGTATTAGCACGTGGGCAGTGGCATAGCCTGAGATCTCCTAAAGCATCTTTAGAAGATCCCTTTGGGGACAGAGGGTCAGTTTTGCTTAGTTTAACACTTACCTTCCATATACCTTTGAAAATAGATTTAGAGATCCTTTAAATCAATGCACCCAACAGCAGAAAAGGACACTTTCATTGCTATTATAGGAGGCAGGAGGTAGAAGGCCGAGCAGTGATGTTCACTGGTACAAGTGAGATTTGGTGCAACCGCACACAGAGATGTGATTTTGCACAGAATTCAAGCTGTCAAAGTGCAGGTCTACACTGAACTTCTAGTCTCGCCTAACAGCTTGAAGATGGCTGGCACTACCTCCACCCACATGGATCTATAAATAAAATGGCACATGCCATGATTTTTGGCTCGAGCCTGTAGTTTCTCAGTATTTCAGGATAATGATCTTAATCTGGTGGTTCTCAATAAGGGACAATTTTGTGACATTTTTGGTGATTCCAACTGGGGAAGGGGTGCTACTAGCTATCCACTAGCATCTAGTGTATAGAGGCGAGGGTTGCTACGGAACGTCCTACAAAGCATAGGACCCCCAAGGTCCTATCTTCAAATCATCTGGTTCAAATGGTCAATAGTGGCAAGGTTGAGAAACCCTGTTTCATCCAAACTGTCAAAAAACTTAAAAGAGGGCCGATGCAGTGGCTCACACCTGTAATCCTAAAACTCTTGAGAGGCCCAGGTAGATGGATTGCCTGAGCTCACAAGTTTGAGACCAGTCTGAGCAAGAGTGAGACCCTATTTCTAAAAGTAGCTGGGCATTGTGGTGATTGCCTGTAGTCCCAGCTACTTGGGAGGCTGAGGCAAGAGAATTGCTTGAGCCCAAGAGTTGGAGGTTGCTGTCAGCTGTGATGCCGCAGCACTCTACCCAGGATGACAAAGTGAGACTCTGTCTCAAAAAGCCCCCCAAAAACCAACAGAAAACTTCAAAGGACCTATCCATCTTCAGTATGTGAAATATATAAAAATGACAATGGCTTCCTTTAAATAATTCTGTCGTTTTATTCCCGCCCACATCCCACTCCTTGGGCTATTTCATATTTTATCAGCAGTTTTCCCAGATGGGCATTCCTGGGTTACTCTCTTGGCAGAATTGAACTTCTTGCCTCTTTACAAAAGAAGATATGCTGAACAATTGCTTAATCTACCACCTTGATCAGTAACTGACTTGGCAGGGATTTAGAATGGGTATTCACGGCTGGACTTTACCCTTCAGTTTTTTTTTTTTTGACAGAGTCTCACTATGTTGCCCTCTGTAGAGTACTGTGGCCTCACAGCTCACAGAAAACTCAAACTCTTGGGATTAAGCAATTCTCTTGCCTCGGCCTCCCAAGCAGCTGGGACTACAGGCACCTGCTGCAATGCCTGTCTATTTTTAGAGAGAAGATCTTACTCTGGCTCAGGCTGATCTTGAACCTGTGAGTTCAGGCAATCCACCTTCCTCAGCCTCCCAGAGTGCTAGGATTATAGACACGAGCCACCACTCCTGGCCCTCCTTAAGTATTTTCTGTATTATGTGGTTCGGTGTCTTTTAAATTTAATTTAATGTATTAATTTACTTACTTTTTGAGACACAGTTTGACTTGGTCACCCTTGGTACAATGCCGTGGCATCTTAGCTCACAGCAACCTCAAACTCTTGGGCTCAAACAATCTTCTTGCCTCAGCCTCCCAAGGGCACCAGCCAACTACAGGTGCCCATCACTGGTGTCTTTTTTGTATCAATCCATGTGTCATATGAGTGTCATATGAAATTCTCTTCTTTCCAGAGGGCAGATTTGCCAAAGTCTACAATTTAATTCACTGCAGTCTAAGACCAAGAAGGTGCGTGGCCCTCAATCTAGACCTGGGCTATTTTGTTTAGCTGATGATCGCTTAGTATACCCCGAAATCATCAATCGAAAATGTCCATAAGCAATGTAAGCATCAAGAATGCTAAGCAGCAGTCTGGCCAAGCAAAGGGCATGCTTTTCTTTTAGAAAATCCGAGATAACCCAAAGGCGAAGAACATGCTGCTTTACGGTTCAGACAAATGCATCGTAGTCGACAATGACAATACATTTTTTCAATACATCACTTTCACTTCAATGACTGGTTATCAACATTTCTTAAACACAGATACACCTGGAACCATAACTGAGGGTCATTTTTAGCTAAAAGTAAAGAAATTTCTCTATACAGAAGTCATTAGGCAGTACCCCTCCCCCAACTCAAGGGGCTTCCCGATAATTTGGAAAATGAAAGTTGCAGGTTTTGCTTTTTTTTTTTTAAATTCTAGCGAATCCCTCCGCAGAAATCACTCCGCTGGATGATCTTTAAATCATCTTTAGCGCAATGTTAAGACGGGCCTTAAACTTTGCGACTCCCGGCTTTCGGAGATATATCCATCTTACGGATGTGCCAAAGAGATTAACCACAAGACGTGTGTTACTACGGCCTTGTTTATAATAACGAAAAACCGAAAACAGCACAGGGGACGGATAGCACTAGGGAATCATTAAAAACGAGGCAGAAGAATATTTCAGACTGCCGAGAGATATCCTTAATATATTGTTAAAGACAAAAAAGAAGGTAAAAAACTGTATATATTATAGGAAATCATTTTAGTCAGAAAAGCGTCTTCTGTATTTAGAAACACTGAAAGGAAAGGATACATTTCAAAACGGTAACAGGGGTTATTTTGAGGAATTGTGATTACAGGTGATTTTCATTCCCTTCTCTATGTCCTAAATCTTCCACATCAACTATGCATTCCCTGTCTAAGAAAGAAAAATGTATGTTATTAAAAAGTCTATTATTTGGGATCATTAGGAGATGAATGCCATCAATTTCTAATTGGTGAAAAAGAAGGCATACTTTTCTAGAATTTCTGCTCACTCTAGAAACATAATCCTCCCCATTTTTTTTTTTAAACAAAGCATTAACAAACAAAATTTCAGAAAATTCTATCTATAAGAAAAAAAAATTCCTAGTTAGACCTCATAGGCATGAATATTTCTAGTAGAGTAGTTTTGTAAAAGATGATGAGAATTTGGCCCCTGCTGGGTTAAAGGAAATATATTTGTCTACATCTTGAAATATCCCCAAAGACCATACGTGTCCATGTAAATGTTTTCAGTATTCCTCAGTAATTTATGGAAATCTGAATCAAGTGAATATGATCCTGTTCAGGTTATCTGGTAAAATGAATTGCATCTAGCTTTGGCAACATACACTACCTCAGAAATCTATATATGAATCAATTTCTTAGTAAATTCATTTATGTGTACCCAATGATAGATTATATTTTTGAAGATGACTCATCTTCATTACTGATTGATTTTCAATAATCAGGGTGACTTCTAACAATTTAGGTTCAAGCTTCTTTGCTTCCAGAAAACAAATTTTTATGTGTATCAGACAAACTCTTAATACTCTTATTCTTTTGCAAATACATTGATAATCACCCTCTGACTTACAGATTTTGAAAGGTCATAACTTCTTCTTCTTTTTTTTTTTTTTGGACACAGAATCTCACTTTGTTGCCCTCAGTAGAGTGCTGTGGCATTTTAGCTCACAGCAACCTCAGACTCTTGGGCTCAAGTGATTCTCTTGCCTCAGCCTCCCAGGTAGCTGGGACTACAGGCCCCTGCCACAACGCCCAGCTATTTTCTGGTTGCAGTTGCCATTGTTGTTTAGCTGGCCCCGGACAGGTTCAAACCCACCAGCCTCACTGCATGTGGCCGGCACCATAACCCCTGTACTACAGGTGCTGAGCCATAACTTATTCTTCTGAAATAAGTTTTTTTTAATTTTAATTTTTTAATATAAAAGAAAACCAAGACACTGATCTAATATACCCATTCACAGAGAAATTAATGGAAAACTCCTGGACTCAGGTGGCAGACTGAGCCCAGGTCCTGAAACACATAGGAAAGGTGAGGGGCAGCTGCAGGTATTGTACTGACCTACGCTGTCAAAGTCTCTGCAGATTGTTCCCGCATGCAGTTGGAGATCCTATAGCCACAACCAGCCACAGCGCTTGGAAACATGATGTAAATAAGCTTTCTTAAATAAATGTTTTTTAAGCAAATAACACCAGAGTTAATAGCCTGATTTAAGGAAATTGGAACTAGTATGGTATTTCTTCTGATAAGGAAAGTACATCCTACTATCTTTGGATAATCAGCATTGGGATACAAATGCCTTGCTCTCTGTAATTCAGTGGGATGAAATTTCCTTTCCTTTCCTTCCACCTATTTCTTTCCTCTCCTTCTTGTTCTCTTTCCGTTAGGAGAGAGCAGATCACAATCTCATGCTCGAGGGTATGATGTTCTACAAGGCCTCGGTAGAACTCTCCCCTCTGCCAAGATGACTAGGATGAGACCAGCATTCCCTTGCCATCAGCCCAGTTTGGGCAAAGAGTCCGGGGATTTATTAACTAATAGTCCTACTAATACACATTTATACCAAGACTAATTTTTAGTCTTTTTTTTTTTTTTTTTAAGTACAGAGTCTCATTGCTGGCCTGGATACAGTGCCATGGCATCATAGCTCACAGCAACCTCAAACTTTTGAGCTCAAGAAATCCTCTTGTGGCTGGGTGCCCATAGCTCAATGGTCAGAGTGCTGGCCCTGTGCACTAGGCCTGGTGGGTTCGAATCCAGCCAGGGCCTGCTGAACAAAAAAACAAACAAAAGACAGAAATCCTCTTGCTTCGGCCTCCTGAATAGCTAGGACTACAGGCATTCACCACAATGCCCGACTAGTTTTTTTATTTTTAGTAGAGATTGGGCCTCACTCTTGCTCAAGCTGGTCTCAAACTCCTGAGCTCAGGCAATCCACCTGCTAGAGTGCTAGATGTGAGCCACTGAGCCTGGCTTAATTTTTAGCTTTTATAAATGCTACCATACAGAATAGCTCTGTACATACATTGATGAACACATGTGTACTTCTTTTTCTTTTCTTTCTTTCCTTTTTTTTTTTTTTTTTGTAGAGACAGAGTCTCATTTTATCACCCTCAGTAGAGTGCCATGGCATCACACAGCTCACAGCAACCTCTAACTCTGGGGCTTAGGCCATTCTCTTGCCTCAGCCTCCCGAGTAGTTGGGACTACAGGCACCTGCTACAATGCCCAGCTATTTTTTTGTTGCAGTTTGGCTGGGGCCAGGTTTGAACCTGCCACCTTTGGTATATGGGGAAGGCGCCCTGCCCACTGAGCCACAGATGCCACCCTCTTTCTTTTCTTCTTCTTTTTTTTTTTTCAGATAGACTCTTGTTCTGTTGCCCTGGCTATAGCACAGTGGCTTCATCATCGGTCACTGTAGCTTCACACTCATGGGCTCAAGGGATCCTCCTGCTTCAGCCTCCCAAGGAGCTGGGACTACAGGTATGTACTACCACGCCTGTACAACATGTATATTTCTTTTTTTGAGACAGGAGCCTCAAGCTGTCTCCCTGGGTAGAGTACCATGGCATCTCAGCTCACAGCAACCTCCAACTCCTGGGCTCAAGGGAGTCTTCTGCATCTGCCTCCCAAGTAGCTGGGACCACAGGCGCCCGCCACAACGCCCAGCTATTTTTTGGTTGCAGCCGTCATTGTTATTTGGCAGGCCGGGCTGGATTCGAACCCGCCACCTTGGGTGTACATGGCTGGCGCCTTAGCCACTTGAGCCACAGGTGCCGAGCCAACATGTATATTTCTTAAGATTAAATTTCTTTAAATGGAATGGTTGGGTTACAGGTTATTCCTCTTATTATTTTTATAGTATATATTTATCAAACTGGATATCATTTTATATCCAAAACTGAATATCGCCATTCTCTAAAATTTTTGCTATCAGATGGGCAAATGTCATCTCTTCTCGTTTTCCTTATGTTTCTTATGATTAGTAGTAAGTTCACTGGCTTTTCTCCTTACTACTCCTATGTAGTAAGTCCACTTGCATTTCTTCTATGACTTTTCATGTTCTTTGCCATTTTTGTACTGAGTTGGTGAATTTTTGATATATAGGACCTTTTTTTTTTTTTTAGAGACAGAGTCTCACTTTGTTGCCCTTGGTAGAGTGCCATGGCATCACAGCTCACAGCAACTTCCAGCTCTTGGGCTTAGGTGAGGGTCTTAGCTTAGGCTCTTCTCTTGCCTCAGTCTCCCAAGTATCTGGGACTATAGCCACACGCTTGGCTATTTTTTGTTGCAGTTTGGTCAGGGCTGGGTTTGAACCTGCCACCCTCAGTATATAGGGCCAGCACCCTACCCACTGAGCCACAGGCACTGCCCTACAGGACCTTTTTATAAATTATAAATATTAATCATCTGTTGGCCTTATATGTTGCAAATATTTTCTCCTACTCTTTTAGCTTTATTTATGGTAGCAATTTCCTTCCAATCATTTAATTAATTAATTAATTATTTTTGAGACAGAGTCTTATTTTGTTGCCCTCAGTAGAGTGCCATGGCGTCATAGCTCACAGTGACTTCACAGTTCTGGGCTCAAGTGATCCTCTTGCCTCAGCCTCCCAAGTAGCTGGGACTACAGGCATCTACCACGACACCTGGTTATTTTTAGAGACGGGGGTCTTGCTCTTGCTCAGGCTGGTCTCGAACCTGTGAGCTTAGGCAATCTACCTGCCTCGGCCTCCCAGATTGTTAGCATTACAGTGAGCCACCGTAACCAGCCTCTCAGTCATTTTATTTTTAAAGAAGGGAGGCTGATTTGTGGGAAAGGCCTTTAGTAGAAGCCAGTTGAAGATACAGGGAAACCCCAAGTGTGATGGAACAAAGCATCTGCAGGTCTGAATTTTCCTTCATTGTATTACAGCAGCAAAAACCTAAAAATGGAGAGTCTTATACGCTAATTCAACAATGGTGTAATGGCACACTGTACTATATTTCCTTCTAAAAATATTTTCTCTCTACTTGCAGGCTCCTTAACCAAAACAGCAGTCATTGTAAAAATCAGTCTAAGTCAAACTCAAAGCCTTGAATAAGTAGTTAGGCTCAGAGAGGCTCCAGAAATCATGAATTAGACTGGGTCCTCCTTTGGCTCCAGCAAAATGGTGGACATCCTTTGGGAAGTGCCATTTTAAAAAATAACTCTTTAAAATGATTATAAATGCAGTATGTACTTATTAGGAAAAACTTAGGGCGACTCTCCTTTGTTGTACTGAAAGCGGCCAATCCTCAAGGCTTGGTGCGCACCTTTTCCGTGTACTTCAGGCCACTAAGGTCTAGAACTGCAATCTACAGCTGTGATTTTTTTCTGTAGTTCTCAATTGGGAGGGGGGAAGTAGGCAAGGGAAGGGCTCACAGATTACTCTGAAAAATCTGATGGGAAGCTATGGGTTCTTTCCCTAGAAAAATGAACATAAGCATGCAGAGATGACATGTTATACTGGAAAATGCCGGCTTGGTAAAATTGAGCTGCCATTGGAACCCCCCGCAGGCTCCTTTCTCTGCCTTGGCCTCACTTCCCTCACCTGCCCCCAGGACTCCAGGCTGATTTCTATGTCTCTTTCTTGAGGTAGTGTTACCTATTCCAGCCAGAACTCCCTTTCTCTCATACTTTTTGGGAAGAGTCAGATCTTTCAAAGACATTCTTGAGGTTCAACTCCATCGCAAGCTCCCTCTGGCCATGTTCTGTGTTCCTTTCTGAAAATACTGTCAGATTTGTAAAGCAAAACCATGCTTTTTATGAAGCTGGTTCTGCCTATTTTTATCCACCTTCCCTCTCACCCCAGCTTCTGAAATGTGTTGTTTTTGCTTCTCTGATTAGTGTTCTGGTCATGCAGAGAGAACCAAAGCTCACGGATAAAGGCCAATCAGGGCTCTGAAAGACACACTCAACTCCTCCAAGGTAGAAATGGTTACACTTTACAATGAACTTGAGCAGAATAATATATGTCCAGGGAAATATTAATGATTTTGTGACAGGCATAGATTGAACCTTGGAAGAAACAGAAAAATTAATCCTTGGCTGGGAGAAGATCCACACCCTCTGGAATGTCCTTTGTGTTGACTCTTAATTAAGCCCTGGAAGTGGAGAGTCTAATTGGAGAAACACATCTAGGGCAGAAGGGGGTAGAGTGTGCTCTGTATTCACTCACAGCGCAGGGGCTCAAACTCAGCCCCAAGCCCATGGCATCTGCTGAGTCTGTCAGGAAAGGGTGCCCTTTTAAAATTCATCTGTTTAAAGGGATGCTTTGTTTTTCTAATTCTCACCAGGAACCAGAGTTAAGCACAGTGAGTTTCCTTTTTTTTTTTTTTAAAGAGACAGTCTCACGCCCACGGTAGAGTGCTGTAGCATCACAGCTCACAGCAACCTCCAGCTCTTAGGCTTAGGCAATTCTCTTGCCTCAGCCTCCCCAGTAGCTGGGACTACAGGTGCCCACCACAATGTCTGACTATTTTTTTTGTTGCAGTTTGGCTGGGGCCAGGTTTGAACCTGCCACCCCCGGTACATGGGGACAGTGCCCCACTCACTGAGCCATAGGTGCTGCCCTCTTTTTTTTTTCTTTTGAGTCTCACTATGTCACCCACCCTTGGTAGAGTGTCATGGCATCACAGCTCACAGCAACCTCAAACTCTTGGGCTTAGGTGATTCTCTTGCCTCAGCCTCTCAAGTAGCTGGGACTACAGGTGCCTGCCACAACGCCTGGCTATTTTTGTTGCAGTTGTCATTGTTGTTTAGCTGGCCAGGGCCAGGTTCGAACTCTCCAGCCTCAGTGTATGTGGCCGGCACCCTACCCACTGAGCTATGGGAGCTACCTGGCTACCAGTTTGGATGTTGCTTTTTCAGAAAAGTCCTCCTTGGCATTCCAGCACTAGAGAAACATGTCCAAATGACCTGTCTCTTGGTTTTCAAGGTAGCAAATGTCTGGCCTATCTTCTTGCTAAACTTCTAATTAGTTTGAAGCTATTATTCTTTGAATAACTTTTAGATTCTTTGGTGCTGGTGGCAAGGAAACCATGAACTCTGAGGGGCACAAGTCAGGAGTTCTTATCCTCTGTAGAGTTTCTCCTCCCTCTGGGGATTTTAGAAAAGCTACCCAGAAAAAAACAACCAGGAAGATTTAAGGATCAGAGGAAGTCACTGCAGGAGACAACACTCCTTCTTCATGCCCCAGGAAAGGGGACCACAAATAGACAGGTCTTTGGGAGACTTCATGACAACGCGGCAAGCCCGTGCACTTGCCCCATTTGAGCAGCATCCTGTGGGTGTGTGATAAGAGAGACTAAGTGACAATCTACATTTGACAAACCCAGGAAGATGCATTTGCTCTTCAGAAGGTGCAGCTCTGGGAAAGTCACAAAAAAAAAAAAAAAAAAAAAAAAAAAAAAAAAA
>NW_003852413.1:14857406-14862538 GCF_000181295.1 Otolemur garnettii | reverse complement strand
AAAAAAAAAAAAAAAAAAAAAGAAAAGAAAAAAAAAGAAAAGAAGAAAGGCTCACAGCCTGCAGAACCATGCCTTTTAAACGTGGCTCAGAAATAGCTAGCAACATTAGTAATAATCACTGTCTTTGCTCATTCCATTCAATGTATCCTCTTACTTTAAATTTGATGCCTTTTGCTAAGAAAAGGGAGAGAATTGGTAGAACAATGACAGAAAAGGACCAAAATGTTACCTAGGTTATACTCAGAACAAATTGAATGTGACTTAGGAAAAGGCCAAGGAGGAGGGCATTTCATTAGACAATCGACCTGAAAGTCAGCCCTAACCTAAGTCACCTACTGGGCGTGTTCATTTCTATTTATAGCCAAGGAGACTGGCTATCTGATGACTGATTCTGGGAATGCAGAGGATTTATGTGGACAAAATAATAGTGCTGATGATCTGGGAAGGGTAGTCCATCCATCACGAGATGAAGCTAACCTCGTTTTCATTTGCTAGGAATGTGCAGAACTTGTTTAACTCTTCCCATATCATTAAAGGGAAAGAAAAACCCAGAAAAATTAGGATTAACAGGGCCCATGGGCCTCTGTATGCCCTTGAATTCTTACAGAACCTGTACGTATTTGGTGAGGGACTGTTTCAAGCGATGTCTGAATCAAAGGGTTGCTTTTACTTGATATGATACTTCAGACAGCTTTGATCTTGAATCGAAGTTTGGGATACATTAGGATGGGTTTGAAACCCATCCAACAGAGAATGATGGAGCCCTGCGTATCAACTATGCAAGCATCAAACATACTGGGATCTGACTTAGTCAATAATTCTGTGGTTATTTTAGACCAGGCTCCTATAATTACATCTTCATTATGCTTGGTGGACGGGGCTATTTCCAACACAGGAAGCAGTAGCCTTGCCTTTGCTGTTCCTCTAGGTAAGCAGCTGAAGCCAGACGGGCTGAAAGCCCAAGTTCAACATGTTATGAAGTCGTTCTACAAGTTATTTCAGAGAAATTGACTTACCATACCACTCGTCGACCCATGCGAAAGCCTGTCTATGTCCAATCAGCAGGATGTCTCGGACCACCTAGAAAGTAAAAGGAGGAGACGCAAATAATACCACGTGGAAAATAGGTCGGTCGCAATTCTGAGAATCCTCAGTCCCTCTGCCCATAGGTGATGATACCTGGAGGCTGACATGCACCGATGTTGTGTTTGCCCCCCAGCCCAGCCATTTCCGTGGTGTGCACAGACTTCTCATGTTAATCTCTTTGGCTTGAGAGAAGGGCTCGTGTGCTACAAACTAATGACAACTACTTGGTAGTCACACAGCAGTGACACGAATGAATGGCTCCGTGTACGGCCTTGAAGTTTTTCTCTTTGATTCACCTTGAACTAAAACAACACCTACTTTTCCCTTGTGGGAGGGTCTGAGTCCCACGGGTGCCAGGACATCCTAAGCATTGGAAATCTAGAACACTTTGCTGGCCAGCAAGTCACTTCCAAGCAAAGAGCACTTAACACTCCCTCTTCTCTGATGAAGTATCCTACATATGGATTCCATTAAAAAAAATACATGAAGGTTTGGGATTCGAGATAGGTAAATATCCTTTTAGGCTTGACTTTCACGTACTAGTAGGAAAAAAAAGAAACAGTAGTTTGATCAATGATTATCCAAAGAGATGAGAAAAGATACCTGAAGTAGAACAAAACATAATGGGAATGATAGGCTTGACTCGAGGAAAAAAAGCAATGAAATTGTTTCTTATGGTGATAAAAGGCTAAGGAAAATGACATACACTGTGCGTGTGTTATATCCTTCTGTGCTTCTATTTCATACTATCCTTTTTGTTCTGTATAAATATGCCTTTTTTTTTTTTTTGAGACAGAGCCTCAAGCTGTTGCCCTGGGTAGAATGCCATAGCGTCACAGCTCACAGCAACCTCCAGCTCTTGGGCTTAAGAGATTCTCTTGCCTCAGCCTCCCAAGTAGCTGGGACTACAGGCGCCCGCCACACTGCCTGGCTATTTTTTTGTTGTTGCAGCTGTCATGGTTGTTTTAGCTGGCCCGGGCTGGGATTGAACCTGCCACCGTCAGTGCATGTGGCCGGCCAGCTACGGGCTCCGCCCTGAATATGCCTTTTTATATATCTTAGATACTCACAATCTCCCCCCTCCACCCAACATTCCTTTCTTCCTGCCAAACACATCCAGCGATTGTCAAAAACCTCTCATGGAAGGTTCAAGCATGTTTTAAGAAATGAAGGATTTTAATTTAGTGACTTTTCAGAAACATGGAAAGCATTACATAATGAAGTGTTTATTACTCCGGGCCTCGGGATATTGAGCCAGGCTTTCATGCCTTGCAAGTAGGAAACATATAATGAATATAGGAAACAAACACGCAGGCATACACACTTGAGTGCTGAGTGTGTCAAATTCATGGAAATCAAAAGAACAGCATCCAGGCACCAGTAAATATACCCCATTACATGAAGCACAACACAGCTGTCGGCTGGAAACAAGAACTCAATAATGTGCTAATGGCTCGCTTTCGAATATTTTTTCCCCTTAACTGTGAATAGATTCTTAAAAAAAAAAGACAACAAAATCCCCAAAAGACAAAGGTATTCAGAGAAAGGCATCCTTGGCACCTTGAACTCATGCAAAGGCTGGCCTCAGATATTCATTAGCGACTCAGCTGCCAGAGCAGGTGTGTTTTGGGGTGTTGATAACACTTTATTCTATTTGGAAGTGGGCATTGAGAATGCTTGTGACCAAAGCATAAAGCTTACCAGGTGTTCTCAACACTAGCTAAAGTCATCTGTGAGAAAAAAAAGCACAGCAATCCCCAGGGCAATGGTTAAATATGCTTTATAATAGGTAACAAAACTCACTATGATACTGGCCTCGGGAGTATGATACGAGAAGAGATCATTTTGCATTAAAAAGCTGCAAAAAAGTAAACAATCAAAAGGGATTTTGTGGGAAGTCAAAGATAGAGCCTTAGACACAAAACTGAGGCTGGAAAGTGTTTACTCTGGGAGCTGCGAGTGTCTTCCTGTTTAATGACCAGGACACACAAGAAAAACAGGAGGTCTCTGAACGGGATTTCTATGTATTTTACTCCATTCCCACTCCTGGGTGGCAGAATGGGTTCTGGAGCTCAGCAGAGGACTGACGTACATCTCTGTTCAAGAAAACACCAAGTGGCTTGGTGCCTGTAGCTCAGTGGCTAGGGTGCCAGCCATATACTGGGGCTGGCAGGTTCAAACCCAGCCCAGGCCTGCCAAACAATAATGACAACTATAACCAAAACTGCTGGGCGTTGTGGTGGGTACCTGTAGTCCCAGCTACTTGGGAGGCTGAGGCAAGAAAATTGCTTAAGGCCAGGAGTTTGAGGTTGCTGTGAGCTGTGACATCACAGCACTCTACCAAGGGAGATATAGCTTGTAATCCTAGCAGTCTGGGAGGCTGAGGCAAATGGATTCCCTGAGCTCACAGGTTTGAGACTAGCCTGAGCCGGAGCGAGACCCCGTCTCTAAAAAATAGCCCAGCATCATGGCGGGCACCTGTAGTCCCAGCTACTCAGGAGACTGAGGCAAGAGGATTACTTGAGCCCAAGAGTTGGAGGTTGCTGTGAACTATGACGTCATAGTACTCTATCGAGGGTGACAAAATACGACTGTCTCAAACAAACAAACAAAAACCCCCCACCAAGGCTCTCAAATTTGTTCCAGAGTCTGCTGTTACCATGAGCCTAAGTTACAAGGGTTCAAGAGACTGGTGATCTATTCCTCAGGATTAAATTTAAAAGTTAAACTTTTTATTGTCACTTGGCCCCCAATCTCAGTAGACCAATCCATCTAAGTAATAAAAAGCTCCATGCATTAAGGTTAAATTCCAGTTACATTCCAAAAGAATTTCGGAAAGCTATTCTTTATCAGTTTTTAAGTGGAAAAATAAACAGCCAGCCTATCTGGAATGTAGAGACAATCTGAGTAGTATTTATTTTTATGAAAGTGGGAGCAGCTACAAAGGGCAACGGACAACATTACATTTCCCATTTCTCCCCCATGAGGATAAAAGAGTCATGTTAGAAACCCGTAGGAGACGTAAATCATCACCAAGTGGGTTTCCGCTATGAAACAGCTCCATGCCAAAGCGAGGAGTATGTTTCCAAAGCCTCCCTTCCCCAGTATGCTCACACAGCAGACATGGAGGTCACATAATGAGAGAGGAAAGGGAAAACGTCTATGAGTGGAAGAAAATTAAACCCGCACCTAAAATGCATTTTCATCCAAAAAGTGTTTTTTGGATGCAGTTACCTGCTGTTGGCTCAGCCCTGGAGCATTTGTTCCATATCATGCACTCCAACTAGACGATAAAGCGAGTTACCTCGTCCAAAGCCCGGGGATTGCTGTTGATTGCTTACCTTGTGTACAAATTGCTCCACTCTGGTCTGAAGCCCCCAGACCTCAAACTTCACAGTCACCAGCTTGTAGGAGCACATAATGGGCTGGTGACTGTCTCTCCAGCCTTCTCTCAACTGTCCCCGTCCTGTCTTCTCTGACTTGAAGTGTTTAGGGTCCTAGGAAAGATATATTAAAGAAATTCATATATTAAAAATAACTTCTGCTGGGCTTGGTGGCTCACGCCTGAAATCCTCACATTCTGGGAGGCTGAGGGGAGTGGATCACGTGAGCTCAGGAGTTTGAGACCAGCCTGAGCAAAAACGAGACCCTGCCTCTACTAAAAATAGAAAAACTAACTGGGCGGGTGTTGTGGCAGGTGCCTGTAGTCCTAGCAACTTGGGAGACTGAGGCAAGAGGATGTCTTGAGCCCAAGAGTTTGAGGTAGCTATGAGCTATGACACCACAGCACTCTATCCAGGGCTATAGAGTGAGACTCTGTCTAAAAAAAAGAGATATTAGGCTCGGAACCTGTAGCTCAGTGGCTAAGGTGCCAGCCACATACACCGGAACTGGTGGGTTCGAACCCAGACCAGGCCTGCCGAATGACAATGACAACTACAAACAAAAATAGCCTGTAGTGGCTCGGCGCCTATAGCTCAACCGGCTAAGGCGCCAGCCACGTACACCTAAGGTGGCAGGTTCGAATCCCCAGCCCGGACCTGCCA
>NW_003852413.1:14853811-14857191 GCF_000181295.1 Otolemur garnettii | reverse complement strand
GCCTGTAGTCCCAGCTACTTGGTAGGCGGAGGCAAGAGAATCACCTAAGCCCAAGAGTTTGAGGTTGCTGTGAGCTGTGACACCACAGCACTCTACCCAGGGCCACATAGTGAGACTCTGTCTCAAAAAGAAAAAAAAAAAGATAATACTGATAATACTAGGTAAGAGAGCCAGAGGAAACTTCTGGAGGTGATGGATAGGTTTATGGCATAGATTGTGGGGATGATTTCATGGGTGTATCCTTAGTTCCAAAATAACCAAGCTGTAGTATAGATTATATACAGCTTTTTGCATATAATAAGAATTTAAAAGAATGTTGAATTTGGGCATAAAAAGAGAAGATTAATAAATCAAGAGCTATGACATCAGAGTGGGCATGGAGGATAATCTCCATAGATAGCCACCATCAATTCCTCCCCTCGAACCATCACACACCCCCCACCCCCGCCCGTGATGTTCCTTTTATCAAGAAGTGGAATCTACTTCCCCTATTCTTGAATTTACACTGGTCTATGATTCTTTTTGACCAATAGAATGCAGAAGAGAGAATGCCAATTTAGACTTTCAGGAGAAGCTAGAAGCCAGAAACTGGAAGCCTGCCACAATGTAAAAATACTAGTCTGATTACCTTAGAGCAGCAGTTCTCAACCTGTGGGTCACGACCCACAGGAACTGTATTAAAAGTCGGTAGCATTAGGAAGGTTGAGAACCACTTTCTTAGACCACTGTGTTGTGAGGAAGCCCAAGACAGTCAAGTGGTGCGGGCAGGTGGAGAGACCCTCAACCAGATGTTACATTCTAGTCATCCCAGCTGAGGCAGATGACTGAAAGGCCACCTTAGACATTTCAGTCCAAGCATGCACCATGAAGATCAGAAGATCTGCCCAGCCAAGTCCAGTCGAGACTGCAGAATCATGAGAAATAACGCACTGTTTGTGCGTTGCTTTAAGCCACTAAATTCTGGAGTGGATTGTTACTCTGTTAAGAGGTAACAAAACAGAGTGGCATCTGTGGTTCAGTTGGTAGGGTGCCCGCCTCATATACCGAGGGTGGTGGGTTCAAAACCGCCCTGACCAAACTGCAACAAAAAAATAGCTGGGCATTATGGCGGGCACCTGTAGTCCCAGCTACTTGGGAGGCTGAGACAAGAGAATCGCCTAAGCCCAAGAGTTGGAGGTTGCTGTGAGCTGTGATGCCTTAGCACTCTACCAAGGGCCATAAAGTGAGACTCTGTCTCTTAAAAAAAAAAAAAAAGAGGTAACAAACAGATGCGTTAACTGGATCCCCAAAGATGAGAGACTGAATGCTGCTTTGTTCTTTCAGGGAGCATACCAGAAGTTCACACAATCAGCCACAAGCCTGAAAGCTAGGGACAAGGAAATGGATTGCTGCCAGCTAGCTCCTCTGAGTTAAAACACAGGAGCTGGGCTTAAACAGGTAAAGGTTGTTTCTTTCCCCATCTGCCTTTTGACTTTCCTGCAAGAGAGGCAAATGGTGGATGTCATTAACTGCACGTAAACCACTATCATGTGGCTTAGAAGTCAGGGCTCCCACCCTGTGGTTGGCCAGAATAGGGGCAGGCAAACCCTCCTGAATGTGAGGGAAGGTTGTCCCACGTGGGTCAGCAACTAGGTAAATAAACGATAAAGAACAAGCCCAGGAAAGCAGGAGGCCAAAGCTGCTAGCAGCTCAGAGTACCAGGAGACAACGAATGCAGGCAACAGAGAAAGGGGAGCAGGCACTCGAGGTAGGGAAATAAAATGAAAAACCGGGCCATGCCCCCCAGATCCTGTACAATGGGCATATGCAGAAGGCCAACATTTGGAGGCACCTGGGCTCACACCCCACACTGCCCTTCCTGACTCATGGCTATGACTGCTGAATCCAAAATGGTACCTGCCAGAATCTTCATGAACATTTCAGGTCCGCTCTTCAAGAGTAAAACAAGACTGCCATACTAAAAATCGAGCTCTGGTGGATTGCATTTCCAAAACAGTTGAGAATTGTGGGGCCTTGTAGCAAACTTTGGTTCAGAATAATATTGGAAAGCTGCTTGCACCCCCAGACCGTGCAGTTGCTTATATCTCTATGTGATTCTTGATTGCACCACAAAATTATGAAATTATACTAGGTTATTGAGAAAGTTTTGGGAAGAGGCTGGATGGGAGTGAGTACACTGCAGTTTCCAGATTCAGAAGAGAACTTTTAAGCTGAATGAGATAATTTGGTTTTATGGCCTCAGTTTTATTTTTTATTTTTTGATGTCCTCAATTTTAAAGATAAGGACACCAACGCCCCAGAGATGTGAAATATTTTGTCCCTTAATCACAGGCTCTTGGTAACAGAGCTGCAACTAGGATCCCAGCCTCCCCTAATTCTAGCCTAATGTTCTTTCCACTACATTTGCTTTTAATATTAAACAGCAAAAGGGTGTTTTTGGTTATAGCCAGATGCCAAAGAAGCAATTAACAATTGGGCTTTTTATGGCAACAGTGTGTCCCGTTTTTTTTTTTGCAGCCTGGTGTCACATCTACAGCTGTTGATTTCATCTAGTCAATATGCAACAAGGCCTATAATTAGGGATTCACTTTCAAAGAGCTGGAGGGAGGTATGAGAGAAGGATTCACTAGAGGACTCCTTCCATCAAAACTGCAGATCAGAAAAGAACAGCCAACTGAATGCTTGTCAATGAAGATGGGCCCAAAAAAAGGAGGAAAGAGAAAAAAAAAAGAAGAAAGAAACCAAACCACCAGGTCTTATCTGAAATCCTCCGGTCAATGCACACTTCTCTCCTCCACCAGGTCCCCATACCCATTTCCTCTTGCAGTCATTTTCTTCAACTCTTATTTTCTCACTTGGGTTTGTGAACAGAAGTATCTAAATTGCCCCATTCACACATCGGTTGACCTTTCTTACAACCTTTAAAACCATCTACGTGTGTATATACATTTTTTTCTTTCTGGTTTGTGTTTCTACAGCTTCTGGAGTCGTTTGGTCCTGATTCAAACTCTGCTGTAGCACTTATATCATGCTTTACAAAAGAACAGCATTGTTTTATGTTTTAAATTGTCCTTTTCAGATTTTCTTATTTTTTATTTTATTTCTTTATTTTTGAGACAAGAGTCTCACTCTATTGCCCTAGATAGAGTTCCGTGGTGTCATCATAGCTCACAGCAACCACAAACTCCTGGGTTCAAGAGATGCTCATGCCTCAGCCTACAAGTAGCTGACACTATCGGTGCTCGTCACAATGTCCGGCTAGTAGGTTTTCTCATTTTAAAATGAGGTTTATAAATCTTTTTTTTTTGAGACGGAGCCTCAAGCTATCCCCCTGGGTAGAGTGCCATGGCATCATGCTCACAGCAACCTCCAACTCCTGG
>NW_003852413.1:14848136-14853438 GCF_000181295.1 Otolemur garnettii | reverse complement strand
GCCACAACGCCCGGCTATTTTTTGGTTGCAGCCGTCATTGTTGTTTGGCGGGTCCGGGCTGGGGATTCGAACCCGCCACCTCAGGTGTACGTGGCTGGCGCCTTAGCCGGTTGAGCCACAGGCGCCGAGCCGGGGGTTTATAAATCTTAATGTTCATCCCCGATGTCCCAAATTCCCTGGGTCTTTCAAGATTTGGCCTATTGTAAAATGTCATAAAGCCTGACTTCAGAGTGACGGAGAGTTTACACGTCTTAAAACTCTTGCTGGATCCCAACCCAGGGGTCAATCAAAAAAAACACTGACAGTTCTCTGCAGTGCGTTAAAGGGTGACTCCCAAAAGACATGTTGTAGTTCTCACCCCCTAATACCTATGAATGTGATCTTATTTTGGGAAAAAGTGTCTTTGCAGATACAATGAAATTAAGAATCTCAAGATGAGATCATCCTGGATTAAGTGGGAAAGCCCTAAATTCAATGACAAGTGTTCTTACAAGAGATGGAAGAGGGGAAGACCCACAGATAAGGTCACGTGAGGACAGAGGCAGGAATTGGAGTGATGCAGACACAAGCCAAGGAATCCTGGAGCCACCAGAAGCTGGAAGAGCCTCAGCTTGATTTTGGACTCTGACCCCCAGAACTGTGAGAGAAACTTGTGGGGATGAGCATCAAACCCCCAGTGCTCAGATCTAATTGACCTTGGGTTGGGGTCTGGACATCAGCGGTTCAAAGCACCCCAGGTGATCTGGATATATAGCCAAGGTTCAACCACTGCTGCAAAGGGCAAATATTACCTCTAATTCCAAAAGAGGAACCTGAAACTCAGAAATGATCAGCAACTTCTCCAAGGTCCTCCTAGACCAGGGATCCCAACCTGCTCTGGTCTGAATGTTTGTGTCCCCGCCTCCCATAATTCATATGTTGAAACTTAATTGCCAATGTGCTGCCATTAGGAGGTGGGGCCCCTGGGAGGCAATTAGTGCCCTTATAAAAGAAACTCCAGGGAGCCCCTTCATCCCTTCTGCCATGTAAAGACACAGCTAGTAGGTACCACCTGCGAACCAGGAAATAGGCTTTCACCAGACACTGAATCTATTAGTGATTCAGTAGACCTTGGACCTTCCAGCCTCCAGAACTGTGTGTGTTGTTTAGAAGTCCTCCAGTCTGTGGTATTACCAGCCCGTCTTCTGTTATAGCAGCATGAAGGGACTAAACACAAGCCCTATACCATGTGGACAGGGCATTCTTGCCTGGAATTCTGGCACAACACAAGAGAGCTTCAGCACCCCCATCCCTGGAATGGTGTTAATAACTCCCTTGCAGTTCTGTGCAAGGCTTCAGCTGGGTAATGTAGGCCATATCTGCAGCCCAGCCCGGAACCTAGAAGGTGCAGGATGAACAGGAGTCAGCCCAAAGTGATGAGCATGGCAATGCAGTTTCTTCCAATCTTATTAAATTCCTAGGAAGAAAAGTAGTAGGACTATCCCAGGGGCTAAGGAATGACTATGAATTGATCCTTATCCTGTGGTCAAATGTACAGAAGAGTGCTGATTATCTCAAATAAAAATACAATGACAGCATGCAGGTTTCCTTGTGTGAATGAACGGCTGGGCTCTGTGTGAGCATTTCCATTTTCTGGAAACTATCCCCCGCCAGCGTCCGCAAGTGTGGTGGTTGAAGAAATTTTAAGATGAAGGTTCTTGTTTTTTGGACACTATGACCAAGTTCTGAGCCTGAGATGGGTGATAGTCTTCAGTGCTCAGTACTAATTTATTTCCCTCTCTCTCTTATGTCTCAGAGCTGAGGAGCAGCCGTAGATGCAGATGAAGCATCACTTGCTCATCTGCTGTTCACCTCCTGCTGTGCAGCCTGATTCCTAACAGGCCACGGACTGTTCCTGGCCTGTGGTGCAGGGTTTAGGGACCACAGCTCTAATGGGGAAGCTGAGATCTTTCATTCCCTAGGACTGCTGTAACAAACAACCACAGGCCGGGGCCCCCAACCAATAGAAATACATAGTCTTATAGGCTAAAAGTCCAAAATCAAGATGTCCGCAGGGTTGGTTCCTTCTGAGGGCTGTGAGGGAGGGTCTGTGTCATCCTCTTTACCAGCTTTTGGAGTTTGCTGGCAATTCCTGGTGTCCCTTGGTCATAGACACGTCACTCAAGTGATGACTGCAAGGCATTCTTGCTGTGTGTCTTCACATCGTCTTCCGTCTGTGCTTCCCTGTCTCTGGGCCCAAACTTCCCCTTCTCATAAGGATGCCCATCATATTGGATTAGGGCCTACCGCAATGATCTCATGTTTACCTGATTATCATTGCAAAGATGCTATTCCAAATAAGTTCATGCACAGAGGTATCGGGGGTTAGGACTTCAACATATCTTGGGGGAAGGGGTGCACAGCTAAACCCATAGCATGAGTCAGAGATGCTTCCACAAAGCACCTCTTCCAGATTCTCTGTCTACTGGTCCACTGCTTGCTCACTTCATCACAGAACTCCGAACCCCGCTGAGTGATGTGGAAGTTCTCTGGGAGCAATGCTCCTAGTTCCAGGGTCCTGCCCAGCTCCTCTAGCCCCGTACCTGGCTGGCGGGAATGTGCCAGGCTAAAGTACTTCTGACTGAGGGTTCATATATACATACATATACACAATACATACAATACACAGACACATACATATATAATATGTATATATATGTATCCATACATAATGTAATACATATGTATATGTGTATATATATGTGTAGTATATATAAACATACATCATACATACTATTTTTTTTTTTTTTTTGAGACACAGTCTCACTCTGTTGTCCTGGGTAGAGTATCATAGCTCATAGCAACCTCAGACTCTTGGACTCAAGCGATCCTTTTGCCTTAGCCTCCCTACTAGCTAGGACTATGAGGCCTGCCATCATCCCTGGCTGTTTCTTTTAGAGACAGGGTCTTGCCCTTGTTCAGACTGGTCTTGAAGCCCGGAGCTCAGGCAATCTACCTGCCTTGGCCTCCCAGAGTGCTGGGATTACAGGGTGGGCCATTGTGCCCAGCCTGACTGAGGGTTTATAAATTCATCCACCATGAGGCCTCTGGCTCTGGCTACCACTCATATTCCCCAGGCTTGGCAGATGGCAAATTGGTCCTTTGTAGTTAAAGCCTGTCTGTATGGACGGGGCTGAGCTGAGGCCAGGGCTGTTCCCCCAAGGCCAGTTGGACTCAGCTGTCCAACCTTCCCTTCAGCAGATCTCCAAAAGGCCAGTGCGCCTGCAGGCCCGGTGTAACTTGTGCCTGGACAAGGCAGAACAAAGGTGACACCAAGGGCTTCTTTGCTAGGGCAGCCCACGTGAAACTCAGTCTTTTGGAGAGAATCAGTCTCCCACCTGGAAGGTGTAAGGTGAAGCCCCCAGGGGAATCTTGGTCCAGCCCAAGCTGATGTTGCATCTCAGAGGCGATAATTTTAGCTGATGTTCACTGAGATATTAAAGTCTCCATGATTAATTATGCTTTCAATTTGAACCTCAAAGGACAATAACCAGCAGGGGCTTGCCCTGTTAATTGAAATTAGAAGTTTTTGATAAATGCTAAATGAAAAAAAGGCTAAGCAGGAACCCCAGCCAGGAACTGCTACATTATGTAACTATCATGTTTAGCCCTAAAATAGGGACAAACGAACAACACATATCACATGTCAGATTTTTTTTTCCACATTCTGGAACTTTCCTTGAAGATTCCGAGGTGTTGCAGATATTATTCTAATTCCCCTTCAGTGAACCACCATTAATAGCAGGTAAAATTGAACACTGAATTTAGCATAGGATTTCTTGAGCTTGAATCCTAAGAGGGTGACTTGTAAAATCTAAGGCATCTTCAAAGAAGCTAATCCTCAAAGACCACAAGTGAAGTGGTCCCATTTATTTGGCATGTCCAGAACAAGAAAATTTCTGGAGACATTAAGAAGACTAGTGGTTGCCTAGGGTTAGGGTAGGGGTCTGGGTGGGAGGGCAGGCAGGTGATAGCTAAAGCCTGTAGGGTTTCTTTTTGGGGTGACGAAATGTTTTAAATTTGACTATGGTCATGGCCTCGCGGAGGTATAAGTATGTTAACATTCATTGAATCGCATACTCAAAATGGGTGAATTGCGTGGTACGTGACCTATATCTCCGTAAAGTTATTTTAAAAAAAGTTAAACTAAGGAGTTTTCAGAGTGTGCTGGAGAACTGACCTAAAACTTCACTGAAAAGGTCAACCCCTAAGCATCGGCTTAAAAAAAAAAAGGCTTAAATGCAAATCGTGGCCAGAAGCAGCCAGTTCTTGCTTTGTTAGCAAGTTAATACCTAAAGTGCTATTTTCAAAGCGTCTGCTTTTGGCACTACAGTGTGCCACAAACATTGAGAGGTTTGTGCTAGGCCTCCGCACAGTGGCTCCAGTAAGGGAACTTGACTCATAAGGTACGTCTGAGATGTAGGAAGGCCGAGGAAAGGGTGGTTGTGGTGAGGGGAGTGTTTCTGTGCGTGTTTTACACCCTTCTCAGTTATAATTTAGTGCCAGAAAGGCTCGATACTCACTACTTTGATGTATTTATTGTTTAAATTTCAGATTAATATGAGGGTACAAATGATTAGGTGACAGTGTTTGCATTTGTTAGGTAAAGTCCCTGTTGTAGTTGTGTCCTGCACCCAGGAGGTGTGCCATTCACCCTTACATTGTGCCCACAGGTGGGAGAACACCCATCCCCTCCCTCCTTCTCTCTCTCCCCAACTAGAATTGAATCGAGCTTCTCGCTTATGTGGGTGTGTATTCGATCCTCTCCCGGCTTCATATTAGTATTGAGTACATTGGATACTTGCTTCTCCATTCTTGGAAACTCACCACTTTTAAAAGAGAGAGGATAAAAATGGGAAATTTGAGCACACACCACAAAATCACTTAATAGCCTGTGGCTTCTAGCCCCGAGGATAACCACTGCTGATGCCCTTCAGGGGATGGAAAGAAGAACAAGGCAAAAGAACCTCCAGAGAGGCGGTCAGAGAACATCAAGGATGGAAGGAGGGAAAATAATCATATGGGCTCGTCAAGTGCTTGCCGATGTCAAATAGTTTATTTTTATTTTTTTATTTTTTGAGACAGAGTCTCACTGTGTTGCTCAGTGCCTGTAGCTCAGTGGTTAGGGCACTGGCCACATGCAGCAAGGCTGGCAGGTTTGAACCTGGCCCAGGCCTGCTAAACAACAATTACAACAACAAAATATATATATATAAAAAAATAGCCAAGTGACATAGTCAGACTGTTTTTTTTTTTTTTTTTT
>NW_003852413.1:14833337-14847941 GCF_000181295.1 Otolemur garnettii | reverse complement strand
GGCCTGGGGTGGATTCAAACCCGCCACCTTAGGTGTATGTGGCTGGCGCCTTAGCCACTTGAGCCACAGGTGCCGAGCCAGACTGGTTTTTTTTGAGACAGATTCTCATTTTGTTGCCCTTGGTAGAGTGCCATGGTATCATGGCTCACAGCAACCTTGAACTCTTGGGCTCAAGGGATTCTCTCAGCTTCCCAAGTAGCTGGGACTTCAGGTACCTTGCCACAACGTCTGGCTATTTTTTTGTTGTCGTTGTCATTGCTGTTTAGCAGGTCCGGGTTGGGTTCAAACCCACCAGCCTAGTGTATATAGCTGGCCCCCTAAACACTAAGTTATGGGTGCTGAGCCTCAAATACTTTAGATACATCCCCTCATTTAATCCTTGTAGTAGAATAAGAAATATATTGGGTATTTGTCCCTGCTTCCAGACATAAGACTCCTCAACTCCTTGAGATATCCTAGCGATAGGAGGTCCTTTTGTGCTTTATAACACATATAGGGGCCCTACATATGTGCTGGTCAGCACAAAAACCAAATGATTGGAAATTTCAGCCCCACCTGCTGACCTCAGGGCTGGGGGCACACCCAGGGAGGGTATGGAAGCCCCCCTCAACACCTGGCCTGATGCCTCTCTTCCATTTGCCTAGTCCTCAGTCATATCCTTTATAATAAACTGGTGAACAGGCGGGGCGAGGTGGCTCACGTCTATAATGCTGGCATGCTGGGAGGCTGAGGCAGGAGGACTGCTTGCACTCATTAGTTTGAGACCAGCCTAAGACCAAGACCTCATCTCTAAAAATTATCTGGGTTTTCTGGTGGGCACCTGTAGTCCCAGCTACTTGGGAGGCTGAGGCAAAAAGACCACTTGAGCCCAAGAGTTTGTGATTGCTGTGAGCTATGACTTCACAGCACTCTACAGAGAGTGACAAAGTGAGACTCTGTCTCAAAAAACAAAACAAAACAAAACCCCAATAAACATCAGTATCTTCCTAAGTTCTGTGAGCCTGTCTAGAAAATAACTCAGCCTGAGAAAGGAGTTGTGGGAACCCCTGATTTATAGCTGGTCAATCAGAAGTGGGGAGCAGCCTAGTGGGACAGAGCCTGTTAACTTCTGGGATCCGATGCTAATTCCAGGTTAACAGTGTCACGATTGAATTGAATTGTTGGGTACACAGGTGGTGCTGGAGAATCGGAGCATTCATTAGTGTCATAGAAAACACCCCAGAACTCTCCTCATAGCAAAGCCATCAAGTTACCAGTATGCTGGAATCTCCATTTTGTATGACACCGAAGTGCCCCTGACTTATCATAGGTTCATGCTCTTGTGGTTTCATCTTGGCCCTAGTCATGGACTCCATAATGCCTCCTCCTTCAGGAATCTCCAGATGAGTAGCGGGCACCATCTATATCCCTCTACAAGCCTCTGCGGACTCTTGGTAGTCTAGTCTCACTCCAGTCTTATAGCACAGCAGCACTAAAGTGGGCCCACATGTTCCTTTTCTTTTTTGGAGACAGAGTCTCACTATGTCACCCTTGGTAGAGTATCATGGCATCACAGCTCACAACAACCTCAAACTCTTGGGCTTAAGCAATTCTCTTGACTCAACCTCCCAGGTCACTGGGACTACAGGTGCTCGCCACAACGCCAGCTATTTTTTGTTGCAATTGTCATTGTTTAGCTGGCCCTGGCCAGGTTTGAACCCGCCTACGTCAGTGTATGTGGTTGGCACTGTAACCACTGTGCTATAGGTGCCGAGCCATGCCCACATGTTCTTAGCTCAGGAAATAGTCAGCTTTTTTTGCAGGTGATTCTCTCAGAATCTGAGAGATTGCTTGCTCTGGGGTTGAGCAAGTAGTGTATCCCCAAATTGTTGTGAGAACACCCCTCCTCCATCTCCATATATGGCCTGGGAGAGGGGAAGAGCTGGGTGACCACAGCTGCAGCGAGGGGGCCATCTGGGCTGCCTCCTGCTGAGCAGCAGGCCCCGGGGAGTACTTGGCCTCGGTGATCAGCAGCTGCCTGTAGAATGTGGAGTCCTAACTCTTCTTTGTCCCCAGCTTTGGGCCTGGTTCCCAATTCCACAGCAACAAGAGACGTCTCCCTAACATCCTGTTATATAACGCTAACTGTTCCTTTGGCACGACAACTATACTTCAAGATCACCTCTAATGAAAACCAATAAGGGCATTCAGGGCACACTGGAGAAGACCCTCCACCACATCCCATGTGACAGTGACAGGCCAGGAACTCAGTTCTCTGAATAGCCTGTGTGCCAAGCTTCTCTGATAAAGGAATCTTATTAGAATCTGGCTCTGCTGGCAGCCTTTGAACTGGGATTGCTTTTTGTGCGACTGCTCCTACCCACTCTGATTTTAGCCATGCTCTTTAGATGCAGGCCATGAAGAAGCATTAACAGCTTGGATTCCTGCCGAGAATATATAGTTTGGCCCATAGATAGCTCAAGTTCATTAAATCGAAAGCTGATAATAGACTGACAAATATTCTTGATGAGTTGCAACATGGCAACAGCCACCAGCCCCGGATTAACTGTCCCTAAATCTAGCTTGTTCCTCATCTACTGTATTATTTTGGGAAACTTGGACCTCCCACTTGTTGAAAAGAAACCGGGATAGAGATGTTCAATAAGCCAATCAGGGTGTCATTTGAAGGCAAGAAAGGATTTCCATTTTTATGGCTTGGTTGCTAGAAATTCCACATTTCTTTGAGCTTTAGAACTCATTTTGTTTTTCCAAATGTATTATGGTTTGGAATCCCAATATATAAAGCAGGTAAAAGCCAGGAGTGGGCTCCGCAGGCTGTTTCAACCTTCACTGTTGGACACACGTATTTCCTTGTTTACCAAGCCTGGAGCAGCACCGTGTGGGGTCCGAAGCTCTGTAGAGCCGAACTGCAGGAGGGACTGAAGCTTTGGAATGAAACAGACACCCCTGGGTTTGAATTTCTGCTCTAGCAACTACCGTAGGAATCTGGGCAAGTTTTTAAAGACTATTGTGGGGACGATAAAATGAAAAAAGGAATATTTCCCAGATTAGGGTCTGTGGGTGGTGGATGTGTTCTTTGGAGAGGATGACTTTTTTTTTTTTCCTTTTTAAAAATGGGTTCTTGTACTGTAGAATGGCTAGTTTTAGTTTGGGGTTTTTTTTATAGTCCTAAAGCTGGCTTTGGCCAATCCACTATTTTCTGGGAGGTTTGTAAATAGGACATTTCCCCCTAAAAGATGGGGAGTGGAATGGGAGAAGATCAGGTAATTAAAGCACTGGAAGGGCCATTTCTCTTGTTTTCCCTGACTTTCCCTAACATCTTCCATTCCTACCATCAGAGAGACCTGGGGTTAGCCAGATGCATTTCAGGAGGGAATTATCTCTTAGAGTTATTTCCAGAGACTCCAGTTATCTGTATTTCCAGCTTTACTTGCAGGAGCCAGCGTGGGGTGGGGGAAACCCAAGGTTTGGACTTTGAATCTCAGCTTCCTGAAACTTCCAGCAACTTACTTAGACTCCCTGAGCCTCAGTTTCCTTATTTATAAAAAGGAGACAATATCTATTCTATCAGATCGTTAGGATTAAATGATGTAACTGAAGAAAACAACTTAACCATGGCATTTCTTTTCTTTTTTTTTTTTTCTGAGACAGCCTCAAGCTATCCCCCCTCCCCCCCGGGGTAGAGTGCCGTGACTTCACAGCTCACAGCAACCTCCAACTCCTGGGCTCAAGCGAGTCTCCTGCCTCAGCCTCCCAAGTAGCTGGGACCACAGGCGCCCGCCACAACGCCTGGCTATTTTTTGGTTGCAGCCGTCATTGTTGTTTGGCGGGTCCGGGCTGGATTCGAACCCGCCACCTTAGGTGTATGTGGCTGGCGCCTTAGCCACTTGAGCCACAGGCGCCGAGCCGATGGCATTTATTTTCCTCAAAAGTTAGTCCCTGACCCGCTAAAGCCAGGGTTAGCAATTCTGTGAGAAATTTGTTGAACATTCTAAGGCCAAAGCTTATGAGCGAGTAATTGTAGGTCTTTCTCTGGACCCCTTAACAATAAAAGATGAAGATAAGCACATAATAGCACCTATTCCATCCTGGGTACTTCTGGTATAAGAGCCGAACAGTTGTACTTGGAGTCTGAATGAACAGAAGTAGAGAAGAGACTCACTTAGGCAAGTCTTAGTTCTCAAGGGGAAAAACACCACTTTCAACATCAGATTCACAGTAAGGAAAAGGCTTGGACAAGACTTAACCAGAGGACCTGGTTGGATACCAGGTAGAGTGGAGGAAATAAACTTAGATGCGGCTTGATCTGAAGCCACCTCCAGCTCAGAAGCAACCTAGGAGAAAAATTGCACAGATGTCTATTATAATTAAGTCAAGTAGCTGGCGAGGAAGATGTTGGACCTGACTCCACAGATGGTATCCTATTCCCAACAGATGGAATGAAATTCAAAGGCGTTGACCCCTCCCTCAGGAGGGGAATGGCAGTCTTCCAGGCTTATACTGCTATTTCTTTCCCCTATACCTCAAAATTAAGTAACAATAAAGTGGTTTAAAAACTTGAATAGTAAGTGGAGCTCTCTTTAGCAAAGCGTCCCTACCTTGAAAGGATAAAAGATCCACAAGATGTTATTGGGTAACCCTTGGGTAACCAGATTGAGCCTTTTAACCACAGGGTTAGTATCTTGACTGGGAGCTCTTCCTTGATTTGCTAGTCAAAACTGGTTATTTGGGGGCTGAGAATGGTGAAACAGGCCTGAAATTCTAGCACTTTGGAGGTTGAGAGGGGAGGATTGCTTGAGGCCAGTTCAAGGCCAGTCTTTGCAACATAATGAGACCTGATCACAATAAAAAATAAGAAAAATTAGACAGGTATGGTAGTACCTGCCTGTAGTCCCAATACTAGGGAAGCTGAGGCAGGAGGATCACTTGAGCCCAGGATTGGATCACTGCAATCCAGCATGGGAGACAGAGCAAGACCCTGTCTCAAAAAGAAAAAACAGGGCGGCACCTGTGGCTCAGTGAGTAGGGCGCCAGCCCCATATACCAAGGGTGGCGGATTCGAACTGGGCCCTGGCCATATTGCAACAAAAAATAGCCGGGCACTGTGGTGGGTGCCTGTAGTCCCAGGCACTTGGGAGGCTGAGGCAAGAGAATTACCTATGCCCAGGAGTTAGAGGTTGCTGTGAGCTGTGACACTACAGCACTCTACCAAGGGCAATAAAGTGAGACTGTTTCAAAAAAAAAAAAAAAGACTTGATTGTTTTCTATATGTCATGATATGAAAAATGCTGGGAAATGACTCTGAGGTCATTTCGCCAAACCTCTTGCATTTATACTCAGATTCCTGGGTCCCATCCTAGAGAGTCTGGTTGCATTGGTCTAAGGTGGGGCCCATTTTTGTTAAAGCTCCCTCGGTGATTCTTACTGGACTTGGGAATTTTGCTTTCAGGGCCAAAAATGTCTGGTATTTTACATTGAGAAGACTAAAAATCTCAGGGGCTGATGGAGCTAGATCAAGTCCTGAGCAACTTGTGGACTCATTGCCTGCCTTTTTGGGGGTGCACAGGGAGGCTGCCCACGGGCTAGAACTGAAGAAGCACTTGTTATATCTATTCACTCCTGGCTGAGAGCCTTAGGTCCCTGGGCTCCTGCTTCCTTCTTTGAAAGTCTTCAATGCTAAGGATGAAAGCTCACGGCAAACAGCAATGGAATGCCCACATTGCCTAGGGTACCATCCTGGGACCCCTGTGCCCAAACTTGGCCCAAAAAACTGAAAATACAACCTCTCTGTTTTCTTAGAAGTGAAGTATCAGAAAGATACGAGCCATTCGGGATTTAGGTTTTATAGTAATAGAAGTAATAACACATTTTTTGGAAAAGTCTCAGCAGTACAAATGGCTTTGATTTCTGAAGGATCTTGCTGGGCCTGGGGAGGAGTCTGTGATCCGGAGAGCTAGAGCTATGGGAATCACATTCCAGCTCTACTCATGCCAACAGGTGAAAAGCAGTGTGCACACTCCCATGACGTCACTCATGGCAGCCACCTTCAAAGATGTATGGGTTTTCACTGAGCCATGTCCCCACAACACATTTGCAGAGCCCAATGCCAGAGTCAAAGCAGGGAGATGGAGACATTTATTAAATGCTTTTTACTAGGTACCAGAGACCATGCTAGCCATTTCCCATGCCTTGCCCTGTCTTGCCTTTGACGTCATCTCATCTCAGCTCTCCATCCATCCATTCTTGTAAAGGGAGGAAAGGATTCAGATACAGAATGGATGATGAGGTACAGTGGCTGGGACTGCCTGGGGCCACCCAGAGCCAGGGAGCTCATTACATTAGGGCTGAGTCATCCAGACATGGAAAACACCGACTGGGAAACTCGACTCCTAGGTCCTAGAGGTTATCTTTTGCACAAATCCCTCTATGACAAGCCCAATTGCTTCTCCCTTTCCTGAAATGTTTTGCTTGGATGAATTCTGGCCTCCCGGATCTGGTCCTTTGGGGCACGGGGCCATTTCCCCAAGGGTTCTTCCTAGTGATTCAATGACCCAGTGACACAACCAGCACCTCCATTCCTGGCAGAGAATCTCTGGTTTAGATCTGGCATCCAGGAATTTTGTATGCCTTGATTTTTAAAATTTTTTATGAGACAGAGTCTCACTTTGTTGCCCTTGGTAGAGTGCTGTGGTATTATAGCTCACAGCAACCTCAAACTCTTGGGCTCAAGCCATCTTTTTGCCTCAGCCTCCCAAGCCCCCAAGTAGGTGGGACTATAGGTGCCTAACACAATGCCCAGCTGTTTTTAGAAACGGGGTCTCATTCTTGTTCAGGCTGGTCTTGAACTCCAGAGCTCAAGCCATCTACCCGCCTCAGCTTCCCAAAGTGCTAGAATTACAGGCATAAGCCACCGTGCCCAGCCTTATTCCTTGATTTTGTTTGACCTGCTTGGTCTGGTATTTCACCACTAAATCCGGCTGGTAAGATTTCCCACTGGTGCTCTGGACACCATGTGCTCTGAGGGACCTCATTCAGGTGAATTATTGAAGCTGCTTAAATGGTTTTGCTTTGTTTTTGTTCCCTTGAAAAATTAAAAAACGAAAACCCTTCCACTGGGATAGAGTGGGGTACTACCATTTTTTTGTAGTACTCCTGGTAAGCATTGGCTTTGCTCCAAACACGGAGGCAGCTTCACATCATTAGGCCAAGAGAACAGCAGTGATTTTTGACATGAGCACTAGGCACGATACTTTAGCAAGACTTGGTGTCCTAGCTTTCTTGGACTTGGAAGGAATGCGGTCTGAGAGAGAACACCTAATTGTTTCTTGGGAAGTGAACTGCCAGTAATTGGGTCTAAAACCCAACACAAACAGGGTTAGTAAGGCCTGGCTATTGTTTAATACCCTTTTATTTCCAAATATTTCTCTTCGTTAACGAAGTATTATTGTCATCAAGATGGCTGAAATCAATTTGTTCATGAAAGGGGCAGCAGAAGAAGAGAGAGGTTGATGGCTTTTTTTTTTTTTTTTTAAGAGACAGTCTCATTTTGTTGCTCTTGGTAGAGTGCCGTGGTGTGATAGCGCATAGCAGCCTCAGACCTTGGACTCAAGCAATCCTCTTGCCTTAGCGTCCCGAGTAGCTGGGACTACAGGTGCCCACCAGAAAACCTGACTATTTTTAGAGACAGAGTCTTGGTCTGGCTCAGGCTGGTCTTAAACCTGTGAGCTCAGGCAATCCACCTGCTTTGGCCTCCCAAGTGCTAGTGTGAGCTACTGTGCGTAGCATGGTTTTGTTTTTTTCTTTGAGACAGAGTCTCACTTTGTTGCCCTTGGTAGAGTGCCATGGAGTCATAGCTCAAAGCAACCTCAAACTCTTGGGCTCAAGCAATACTCTTGCTTCAGCCTCCTGAGTAGCTGGTACTATAGGCACTAGCCAGAATGCCCAGGTTTTTTTTTTTTTTTTTAGAGTTGGGGGCCTTGCTCTTGCTCAGACTGGTCTCCAACCAAGGCGCTCAGGCAATCCACGCACCTCGGCCTCCCAGAGTGCTAGGATTACAGGTGTGAGCCAGCATGCCTGGCCCAGGCTGACGGCTTTTGGAAGGCCCTAAACCTCAAGGTATCGAGATCCTGCCCCACTAGTGAGGTCAGAAATGGAGTCCCCTACATAGTTGGGGATGAATCCTGCTTCGAACAGCCTCTGCCTCCTGTAGAATCAAGTTCAAGTTTGTTGGTTCTTACCGAAGGCTTTTCCCTCACGTCTCAGTCAGTTACTCACTGATCCTTACAGAGGCTCTGGGTTTCCCCACCCTTGGCCCATTCACCACATTGCTCTTTCAATCTTACTCATCTTCCAACTTTAGTTTGCTCCCATCCAAGTGTGAGTCGGAGGGTAATTGAAGGTAGCTTCAGGGTGGGACAATTCGGTTATATCCAGAAAGATTTAAACTCATACACCCACCAACATAACAATTTCACTCTCAGAATTTATTCTATGGAAACAAGCCAGGCGGGGTGGCACACGCCTACAGTCCTGGGTACTTGGGAGGCTGAGGCACAAGGATGGCTTGAGTCCAGGAGCTCAAGCCTGCAATGTGCTATGATGACACTGCTGCCCTCTAGCCTGGGTGACAAAGTGAGACCCTGTCTTTTTCTTTTCTCTTGTTTTTCCTCCATCAAAGGAAGATGAAAACAGACCCTATCTTTAAAAAAAAAATTTACAAAATGAATTTATTTTACAGAAACATTAAAACAATACTCCAAGGAACTGGAAATACCCTAAGTGCCCACCAAGGGGGCGATGGTAAACACAAGGTATGCGGGTGTGTAACAGCCACTTAAAACTCACCAGAGGGGCATGTGCAGCCACAGAAAGATGGCAGGCTTATGTTGCAGGTGAAATAATGCATGTTGTAAAGTGCTGTGCATCATGTGAGGTCAGTTTTGTAAAATAATGCTATTTTTGCTCTATGTGTAACTGTGAACGCCAGCTTACACGGCAACTCTCTCCATGATGAAGGATCATAAGAGTTTTGCTCTTTCGATGTTTTGTGTTTGTTCATTATGTTGGATTTTTTTTACAAAGATGATATATTATTTGTTTGCAAATAAAAAGATAAACTTTTTTTTTTTTAAATTAAGACCCGGTCAGATTCTATGTCCCCTATAACACCTGCCCCGACCACTCCTGTATACACAGATTCCCCTTCCTTGGAGTCCTCTGCTGATGGTCGTGTGCAGGAGAGTGGATCACACATGCACACCTGGCTGTGTGAACACATTTCTCCTGTACTGTCATTTAGCCTTGTCTGTTGTTACACTGTATCCTCCCAACCAGATCCTGAGCTTCTTCTTTTTGTGTGTGTGTGGGGGGAACAGTCTCACTATGTTGCCCTTGGTAGAGTGCTGTAGCGTCACAGCTCACAGCAACCTCAAACTCTTGGGCTTAAGCGATTCTCTTGCCTCTGCCTCCCAAGTAGCCAGGACTACACACACCCGCCACAATGCCCAGCTATTTTTTGTTGCAGTTGTCATCGTTGTTTAGTAGGCCAGGGCCAGGTTTGAACCTGCCAGCCTCTGTGCATGTGGCTGGCACTGTAACCACTGTGCTACGGGTGCCGAGCTGGATCGTGAGCTCCTTAAAGGTGAGCAATGTCTTGCTTTTCAGTTTACCCTGGCAGGGCCCCCACCCAGTGCCTTGCACTGAGTCCTTACAAAGGATGCAATTTGAAGACTAGCGGAAAGGCAGAGATGTCTTCCAGCTTTCCTGGGGGTAATGCCTTCTCGGCCAGTCTGACTAGATCCTTGCTCCCAAACAGAGAAAGGCACACGAACATCTAATTCCTCCCACTGGGTCTGAGACCCATTGCCTTTCATTGCTATGATGCTGGAGAGATTTACAAGTTGTACCTTGCAAAGAGGGTGGAGGAAGAGGAGAAGGAAAAAGAAAGCCAGTTTCCTCCCAGGAGATCACTCGGGTTCTCCCCATACCTGAGGGTGTCTGTGATGACACTACAGATACCACACTGCTCTGCCCTGGGGTCTCCAAGAGGAGGCCCCTTGGGAAATGGCATCTGTATCAGTGCTCCGGCTTCTCAGGAAGCAGGAAAATCGTTCTCCTTCATCCATGGTTTTCCTGCTGATCTAATGGCTCTGGCCAAGGTCAAAGGGTGACCACCAAATACTTCCCTCTCAATCTCTAACAGTGCGAATGCCATCCAGACCAGGCGAAGGGAGGGGGGCAAGTTTTCCACTGTCCATTTTAGAGGCTTCCACCAGGGAACACTTTGGCAACGGAGATTTATTCTCTCTTCCCCCCAACTGTGATGTAAAGTCAGTTCTCTTATTTTCCAAGAAGTATCCAGGCCCCAGTAAGTTGGAACCCATCACCAAACAGCTGTGCTACTCTCAGAAACAGATGGACTGAGGGAAAGGCGAAAAAAATCACAGTAACAACATAACAACAAACTGAACTTAACCAGTACCCCGGCGGAGGCAGCTAGCTGTGTTAACTCTGGCCACTCGGAGGTCGCTGAAAATCTTTACCACCGTCAACCACCAAGACGTAGATCAAAATGAAAATATTTTATGTTGCGGGAGCCGAGTGGTTTGGATGAAGCTCTTTGTACCAAGGGTACAGCTAAGTAGGACAATATTTGCTCGTCTGGTCTCTCTGTTCCCTTTCTGGGGGCCCGTCGTACTTAGCAAACAGCATTTAATCTCTCACCGTTGACAGTTATTGGAAAAGCTGGACGTATCTCTCTTGTTCCATTCTCTCTCCTTTAAAAGAGAATTCAACCGATATTTAGATTTGTGTGACCAGGGAGCTGCTTGCCAAGGATTTCTTGATCTAAGAAGGCTATAATCCAGAGACCTAGAGAATTAGTCACCCAACTCAGAGGGAAAGTTCTGGATCAAATTTGGTCTAAAAATTCCCTCTGTACCATAAACATTCAATAGTACCCTGTCAGGGTCCACGCTTCTGGGATGTTACTCTAGAGTCACGTTACTCTTTCTTTGTTGCTATGAGTTCAAAACATTGCAAATTTCCCCATTGACATCACTATGCTTTATTTGCTCCTGGTAAGATGGCAGCTCCTTTTTGGTAAGCCCTTTGACAGCTGATGTGATGTACCCTCACTGCCTGACACAGAGCCCGGCACATCGTAGGCACTTAATAAATGCTTACTAAAGAAATTAATTCATTAATGAGTTTTGCTACTAATGAGATTTATTAAGTTTCCTGTCCTTGGATTGGTCTGTATGAAGGTTTCTTGACCTCATCACTTGGCATTCTGGGCGGCATCTCTGTTGGAATGCCGTGTGGGATGTTTATAGTATCCCTGACCTCTGCCCCACCAGATGCCATCACACCCCTACTCCCAGTTTCAGCCATCAAAATGTCTCCAGATATTGCCAGATGTCCCACTGGGACAAACTTGCCCCCATTTGAGAACTAATGGGCTGGAGACTGTTCTCCATTTACAAACATATATGAAGATTAAAATAAAGCACACGAAAAGTCCTGTACTTCTAAACTCCCACCACTAAGGAATGTATTTTTTCCTCCCTTCATATTGAAGATTTAGACGCTGCACACACCCTGTGCATTTGTGTCTCCGCAACAGATGCGGGTGGCAAACCCTGGGAGGCCAATAAAGATGACATTTTCTCTGGTCACTTCCCATCTTATAATGGAAACCAAACCTCATGAACAACTACAGCACATCAGGGAGGAAGAATACGGACTTGACAATGAGCCAACACTCTCAGAGATCCTTCAGGCTAAACTAGTCCTGCAGGCCGGATGTCGGGATGTGTTCTTGAACTTCACAAACTGTCAACTCAGCTTTGAGGGTGTGGCCTCGCTGCCTGTGGCCTCTGCAGGCACGCTAGGACTTAGCTACCTTGTTCCTCATTGCTCCACTGGGATCTTCACCTTGAAATCTTGGCAGAGCATCAAAGAGTCGGGATCAAGATCTTGGCAGAAGCAAGCAGCCACGTATCAACCACATAACAAGCACGGCCTGCTCAGATTTAGGCTTCACCTCCTTTGCTGCTGTGGTGGCGCTGATGGTCACTGTGTGACTCGGCACAGTTTGGGGACTCTCCTAGGGACAGGATCTTGGTGGTCTGTGTTGACTAATGGAAATCATACTGACTCCCCCCACCCCCCAATACAGCCTGCCCTGCAGAGTCTGCCAAGGAATACAAGAACAAAACCTGAGGCTAAGAGGCTTTTGACAGCTGGAGCTTGGACACTTGATTTGGTTAGGAAACAGCGCTCTGCAAAAATGAGAATAAGGAGAGTGCTGGGCTGGGCTATCAGCTGATGCTGACTCTCCAAAACATCCTTCTCAATCCCTGGTTAGTGGTGACACGAGGGCCGCTAGGCAGAGGGCACCCAGTGGAAAATTCCCAGCCCTGGTCACCTTCCTGAGAGGGATAGTCTTGATTGTGTGGCTTGGAGGTTTCCAGGGAGAAAGTGCTTCAAACCTCTCCTTTGACCGGGGTGGCAGTGTGTGCATGTGATTGTGGCTGGGTAGAGAAGAATGACCCAGATAACCTGGGTCTGTATTCATCAGCATCAAAAAAAATAAAAAAAATAAAAAAATCTCAGAACAGATTCAGCCCATCAGCACCCCGGCTCTCTCTGCAGAAAGAGCGTTCCTATTTATGATGCTGACATAGGCAAGTCACAAAGATGGATGGGAAGAAAAGGCCCACAAAGCTGTATGTTTCAGATTAAAGGAAAAAAAAGGAACTCGGATCCACAACTGGTAGCTTAATGGCAACAAATTCATCTTCGTTGATAGCACTGGCTCTGAAATTGTCACTGCTGGAAGGAAAAAAGGAAAATTCCTCATTCATTCATTTAACAATCGGTGTTGAGTGAGCACCTGCTGAGTGCTGGTGCCAACGCAGCTCCACCACGTGGAGCTCATGACATAGCTATGAGCTGGCCCGATCTGGTGTGATCTAGCGTGAACTTTGCTGCCTCCAGCCCCCTGCTGGGTGAGGAGCAGCGTGCCCAGGACAGCTCACTCGGGGAAGTCAAACGTGAGCTGAACTCTAAAGGCGGGCTGCCGAGGGGTTGTAAGCAGAGAACAAGGTCAGGTTTCATTTCAGTGGGGAACTTGTGGTGGGGAGGAGAGTGTTAATTATTTACAGTGTGCTGGGCAGAAATCTGTCTGGAAATGGTCTGCCTTCTGAATTTGTTATTTCTCTTCATCTCAGTCCCTGGCTGAGTGTCCCAGGAAACTCACTGTCTCCCTCTGGGTGGGTTCCCACTGCAGTCCGGATTCTGGGTGTGGAATGGTGGTGGGGTTGGAGCTGCAAGGGGGTCCCCTGGGGCTGCTTAAGGTATCACTGCAGGCTCCTGATGATGGCTGCATCCCCCTAACTGCCAGGCCTATGGAGAATGACTTTTGCCTGCAGATCCCCTGGGCGGCCATGCTTGACAAACAGCACCGGGCTGTGCCCTGTAGGCCCTTTCTTCCGTATCCATTGAGTGACCCTAAGATTCGAGGACAGGCAAGGGGTGGCTCTGAGTGCAAGAGCTGAATCCAGAGTGCCATTCACCTTCAATGACCTCCTCCTCCAGGACAAGGTTTCCCAGCCCAGCACGAGTGACACCTGGGGCCAGATCATTCCTTGTCATTGAGGGGCTGTGTAGCAGCATCCCTGGCCTCTACCACTGGATACCGGTATCAGCTCCCCCGTGTTATGACAACCAGAAGTGTCTCCAGACATTGCCACGCATCTTTGGGAGGCAAAATCGGCCCCCGTTGAGAACTGTTCTGGAGGACACTGCCCATTCTTTTCTTACTTGATCTTTCAGGAGCATTTAGCACCCCTGAACATGCTCTTCCTCTTGAAACTTGCATTCCTTGACACCCTCTCCTTCTCCTGTGGATTCCTGGTGCCTCCTCACCCTCTGCCTAGTCTCCAAAGCCTGCCATCCTTTTAGGCCTTGGCCTCAGCTGCTTTCTTATTTATATTTTGTGCTTTCTTCTTCTCATCTGTCTCTGGGTTTTAAAATCTGTTTGCTAAACACTTCCAAGTTTGTCTCTAGCCCAGACCTCTCACTTAAGCTCCATACTCATTTGTATTTGTTCTAGAAGTCTCACTGGTGCCACAAAAATCTACCCATCCTTCTCCAAAATGCATTCCCCTTCTCTTCTTCCCATTTCAGCAAGTGGTACCCGCCTCCGTCTGCTGCCCGACCCAGAGTCCTGGAGGTCATCCCAGCTCCTCCTTCTCTTTCATCCCCACGTCCAGTCCATGACCCAATCCTTACCAACTCTACCTTCAAAGTGTACCTAAAACATCGTTCCTGTTTCTGCTGCCAGCCCTCCAGGGCAAGTTGCTGTATGACCCAAGGAACCAATAATACATGTCACCATAATGACCTCAGCGGTCTCCAACTTCCATTCTGCTCCTCTCCAGTCCATTCTCTGGATTTCCATCCAGAGAAATCCTTTTTTTTTGAGACAGAGTCTCACTATGTTGCCCTTGATAGAGTGCCACGGTGTCACAGTTCACAGCAACCTCAAACTCTTGGGCTTAAGCGATTCTCTTGTCTCAGACTCCCAGGTAGCTGGGATTA
>NW_003852413.1:14823301-14832206 GCF_000181295.1 Otolemur garnettii | reverse complement strand
AAAAAAAAAAAAAAAAATTCTACATTTGTCTCAAGGCTTTCTACCGAACCAGGAGGGAACTCCCTGAGGACCAGGCAGGACTATATGAAAGCACTCTGATAGGAAGAGCTGGAATCAGTTCACTTCTCTGGCTACGCTGCCTTCCTGGAAGGCCCAGAGCTCCCAAAGAGGCCAGAACAGGTAGGACAGCAGCTCTTGGTGCCCAAAGAGCCCTAGAGGTGATGGGGTGACAGCTTCACCCAGTGCCCTGCACATCACCAACACCCCACACTGGAATCATGCATCCCCGTGGAGCTCTATCTGTCCCTTTCTTCAGGAGGTGCACAGTTATTTAACTTTGTTGAACTTTTTTTTTTTTTTTTAAAGATAAGTCTCACTTTATCACCATGGGTAGAGTGCAGTGGTATCGTGATAGCTCACAGCAACCTCAAACTATTGGGCTCAAGCCATCCTCTTGTCTCAGCCTCCCAAGTAGCAGGGACTACAGGTGCCTGCCAAGATGCCTGGCTAGTTTTTCTGTTTTTAGTAGAGATGGAGTTTCTTTACGTTTTTTTTTCTTTTACCATTTAATTTTTATTACTCAAAAAAAGCTCTGTTTTCCTATTTAGCCTTCCGACCTTTTGCTTGTGCCTTCAATACTTTTCTGCTCCTAGATAAGGAAAGCACGTTTGATCCTGTCCTGAAAACATTTAGTACGCAGGGAACCAACGTAGGCCCTGCTGACATTTTTTTTTGTATTAGGCAACCTCGTAAGAACTTTAGGTCTCACTGCATGAACCCCTTGAAGTCTGCCTGGGCACACGCCATCTGCAGATTTTGGTGTTTTCCCAGCCTTCTTGGTATAAAGGCAAACAATTCTATTACCAGGGGTTCGAGACAGCCTAGATTTTTAGAGGCTGTATTGTAGGAAAGCCTACAATGGTATGTCAAATGCTGCACCATTCTCCGTGCCTCTAGACAGCGTCCCCAGAAGACTGGAGTTTCAATCTTGCTCAGGTTGGTCTCAAACTCCTGAGTTCAAACGATCGGCCTGCCTGGGTTTCCCAGAGTGCTAGGATTACAGGCATGAGCCACTGTGCCTGGTCTAACTTTGTTAATCTTAAAATGTACAGTTGTGGTTGGCTACAGGGCATAATGGGAGTTGATTATGTTAAAATGCTCAGACTTTGGGCAGATGTAAGTGACACAGTGACCCACATTGGCCTCCCTGTGGTTCTTTGGGGGACAGCAGCTGAGGAGCTCATTCCCGCAGTTCAACAGCTAAGCATGGGCTGAGATCAGGTAAGACTTTCATACTCAAACAAATCCCCAAATGTGGAGGAAGCAGAAACCCGACCCACATGGGTGGCCCAGTTTGTTTGCGTAAGGTGGCGGTCATTTTGAACGGGTTTGTTTATTACCTCGTCCATCAGCCTTAATGAATCTGAGGGAGCAGTTTCAAGGTCCCTGTGTTACAGCTCAAGGACGAGGCTGGGGCCCTGATTCCAAACATACTGGGATTGGTGGCGTGTTGCTACACAACAAAAATAGCCCTGCATCTGTTGTCATTGCAGGCCTGGGATGTTATTTACAAGCGGGCCACCCAAGTTCTGTCAGCAGCCGTTAATAAAAGACTAAACGGATATAAATGGTGACTTGCAATGGACCATAAAATAAGAAAGTGGACCGAAGGCAAAGGATGGATTCTAACAGGGTGAAAACCACGGAGAAAGAAATTCTCTGACATCTCTCAGCCAAGAAAAAATGAGAAGCCTCCACAAAGGTGCTTACTGTTTTAAGAGAAAGGCTCAGTGCTAGGAGGAGCTGTCAAAGTTTCGAGAATAGATTGAGTTTTCTTGGAGTCAAAACTCCAAAGATACAGATAAAACACAGTTTCTGCCCTCCCAGAGCATACAGTTGGGGAGCCTGGCTGCTGTTTTTTAGAGCGGTGGGTGTGTTTGATGGCTCAACCTTATGGATATTTATGTAGCCCAGAGAGATGGCAGAGTTTAGGGGACAGAGAACAAAATCAAAACTGAGTCACAGCTGGGGCCGATGGGGAACCCTGAAGAGTCAGGACTTAAAATCTTATGACTCCCATTAAAGAATCCAACAAGACATAAAACCAAACTGAATTGGCACAAAGACAGATGGAAGTGTCCTAGGTTAGGAGGGGCTTAATAAATATTTGCTGAATGAATGAATGAATGAATGAAACTCTTCCACAAGTCACCCCATCTATTGCTTACCTCAGATTCTTTGTAGTAGCGCTCTGGAATTTCATCACAGGCAATATCAATAAAGCAAACTTCTCTCTCCAGGTCTTTGGCTTCATTGTCAAAAATCTGAAGGAGAGCAACATATCAAAGGTTAGTGATACCAGGTAACAGCCTCCGAAGTGCCCACAGGCCGGCGCGACCATGCCCAAGGCAGAACAACACCCCTTGGACATCTTCACAGGACGCAGGGCCCCGGCGAGGGCTTTTGCTGCCTCAGAATGTGCAAGAAACGGGAAAGGCTTTAATTCATGGTCCTTAAGTTTTGTTACACCCCAGCAGGCGTAGCATCAGTCACTGCTTGGTGAGGGTAGAAGAAACAGTGGGCCGCTTTTAGAAACTCAAGACTGAGGAAATGAATCTCTCCCAAAAGATCTCTTTCCAAAACTAAAGTCTTCTTCTGATTTTTGGCAGTTAATCCGAATAGGAGAATGAAGAAGAGGCTGGAGGGGATATGGCTAGATTTGAGACAGAAAGTGATGAGACAGCCCCTAAATGTGTGCCGAAAATTTGTATATGTATTTAATTTCACAAATAATACACTCTCATTGCAGAAAATTAAGATAAGCTAAAAGAAGAAAACAGTCGGGCGCGGTGGCTCGAGCCTGTCATCCTAGCACTCTGGGAGGGCGAGGTGGGTGGACTGCTTGAGCTCAGGCATTTGAGATCGCCTTAGCAAGATCCGACCCTGTCTCTACTAAAAATAGAAAAGTTAACCAGGCTTTGTGGTAGGCGCCTATAATTGCAGTTACTTGGGAGGCCGAGCAAGAAGACTGCTCAAACTCAAGAGTTTGAGGTTGCTGTGAGCTGTGCTGCAACGGCATTCTACCCGGGGTGACAGAGTAAGACCCTGTCTCAAAAATAAATAAATAATTAATTAAAAAATTAAAAAAAAAATTAAAAGCTTGGCGCCTGTATCTCAGTGAGTAGGGCGCTGGCCACATACACCAAGGCTGGTGGGTTCAAGCCCAGCCCGGGCCGGCTAAACAACAATGACAACTGCAACCAAAAAAATTGCTGGGCGGGAGTTGTGGTGGGCACCTGTAGTCCTAGCTACTTGGGAGACTGAGGCAAGAGAATTGCTTGAGCCCAAGAGTTTGAGGGTGCTATGAGCTGTGATGCCACAGCACTCTACCGAGGAGGACATAGTGAGACTGTTTCAAAAAATAAATGAATAAATAAATAACTAAATTAAAATTAAAACTAAGAAAACAAACCACAATGCCATTATATAAGAATAAACACATGTTTTTTCTCCATCATTTAAGAGCATGATTCCCTTGGTACACGTAGGGGTAACAAGTACTGAGATGGCTTCTTGCTAGCCTCCTCTAGGTTACACTGGCCAAAAATGCCTATCTCTTGCCAAAAAAATATGTAAGACAGACACAACATATACACACAAATGTTGGTGGAAACGTTAAAGTCCCCTAGTTTTTCCCATTGCCATTTTTCTGGTCTAAATGGATAATCACCCATCTGAAAGTAGAAAATCTCCTCTTTCTTGGAGGAAGTCTTAACTCTAGCCCCATCTCATTGTTCAGCCAGTTCCTACAGTTAATAATAATTGCATTTGAATCTTCCCAGGAGAATGAATTATTTCCTTAAAATAGGTGATACCTGAGAACATTGTCTTGACTCAAATTCGGTGCCTATTACTACATATTCCATGATCTCTCAGAAGGGATGATCTGAAGGGCTCCTTATGCGTTATGCTCTTCTTGGTTCTCAAGTTGAAACTATTAGTCCTTTCCAAATACTTCCCGAATCATATTTGTGCTTATAATTATCCTCCACGTCTGCTGTTTGCTCAATTGCCTATTGTGTTCTAAAATATTTGAGGACTGGAATTTTTAGATTTGTTCAAGTAGATTAACTCCCCATCCTGACCTGAGTTGGCTACTGCATTTTCCTTAAAGGCCAAGAAAGATTGGTTTGGGGATCAGCTCTGATTTCTGCTGCTGCCACTTGAAGTCAAGTGCTTTGGGACACTCCTAAAATGTTGGGGAGAGAAAAGTGGATTGCCTCTAAATGAAACAGAGGTGGAGAAGCCAGATCAAGTTTGAGTGGAGAAAGAAGGTGTGAAACGAAATCCCTTCTCTTTGCATGAGTCTCTCTTAAGCGGGAGCCAGGAGAAGAGACACCCGTGCTTCATTAAGAAGACAAACACAATAGCCCAAAGGGAAATGAGCTTCTAGAGAGTAAATTACAGAAGAAGTTAAAGAGGTTTGACATTTATTGCTGGTGAAATGTCTGGCATTCAAAGAAAGGGAAATAGGCAGGGGGTAAGGTGGTCACGGACAAGCCAGATATCTGCTCTTACCTAATTTAATTCAAACATTATTGATCACCTCATTGTACTAGTTACCAATATTGCCTCTCAGCTCCAAATTCATCCTTTTATCTCTGTGACAATGGCCTGGGCCCTGTAAGCATTTCTTCTCTGCAGCGAGCGCTCCATGGCTAAGCATTGTCAGCAGAGGGCATTGGAGGGACAAGGCAGGAAGAAGGGCATTTATTTTCCAGGTCTGGGTCTCTCTCTCGCTGCTGAGTCTGTCCGTGGGGACTGTTGGTGGTGCTCAGGCCCAGCTGCCTGCCTAGAGTGCAGGGTTGTTCAATGACCTTGCAGCCCTGGCCTGGGTCCAGTAACCACTTCACTGTCCCCACCCGCCTCAAAGCAGGCCTTGCATCGGTAACGTGCCCTTACTCCCTCCGCACACCTATCCACTGACCTCATCTTGCCTGTGCCCCAGAAGGCTTTCTGTTTACCCATCCCTATGAATCAGCTCTGGCTCAGGCAACCCAGCAAACTTCTCTGCCATCCTGCAGGCCACATCCACATCTTCTTCAATGACATCTGAACCTCAGCCATGGAGGGGGAGCCCTTCTAAGTCTGTCCTTCCTCAGGCATGCTCTCTGAGCCTTAGGGTGCCCTTTATAGTTCTCTCTATCGAAGATTAATAATTCCTCATATTATTATACATTTCCCCTGTTTAAGATACTGTATGGTTTCTATCTCCTGCTTGGACCTTGACTGATATGCCCATTGTATACAAAGTGCTACTCTGGGCTTTGGGGACTGAAGTTATCATCTGGTGAGAGAAACACACTGGGACACTATTACCAAAAATACAAGGCAGAATAAAGTACATGTTGCAAAAGAACAAAAATAATAGGCTGTAAAGCTATGGAGAGGAACCATTAATATTAACAACCTTTTTTTTTTTTTTTTTAGATAGAGTTTCACTATGTTGCCCTTAGTAGAGTGCCATGGCATCACAGCTCACAGCAACCTCAAACTCTTGGCCTTCAGCGATTCCCTTGCCTCTGTCTCTCAAGTAGCTGGGACTACAGGCACCTACCACAATGCCTGGCTATTTTTCCATTGCAGTTGTCATTGTTGTTTAGTTGGCCCAAGCTGGGTTCAAACCTGCCAGCCTCCGTGCATGTGGTTGGTGCCATAACCACTATGCTACGGGCACCAAGCCTGACTCAACAACATTTATGAGGACAGTAATATTATTCCCACTTTTCAGATGAGAAAACCAAGGTTCAAAGAGGTAAAGAGCCTTGACCCAAGTCACACAGCCAGTCAGCAGAGAAACCTGGCTTCAGGGGCAAGTCTTCAGGCTCTACAACCAGGTTCCCCTGTGACAAAAGGCTGCCTCTTAGCACACAACAGAGAAGATAAATATTAGTCAAAAGCACTTCTTGCCTCTTTCTAGAAAGATAAATTTAGAATCTGGTTCTTCTGCAGCTACTTATAAAATGTACTGCTGAGAACTCCCCAGTGACATAGGTTCCTCTGCTCCTTGTTAAACAACTAAGGCTGCAGTAGGAGCTACGCAGGGGTCCTTCGGGCCAATCTCTCATCTCCTTCATTAACGTGATGCTTAACTCTTGTTAAGTCCATGAAATAGAAAGCACAGCAAAGTTGCCTGGCTTGAACTTTGCAATAAAAGTTCTGGGTGGAGCTCGGCGCCTATGGCTCAAGTAGCTAAGGTGCCAGCCACATACACCTGAGCTGGTGGGTTTGAATCCAGCCCGGGCCCACCAAACAACAATGACGGCTGCAACCAAAAAATAGCCTGGTGTTGTGGCGGGCGCCTATAGCCCCAGCTACTTGGGAGGTGGAGGCAGGAGAATCGCTTGAGCCCAGGAGTGGAAGGTCGCTGTGAGCTGTGACGCTGCAGCACTCTACCCAGGGGGACAGCTTGAGGCTCTGTCTCAAAAAAAAAAACTGTTCTGGGTGGGGTACCCATCCCCTGACCCAAGTCCCAAAACATCACTTTGAGGACCTCAATATTCTCTTCGAGATTGAGCTGACAATGAGTCTTAATTTCTAACAAGTAGTTAATCTCCAGTGAGTAGAGATTTTAGGAACTGCTCATAGGAGTTCAGTGAGTGCCTGCTGCTAACGGACAGCATTAGTGTCTACCTTCCAAAGAGGAATCTATGGAGGGGATGTTGCTAAGTGATCCCAGTTTCCTTTCTTTTTTTTTTTTTTTTTTTTTTGAGACAGAGCCTCAAGCTGTCCCCCTGGGTAGAGTGCCATGGCATTACAGCTCACAGCAACCTCTAACTCCTGGGCTCAAGCGAGTCTCTTGCCTCCGCCTCCCAAGTAGCTGGGACCACAGGCGCCCGCCACAACGCCCGGCTATTTTTTGGTTGCAGCTGTCATTGTTGTTTGGCGGGTCCGGGCTGGGGATTCGAACCCGCCACCTTAGGTGTACGTGGCTGGCGCCTTAGCCGGTTGAGCTATAGGCGCTGAGCCCCAGTTTCCTTTCTTGAGTCTGTCTTCTATTTCCTTGGTTGTAAGTGCCCTAACTTCCCATCACTATGAGTCAGTTCTGGCTCAGGCTACCAGGCAACCCAGCTAACTTCTCTGCCATCCTGTGGGCCATGACCCACAGTGGAGACCTCCTGATGTGATGGGCAGATGGCCCTAGGCTGGCATTCTGGAGAGCTGAGTTCGAACTCAGTCATCTTCTCTGGGCAAGTCCCTGAAGCTTTTTGTGGTCTCTGGTCCTTGTCTGTAAAATGAAAAACTCATTCTAGATGGGTGGACTTCAGGGAGTTGATGGAACATCCTGGAATGTGGGGAGGTATATTTTTCTAGAGAGAGAGTTCGTCCACTTTCATCTGATCATCAAAGAGATCTGTGACCCCAATGAGGTCGAGATCAAGTAATCCAGATGACCCCTAAAATTCCTTCCAGTTAAAACGTCTGTGACGTTAAGAGTGACCGCTGGGTCATGGTAGTCTCCTTCATCTTGCTCCAGGACTTGTTGTAGTCTCCTTCATCTTGCTCCAGGACTTGTTCCTTCTCTGTCCTTTCACCCCACAACCAGCCAATTTGGGTGGTGGACAGAGGGGCTGTTGCAGTGAAGTGGGAAGCAGTAGAGGGCATGATGTAGTGTCCTCGGAGGGCACAGCTGGGGTGAAAACTGTCTTGTCTTCTTGCTCAGGTCAGGGCAGGAGCCAGAACCAAGCCAACACTGTTACAGAGGCTTAGCCAGGCCCCAAAGGAAAACATTCAGCAAGACTATTCATTTGGGTTTTCCCAGTGGCGGCAGCAGCAGCAGCAGCAGCAGCAGCAGCAGTAACAGTAGGAGCTGTCAGAGTTCTGGTCCAGCAGACTCTCTTACTCTGCACTGGAGTAAGAGATCTACTGGGATAACTAGAGGATGAGGTGCATCTTATTTTTTGTTTTGTTTTGTTTGAAACGGAGTCTCACTCTGTCACCCTGGGTAGAGTGCCATGGAAACAGCTTGCAGCAACCTCACACTCTTGAGCTTGCCTCAGCCTTCTGAGTAGTGGGGTCTACAGGTGCCTACCACAACACCCAGCTAGTTTTATTTTTAGTACAGACAGGGTCTCGCTTATTGCTCAGGCTGGTCTCAAACCTGTGAGCTCAGGCAATCCACCCACCTTGGCCTCCCAGAGTGCTAGGATTACAGGCATGAGCTACCACGCCCGGCCAGTGAGATGCATCTTGTTGATACACCAAGCCAAAGCTTCATGGGATTGCTCCCGGCACTGGGGTGGCACCTGCTTCTTGGGCAGATCTCCTTTTCCAGATGGGACCTAGGTTGGGGAGTTAATTGAAGTACTCTTTCTATGTCACTATAATACCATTCCTGTCTTTGCGTATGTACCAGAGACACAATAGAGGAAATGTGTTTGTCTTCTTACCCTTCTATTACCTATCTGTGGATCATCTGCAGTGAATTTGAGTGGAGGTCAGGGGAGTTAACCAGACACCCCTCTCCATCTAGGAATGGGGAATGAATACTCAAGAGGACAAACTCTTTTTTTTTTGAGATAGGGTCTTGCCATGTTGCCCAGGCTGGTCTTGAACTCCTGAGCTCAAGCAAACCTCTTGCCTCAACCCCTGATTATAGCCACAGACTCCTTTAATATGAACTGAGCAATTCTACAAGGAGAAGGCAAATCTCCTGAATAAATACTATCTCATAATCCTAAAATAAAAAAGGAGTAGCTTTCTCTTTTTTGAAAAGCATTATGAACAATAAGTATCAAGCATCTTAAAAGTGTTCATACAGTTTGACCTAGCAGGCTTATGCTTGGAGAATTTATCTTAAGTAAAGAATCTTCAATAAAGAAAAAGCTTTATGCACAAAGATTTT
>NW_003852413.1:14710958-14810179 GCF_000181295.1 Otolemur garnettii | reverse complement strand
CTGGATTCAAACCCGCCACCTTAGGTGTATGTGGCTGGCGCCTTAGCCGCTTGAGCCACAGGCGCCGAGCCATGCACAAAGATTTTCATTGCAATATTATTGTAATGGCAAGAAAAAAAAAGATAAAGAAAGAAAAGAAAACAGCGTAACTACCCCACTATGAGAGAATGGCAAGGGAAATGAGGATAAATACATTTGATGAACCTTTATGTGCCATGTGCCGAAACTGAGAAAGAAGAGGCACGCTGACGAATAGGAAATGTTTATAGACATTTTATAATCTAGATGCTCTAATGTCTCTTGGTTCATTTCCAGATTGGTTTCTAGATTTTGTGATCTCTCTTGTTACAGTCTATCGCGAGTACAACGTGGGGTGGCTTGTCATAAATCCACCATCTCGGGAAACACGGATTCTGCAGCCGCTTTCTCTACAACAGTAACTTTCATGGTTTAAGACCCGAGCTCAGATGAGAACTCTCTGTGCTTTTCTATGCAATTTTTCTGTAGACCTGAAACTGCTCTACGAAATAGAGTCTATTATTTTCCAAAAATTGAGGCGGGGAGTGGAGGGAGAAAAAAATCCAGGCCCAGAAGCCGTGTGGATTTTTATCTTTCTGCCCTCTGTACGAGCTACTGAGGACGCTGGGTAAAAGTGGCTGATGAGTAAGGATTTTGAGAAAAATCTACCAGTCATCTTGTTTCATGCTTCAGATATGATTAAAGGGACAAAGAAGCCTTGTTAAGCTGCTGTTCTTCTCTCCTATAACTTTCCCCCCCCTTACATTTGGGAGCTCTCAGGGGGAAGAAATTGACTAAGACATACCAACAAAGTGGTCAACAGGCTCAGCCGGAAAGAGCAATGGAAGCAAAATTATCGTCTTAACAATGCTTTCATTCTGACGCTCTGGGTTTGCCAAGTGGCCATTGGTTTGGTGGAGGGAAGGGGATACTGGTCACTGGTTAATACTTGTAGGCACGTGGAGCTGGAAGTGGTTCATGGGTTACTGATTATTATTTAACAGCAGCAGCAGAGCTAGTTGGGGAGAGCCTACGAAGCACTTATAGTCACGAAAAACAATAGTCAAGGTTATCAGCGATAAAAACCATCATCTCATTACCTCAGCTATATTGGTATTCTCGCCAAGAACATCTTCACAGCTACACAACTCAGTGGTGACTGTTTTATAAATGCATACACTCCAGGATCCAACCTCGGAGCATTTCAACTTGTCTTCTACATGGCCATAGACAGGACTAGAAAGGACAATTTTCACTGGTCTCGTCAAAAACATCTCCTGCCTCTATTCTTTTTTCTATTTTCCAGAATAGAGAGAAACAGTTACTTGCTCTGAAGATTGAATGACTGCACTTAAGGACAGTGCTCTAAAGGCAGGAAGAGGCTGGGTACACAGCCATCAATGAATCAGCATGTTTTTGTTAAGTACTTATTAAGGGTTCAACACTCAGACTCTTAACATGTGTAAGATAAGGTCCACTCCTACGGGATTTTGTAGATTGAATTGGCACTATAAACATATAATCTGTATATACGAAAGTGCTAAGTACTAAAAAGTGTGCTTCAGACAAGAATAATCTTGACCAGATTCAGCAAGGAGGGAAGTCAATATTCATGCCTAGAGGTTGGGGCCCAGGGTTATCATTTGGCGGGCAGGAGTTATTCAGAAGTCTGATCATTTTACAAGAAAAGGAGAATCCAGTCCCAAGACAGTGTGGTTCAGAGATGCTGCAGGTATGATTTACCCTGCCAAGGTTTTCATCTGGGGTGCCCAGAGAACTGCCTGCTTGTGCGGGGGCCTCTGGGGTAGGTGATGGCCCCAGATTCACTCCTGAGCTGACCTAGCTCTTGGAACGGAATTGGAGCCCCATCTGGTAATATGGTAGGAGGTGCACTGCTTTTATTTAATCCTCATCAAATGCTCTCCTCGCCACAGGATTTAGGGGTATTAGGGCTGAGTAAAGGAAACTCATCTATCAGGGTTAGGCTGGATTGTCTTTGCTGCTGGGTAAACCTCCGTGCCTCTCTGGAGACCGCTGGCTGGTGGACAGTATCATTAAGCCTTTGGTGCAGAGAGGAAACTGTTTTTCTGAAGCCAGCAGGGAGTCACGAAGCAAACTGAAGACAAAGGTTTCCGTCCTGGGAGAGTCTGAGAAAATCCTGTCCCCAGTGGGGTGGTGGCAAACCTGTGCCACCTGCTGGAGGTGGGGAAGAGGGGTGTGGGGGTGGGAAGGGCAGATGCCCCGTGGATCCCGCCAGGACCCGACCTTGTGCTCTTCTGTGTTCCTGAAACTGCCCTGCGTCCTTTCACTGCCGGCTCAATTACCGTCACTGTATTGAGTCTGACTTTTAAAGGGCTCTAAATAGCCACTGGGAGGAAGGGACTTAGAAGGAGTTCCCTCTTCAGAAGGCTGTCTTTGGACCAAGGTTACACTCCAGGCTGTTCTAGTTATGGGATCCTGAAAAGAGGCAGCTGAGTATACGTGGACGGGGCAAAGCCATCAGAGGTGGGAGGTGACCCTGTAAAGACACCTCAGTGGTGAGAAGGCGAGCACTGCTGACAAGTTAGGGGTGGAATCGGACTTGAACACCCACACAAGCTGCAGTGTATTAGATGGTGCAGGGCAGGAGTGGAGGGTGAGCTGGGAAGGAACACACCGAGGTAGGGATGCCCCATCAGAGACGGAGGTGGGTGGAGTAGGGCACTGTCCACTGCACTGCCCCAGGGCTCATGCACACTGTCCTCAGGCCTTGGGACAGTGAACATGGATGGGCTGGTGAGGATGGCCGGGGCTCCCCAGGAAGATCGTGAGCCCCCTGTTGAGCAACTGGCAATGGAGTGAGGGTGCCAGGCACCTTTGGGGGTGCCAAGAAGCATGGGTAGAAAAGAACCCCCATATTTCGAGGGACCTTGATTTAAAAAATTCAATATTCATGGAGTCAGGAAAGGAGCCTTGCTTGATTCTTTTACTTGTCACTGAATAATGTTTCTCTATAGTAGTTTAATTACTTTAAATTCCTAAATAGAACTCTCTAACAAGAGGGCTCTAACTGTAGTAGTTTGGGGAAATAGGATATCATGGTAGTTTCAAGTAGGAGCATGTTTTGGACTCTCAAATTGTCCAGACTAGCCCTGGACTGCACAGAAGGCTCACCTACCAGGGTGTTTTTTTCCTTCTTTTTTTTTTTAAAAAAAGTCTCTCACGCCTGTAATCCTAGCACTTTGGGAGGCCCAGGTGGGTGGACTGCCTGAGCTCAGGAGTTCGAGACCAGCCTAAGCAAGAGTGAGACCCCATCTCTACTAAAAAAAAGAGAAAAGAAAAACTAGCCCAGCTTTGTGGCTGGCACCTGTAGTCCCAGTTATTAGGGAGGCTGAGGCAAGAGGATTGCTTGAACACAGGAGTTTGAGGTTTGAGGTTGCTGTGAGCCATGATGCCATGGGATTCTATTCAGGGCAACAGAGTAAAATTCTGTTTCAAAACAAACAGTTTCCTAAGAACTAGATGTTTTTAGTTTGAAAAATAGAGTCAAGTACAGGGAAGAAATTAGCAACCACCCATAAAGGTTATGCATTTCTTAATCCTCCAATTCTTTTAGTATGGAACAGATAATCTAAAAAACCAACTTTATACAAAATCTTGTGCCACCTTGTCATTTACAAAATACAAGTGACAACTCAACATCTTTAGGAAGATAAGTTGATCCTTGTTTGTTAGACTCCCTGCCTCTGTAAGAGTCTTTTTTCTCATTGATGTTTTGGGGGTATGTAGGTCTATAAATTTTAACACATGTATGGATTTTTGTAACCATCACTATAAAAAAATAACTGACAGAACTGTTCCACTACTCAAAGAATATTATTTATAGTCACATCTTCTTCTGAACCCAACCCTGGCAACCAATGATCTGTTACCCACCCCTATGGTTTTGCTTTATCAAGAATATGGAATTGAGGCTTGGCATCTATAGCACAGTGGTTACGGCATCGGCCACAAACACCAAGGCTGGCAGCTTCCAACCCCAGCCCAGGCCAGCTAAACAACACTGATGACTGCAACAGAAAAATAGCCGGGTGTTGTGGTAGGCACCTGTAGTCCCAGGTACTTGGGAGGCTGAGGCTGAGGCTGAGGCAAGAAAATAGCTTAAGCCCAAGACTTTGTACAGTTGCTGCGAGCTGTGAAGTCATAGCATTCTACCGAGGGCGAGATAGTGAGACTCAGTCTCAAGAAAAAAAAAAAAGAATATGGAACTGAACAGAACATAACTTTTTGAGACTGCCTTCTTCTCAGTATAATGCCTTTGAGATCATCCCAGTGTGTACATCAAAGTTTGTTCCTTTTTGGTGCTAGGTAGTACTCTGTTGTGTGGAGGTATGATAGTTGTCCATTTCTGTTTCTAGTTTGGGGCAATTAGGAACCAGCTGCTAATAGCATATGTGGATAAATTTCTGTGTGAACACCAGAATTCTTTACTCTAGGGGTGATAGTCAAGAGCAGAATTACTGGGTTGTGCCAATTCTTCTGTATAACCAGTGTCTCAATACTCCTCCAATGGGTAGAACAGCATCTCTCCCAAATTCATGTCTACTAGGAACCTCAATATGTGATTTTATTTAGAATAGGATCTTTATAAATGTAATTGATTAAGGATCTTGAGATAAAGTCATCCTGGATTTAGGTTGGCCCTAAATCTGATGACTAGTGTCTTTTTTTTTGAGACAGAGCCTCAAGCTGTCACCCTGGGTAGAGTGCCGTGGCGTCACAGCTCACAGCAACCTCAAACTCTTGGGCTTAAGCGATTCTCTTGCCTCATTCTCCCAAGGAGCTGGGACTAAAGGCACCCGCCACAACAGGTTGCAGATGTTGTTGTTAAGTAGGCCCAGGCCGGGGTCGAACCCACAAGCCTCAGTGTATGTGGCCGGCGCCCTACTGACTAAGCTATGGGTGCCGCCGTGATGAGTGTCCTTATAAGAAGAGGCGAAAACACAGACACGATTAAGAATACAGAACGGCCACATAGTAAGAAGAAAGTGATGTCAAGACAGAGACAGAGATCGGAGTGATGCAGCCACAAGCTAAGGACACCTGGAGCCACTGGAGGCTGGAGAGGAAGAATCATTCCTCAGATGTTAGAGGCAACATGATCCTGCCTTGATTTTAGATTTCTGGCGTCCAGAACTGAAAGAGAATAAACTTCTGTTGTCAGGTCACCCAGGGTGGTAATTTGTTATGGCAGCCCCAGGAAACTAAATGCAGCTCTCCCTTTTTTTTAGGGGGCCCCTTTCTTCCACTCCCCAGCTCAAGATGAAACTCCCCAGTCTTTGGAGGCAGAAAAACTGGCTGGCCTTCCCGGAAGCCTGATTGTCCTGGGCGTTCACGACTAAAGGCAACCAGGCCTCTGTGTGTTCTCTATTATTAAATGTGTGCAGGCAGAACAAAGGGTTAGAAAACTCAAAAGAACACATTCAATGTGGAGTTCAGACTGGCCAACAGTGGACATCTGTCCTTTCCCATTCTCTACCCATCCCAAAGGTCGCAGAAAATTCAAAACAACAGAAAGAAACTTGAGGACAACAATGCATCCAACTGAGGACAGGAATACCTCGGGGCATGGCTCACTGGTGAAGTTCAACATGAAAAGCCACCAAGGAAGCCACCTGGCGAAAAATGAGAACAGGCAGATGAAAGAGGAGGCTCTGCCTGGGAGAGTGGTGGGGCGGAGAGCTTGGGGTGAAAGGGGATAACAAAGTGGGTAGGAATTCACAGCGTGATCCCTTAGAGGGAAAGGACATTTCTATTCCAGAGTTAGTGTCTAGAAAGAGCCTCAGCAAACCAGCAGGGGGTGGAGAACCATTTCCTGGCATGACCTGAAGTCCCACAGGTGAGGAAGAAGGTTCCAGAGATAGTAATCAAAGAGTGACTTGGTGACTGATGAGAAGACGGCTCTGTTTGGAAAAACAATGTTCTAATCAGGTGCTGTAGGTCATGGTAACTAATTAAGAGAAGGACAGAAAAATGCATTAAAGCATCGCAGAGGGGCACAAATGCTATGACTCAATTCATTTACTAAAAAGGCTTTAAGGGCACAAAATCGCTTCCAAGCTACGATTCCCAGGGCGGCCGCAACAAGGCTCCTTTCATAAGCTTGGTCTAATTTCGGTGCAGAGCAGCCTCAATCCAAATTCTTCCTCTAGGCTGCCACCTCCTTTGGACACACAGACTGTCTCACGAGACAGGGCCAACACTTCACAGGCACACGTGTGGATCCTGGCACCAGTGGTGCTGTATGGTTTCCCTGCAGTATGATCAATAATGCTTCCTAAAATAAGTCTCAGAAGCTGAGCTTAAAATAGTCTCAATTTCTCTCAGTTCTTTCTTATTTCAATTCACAGGGTGGTCTCTGGGAACTAGAACTGCTGGTTTTCTCTACAAAGTTGACAAATCGATATTGAACCCGAAGCACTCCCAGGCTCGCCCCGGGCCAGCCTGTAATAGCCTCCGTGTTTGGCGTTGGCCACGTCAACATGACTTTGATCCTCACCCTTCCCTAAATAGTGCCTTTTTTTTTTTTTAAAACAATGAATCCTTCGCACAAAGAGGCAGAATTCCTGACACAAAAAAATGATGGGTACTTGCTTCCCCTCCCCTCCCCAAGAAGCCACTACTTGGCCTTGAGAGAAGATAAAATATGGAGACAGATGGCTCATTGAGTCCTGTGTGGTGGGGTCACCACGCTGGGCAGTCGAAAGACTGGGTGAGGCCAGCAGCCTGGGTCTCCGGAGGCCAGTGAGTTTCCTCCTCTTGTTCACTAAACAAGCATCCGAGGTCTTCAGGGCTGTGTCTTTCCCCAGCTCATTCCTGGCCAGCCTCTCCGGGCAAAAACAATGGGACGGGCACCCACCCAAAACCACTTAAGGATCCTGATAGATCGCATCTACCGTCAGAAAAAAGCAAAATGAAGGAACACATTGTTACATTTTCCTGGTAGGTTGTGTTTTGTTCGGTTTTCCCTTCTACTTGGATTGGTTGTAAAGTCGAGGAACTACGCAAGGCCTCCTGGCCGAGCTCCACAGACCCACCCTCCCACCCCCCCCACGGCAGCTGTCAGGAAGCTTCCAGAAGGAGCTCTCCATGGCTAAGACAGACTCGGGCCAGCAAATTGGCAGGAGGTTGGCTTCCAGAGCTCATCCCAAGGTTGTGGTATAATTAGGTTGAAGGAAGAGCTTCTCGTTTCTATTTTCCCCCAATGGAAAGGAGCTTGTCTCTTTAGACTTGCCTTGATGAGCCAGCTCCCACATTCGCTTTTTTTAAGACAGAGTATCACTTTGTGACCCTTGGTAGAGTGCCGTTATGTCATAGCTCACCGCAACCTCAAACTCTTGGGCACAAGCAATCCTCTTGCCTCAACCTCCCAAGTAGCTGGGACTACAGGCACCACCCAGCATAGCGCCTGGCTGATCCCACATGTGCTTTTGCAAATTGACTTTGGGCTGTCTGTGATGTCATTTTTACTGTTTTTTAATTTCTTAATTTTTTTCTTGAGACAAAGTCTCACTCTGTCACCCTGGGTAAAGTGCTATAGTGTCATCATAGCTCATAGCAACCTCAAACTCTTGGGCTCAAACAATCTTCCTGCCTCAGCCTCCCTGGTAGCTGGGACTCCAGGCATGTGCCACCACACCTGGCTAATTGTTCTATTTTTAGTAAGGATGGGGCCTCACTCTTGCTCAGGCTGGTCTCAAACTCCTGAGCTCAAGGGATCCTCCTACCTCGGCTTCCTGGAGTGTTAGGATTATAGGTGTGAGCCACCTCACCTGACCCTTGCAATGTTGTTTTAAAATAACAACCTTTTGGCACATGCCTGTAATCCTAGCACTTTGGGAGGCCAAGGTGGGTAGATCACCTGAACTTAAGAGTTTGAGACCACCCTGAGCAAGAGCAAGATCCTGCCTCTAAAAAATAGCTGGGCAATGTGGCAGGCGCCTGTAGTCCCGGATACTTGGGAGGCTGAGGCAAGAGGATCTCTTAAGCCCAAGAGTTTGAGGTTGCTGTGAGCTATGACGCCATGGCACTCTATGTAGGGTGACAAAGTGAGACTCGGTCTCAAAAAACAACAACAAAAAAGACAACCTTTTCTCTTTTTTCCTTATCATAATTATAATACCTCTTTATTAAAGAATAAAGAATATTATGGACTCCCATCTGTAAGTGAGAACAGTATCAGTGCCTCCATCATCGGGCAACAGAGGGGATTCAATGACCCACGTAAAGCCCACTTCATTTTGACCTGACATGAGAAGGCTCCTGTCATGAGGAGGGTCATTAAGTGGGTGGGGGAGGGAAGCACACACAAGGCCGGCATTCATTTTTTCAGGTCTGAACTGCATTTCAGTACACGGTTGTAACGTAAATGAGCTAACTTTCCTACTGTTGAATGTTTAAAATCTTCCCCGGCTCCTTTTTTGGTCTTTTCCCTTTTTTTATGTTATTAGTAATAATGCAGTCAACACATACAGTAAAATGTTAATCTTCGATTGCTAATGACCTAATGAATCTCCTGAGTACCTCAGACACGTTTCCTGAATTTCAGAATTCTTTTCATGCTCTTACTTTGAATCCGAATTTTGAATTCCAGGACTATTTATTAATGGCCCCGGACAATTAGACACAGATCTCTGGTTTTATTCGAAATCATCATATTCAGTTCTACATTCATCATCCTACCTTCCCCTTTTGGCTCTAAAGGTTTCAGCCTGTTTCTCCTTGAATGATCCAAGGTAGAAAGGCAGGTGTCATCTCACGCTCTTATTTCTTTCTCATTTTCACATCTGGTCAGGCACAAAGTCCTGTTCATTCCACTGCTCCAGTACCTCCCGGATCAGACTTAGAAATCTCTCTCCCCCCTGGATGACTGCAGGACTCTGAACTTCCCTTCCCTTGAGGCTCTGATCTCCACATCAGCCATCTGTCCACACCTGGCCCACGAGTTTTCTTCACTATATACTAGGACACTTTCGTCAATATATCTGGTTCTAATTCTGCATCTGTCGCTTCGGAGTTGTGTCACCTTAGAAAATTCCTCCAGGTCTCCCTCACTGAGCTGTCAGGACCCAGTGAAATAATAGGTCTCCCTTTCCACCCCCACTGGCCCCTTGAAGCCTGGAGCTTCCTAACTCCCCTGCTCACTGCTTCAACCTCCCAGGCCAGGGCTCTAAGCTCCTCCTCCGCCCTGAAGGCCCTTCCCAACACAGCCTGCCTGGCTCCTGCAGAATCATCTTTTCAGGGTACTGCCTTGCCACGCCTTTCTTTTGTGATCTCCTCTACTAAAGCCCTTCAGTAAAGCAACAGTGTGTATCATGAATTCAGATTCTGGGTAACACTGGGTTGTGGTTTAATTCTCGGGTTCCCAGAGGCCCTAATCCAGGGGTCCTCAAACTTTTTAAACAGGGGGCCAGTTCACTGTCCCTCAGACTGTTGGAGGGCCAGACCTCGGGCCCAGGGACAAGTCGGCTGCTAAGCAGGACAGGCAGCGGTGGCAAAAACATCCGGTGGGCCGGATAAATGTCCTAGGCGGGCCGCATGTGGCCCGAGGGCCATAGTTTGAGGACGCCTGCCCTAATCCATATCCCCCTGCTGGAATTGCCAGGGAGCATAACCTTAAGTACGTGATTTGTCTCAGCTGTTGCTACTTTCTTACATCAGGGGGTCTAAATCATTAAAACTCCAGGAAAGTTTGAATAATTATCCTTCATCTCCAAGCTCCTGAAGTCCCACCTCCTACAGTTGAAGCCAGTAAGTGGCAACAGGCCCATTGTGATTTTTTTTTTTTTCTTTTAAGACAGAGTCTCACTTTGTGCCCCCCCTCCCAGAGCGCGGTGGCATCATATGTCTCAGCAATCTCAGACTCTTGGGCTCAAGCGATCCTCTTGCGTCAGCCTCCCGAGTAGCTGAGACTACAGGTGCCCACAATGTCTGGCTATTTTTTTAAATATGGGGTTAGAACTCGCTCTTGCTCAGGCTGGTCTTGACCCTGTGAGCTCAGGCAGTCCACCTACCTTGGCCTCCCAGAGTGCTAGTACTACAGGCATGAGCCACTTCGCCTGGCCCTTAAGACATTTAATTTAGGCTTGGCGCCTATGGCTCAAGCGGCTAAGGCGCCAGCCACATACACCTAAGGTGGCAGGTTCGAATCCCCAGCCCGGGTCCGCCAAACAACAATGATGGCTGCAACCAAAAAATGGCCGGCGCTGTGGCGGGCACCTGTAGTCCCAGCTACTTGGGAGACTGAGACAGGAGACTCGCTTGAGCCCAGGAGTTGGAGGTTGCTGTGAGCTGTGCGGCCATGGCACTCTATCCAGGGGGATAGCTTGAGTCTCCGTCTCAAAAAAAAAAAAAAAAAAAGACATTTAATTAAAAAAAATGTTTTTGCTGTTGTTGAACTGAATTGTTAAACACTAGGTACCGTGAGTTTTAGTGTTAGCACTTGTTTGCTGGTAGTTTATTCCTTTTGTTTTTTGCCAGCAGATGACATCTTATGAGTCAACATGTAGCAGCAGATGTCAAAATATAGAAAACAATTTGCAACATAGAAAAGTAAAATTCAGATAAAGCCCATCCACGGGGTGTATTTATTTATGCAAATTAGGAAAAACAATGTCAAATTTAATTGTTAGGAGCAGAATCCTTTAAATCAGAGAATAGTTTAAGAGTCATGCCTTATAACCAAGGACTGCAGAGCCCAAGGGGCAATTTAAGTTCCTTGCACTGAACATGCCCTTCCAGAATGTTCTAAATAGTGCTTCGTGTGGTTTTTTTCTTTTGAGACAGAGTCTCAAGCTGTCACCTGGGGGGAGTGCTGTGGTGTCACAGCTCACAGCAACCTGGGCAAATTCTTGGGCTTAAGTAATTCTCTTGCCTTAGCCTTCCAAGTAGCTGGGACTACAGGCGTTCACCACAATGCCTGGCTATTTTTTATTGTTGTTGCAGTTGTCATTGTTTTAGCTGGCTCAGGCTGGGTTAGAACCTGCCAGCCTCAGTGTATGTGGCCGGCACCCTACCCAATGAGCTACAGGAACTGCCTGCTTCGTGTGCTTTGATATTCACACAAACCACTTGGGAACCCTGCTTGCTTTAAAAGTAGGTTCTGATTCAGTATTTCTGGGGAGGGGCCTGAGACTCCAACAAGCACTCAGGCGATGCTGATCCTGAAGACTTTCCACACATCTGGTATTTCAGATTTGTGGAATAGAGAAACTCCAGAGTAGTGGCCAGGTGACAGTCTTATGGGACAGCTACTGTGAAAATGGTCAGAGTTGGGGTCTAAGTGGGTCCCTCCCACCAGGAAGCTCTGTGGGAGGTGGGTGTGGTGAGAGATTGTTCTAGAACAGAGATAAGGGCCTTAACTAGGGCAAAGGTAGTGGGATGGAGAAGTACGATGGATGTAATATTTAAGAGGTAAAACTTGCTGGGTTTGGTGGCTCACACCTATAATCCTAGCACTCTGGGAGGCTGAGGTGGGTGGATTGCTTGAGCTCAGGAGTTTAAGACCAGCTTGAACAAGAGGGAGACCCCATCTCTACTAAAAACAGCAAAATTAACGGATTGTGGTGGTGCACTCCTGTGGTCCCAACTACTCGGGAGGCTGAAGCAAGAGGATTGCTGGAATCTAGGAGTTTGAGGTTGCTGTGAGCTATGATGATGCCACGGCACTCCACTGAGGGCTACAGAGTAAGCCCAGGAATGGAAGGCCCAGGCGTGGTACAGAAGGCAAACTTGAATCCAGGGGATCTGGCCTCTTTTTTGCTAATGAAATCAAATCCACTTCTGCTATGAATGACCCCATGAAGACTTTATCAGCACTTCGCAGGAAGTTAACGGGCTGGGGGGAAGAAATTCACCGCTGCCCCTGCTTCAGGGCTCTTCCTGCTCTCTCCTGGGGTGACTTGTCAGGAAGTCATCTTTCATCATCCTGTGCTCTCATGTCAATGGGAGCCTTGGCTGCTGCGGACCCCTCACGCTGGCCTCCAACACCAGCTCGGTGAGGAGCACAGCTGGGAAAACCGGAGTAGGATAAAGTCTTCTCAAAGGCCAGGCTGCGTGAATCCTGAATGCAGGGAAGCCACACACGTTGGGTATTTTGAAAGTCCACAGAGACCCAGAATTGCTAATACAGAATTCCTGCCAAAGATGCACAGTCTGAATGTCACCATGAGGACGCAGTGAGGAAAACTCAGCCATGAGGGACGTCCACAAAACTAGCCAGTGCTTGAAAAAATGTTAGTGGCACAGAAGACAAAGAACAGCTGAGAAACTAACTGCTCTAGACTAAAGGAAACCAAAAAAAGGGACAGCTAAATGTAATGCGTGAGCCTGTCTTGGAACACAAATCATGAAGGTTTTCAATATTTTAAACTTTTCAACTTTGTTATTATTTTTTTAGAGACAGTCTTGCTATGCTGCCCAGGTAAACTCCTGGGCTTAAGTGATCCTCCCACCACAGCCTCCCGAGTAGCTGCACAAATCATCAAGTTTTTATTGTTGTTTGCTATAAAATTAGCCAATTATTGGGATAATTGGCAGGACATAAGTATGCGTCTCTATCAGATAACAATATCATCCCAACGTTAAGCTTCCAGAATTTAAGCATTGCATTATGGTTACGTAAGGGAAAGTCCTTGTTCTCGGGACAAGTATTCAAGGGTGAAGGGTCTTGATGTCTATAACTTACAAAGGGTTCTGGGAAAAAAAAAAAAAAACGTGTCAATATTTATGGAGTCAAAGCAAATGGAGAAAAATGTTAACTGGTAAATCCCGAATCACTGTACTATTCCTGTAAACTTCGCTACAGATTTGAAATTTTTCCAAATATAAAACTTTAAAAGAAGGCCACAGCAGATCTTGTATTGGTTTGGAGAAAGTAGGAAACCTGGGCGCATTCTCCCATCTCTGAGAGTTGCCTGCCACAGATCACCCCCCTGGCCATCTGTAGGGGTCAGGCTACGAGCAGCCAGAGCCACATGGCCTGAAAAGGGGAGGGGGATGTTAAGAGGGAGGCCCCCAAGGTTTTTCTGGAAAATTCTCTGCTGAATCATACAGCTGCTGCGGCTAGCTTTCTCTCCTGAAATCTCAGAAGCCTGGACCCTCCAAGGAGCAGGTAATTAGAAAAGTGCCAACTTGCACCAGGTCTCACTGGTGCTCCCGTGATGCTCCACCACCAGGCAGCAGGTGGAGCAGACTTTGACCGCTCCGGGTTTCTTCCTCAAGGCAGCATGGGACAAGAGGGTAGCAATCTCAAGTTTTGTTCAAGTGCTGTTTCCTCTAACTTCAAGTGGAAAAATGGGCCTTGTTGATGACTGTTTTCCCTGTGCTGGTGGTCACATGCTCCATTCTGCACATGGGCCAGCCAAGGACAGCAGAGCGGGGCAGGCTTACTGCAGAGACCATTTTAAGGTCAAACAACTGCCATGGTTCCTGGCAGGCAATGGTTTGTTTCTACGCTTATCTGGATATCTAAGGAGAACAATCTGAATGGAGGCTGCTAAACAAAAATTCTTTTGCACCTTTCTTTCTTCTTCTCTCTCCCTTTTTATTATTATTTTTTAATGAAAAGAAAAAAAAAAAAAAAGAAAGAAAGAAAGAAACTCTTCTGGCCCCGAGCCTAAAATCTCATACTTGTGATGCTAATCTCTTCACGCTGGCTCCACGCCACTGCTGTTGGCTTTGTGCCTGTTTAATATCATGGTTGCTGATAGCAGGTTGTGGCCACATTTCCCTTAGGAAGTTCAGCTTTAAAAATGCTTCTGAGATGGTGACATAATCTTCCAGGTAAAGGGTCCTTGATCCACGCCTTGGCATCCAAGTGTGGGCCTGGGGTCTCCAGCCGGCATTTGCAAACCCCTTAGCTGAATTTAAACGGGCTCCTTTGGAGCTCTTTGGAAAAGCTAGATTTCAGGGTGAAGCTTCATTTCTAAACATTGCCCCATCTCTTTCAAGACAGTGAGATTTAGGTCTGGGTAAAAAAGGGTCACTTGCCTTAACAACTACAACTACAACAACAACAACAACAACAACAAAGATAAGTGCCACATTGGGTATTTGCAGAAAGGATGCGTTCCCCTAAGGCTTGATAAAGAAAATATTTCGGTTCTGTCTCCTTTTTCATTTCTGATTTTATCTATTTGTGTCCTCTTTTTTCCCTTAGTACAGCTAAAGGTTTGTTGTTTATCCTTTCAAAAAGGCAACTTTTCATTTCATTGATCTTCTGTATTTTAAAAAAAAGAGTTATTTATTTAGAAACAGAATACAAAGAATCATTAGAGACTATTATAAACAAATACACACCAATCAATTAGAAAACTTAGAAGAAATAGATAAATCCCTGGATACAGACAACCTACCAAGACTCAACCATCAAGAAATAGAAAACCTTAACAGACCAATAATCAGTAGTGAGACGGAAGCCATAATAACAAGTCTCCTAGGACCATAGCTTCACTATGAGATTCCATCCCACCTCAGTTAAAATGGATTTTTTTTTTTGAGACAGAGTCTCATTATGTCGCCCTTGGTAGAGGCTGTGGCATCACAGCTCACAGCAACCTCAGACCTCTTGGGCTTAAGCGATTCTCTTGCCTCAGCCTCCCAAGTAGCTGGGACTGCAGGCACCTGCACCTATTTTTTTGTTGCGGTTGTCATTGTTGCTTTAGCTGGCCCGCAGTGGGGTTTGAACCTGCCAGCCTTGGTGTATGTGGCTGGCACCCTACCCACTGAGCTATGGGCACCACCCAAAATGGCTTTTATCAAAAAGAGAAAACAGTTATTAAACAAGGATATATGTGTACACTGTTGGTGGCAATGTACATTAGCATAGCCTTTATGAGAAACTTTATGGAGAGTCCTTGAAAAACTAAAGATAGAACTATCATAGAATCTAGTGATTCCAGGGCTGGGTATATATGTAAAAGAAAGGAAATCATGTCCATTGAAGAGCTATCTGCACTCCTGCATTTATTCACAACAGCCAAACTATGGAATCAACTTAAGTGGCCATCAATGAATGAATGTATTAAGAAAATGTGGTTTATACATGCACTGGAATAGTATTCAGCCATGAAAAGGAATGAAATCCTGTCATTTGCAGCAACCTGGATGTAATTAGAGGTCATTCTGTTCCATAAAATAACCCAAGGACAGGGGAGAAATATTGAGTGTTCTCGTTTATACCTGGGAGCTAAAAAAGTGAATCTAAGGGAGATAAAGAATACACTGTTGGTTACCAGAGGTTAAGAACAGTGGGTATTAAGAGGTGTTGATCGACGGGTATAAATATATAGTGTGATGGAAGAAATAAGACCTAGTGTTTGATAAAGCAGTAGGGTGACTATAGTTTACAATAATCTATCGTATATTTTAAAACAGAAATATAAAGAATAATTCGAATGATTCTAGCATAATGAAAAGACAAATATTTGAGGTTATGGATAACATTACACTGATTTAATCTTTTAAAATTCTATGTATTAACTTATCACATGTACTCTGACAACATGTACATCTATTACATATCAATAAAAATAAATATTTAAAAGGAAAAAAAAAAGAAAATATTCTGTCTTTTCCCTTCCTCTCTCATTTCTCGGACCCTCATTTTTCATGACTTATATAAGACTTGTTTACATACTGAAGACTTTTCCAATCCAACTGCTGAATAATTCCCTCATTGATCACCCACTGCCCATTATTCTATTAATTTAGTCGGCTAGTTTAGGGCAGAAAGCTTCCATCTCTGAGGCTTCCCACTGGGGTCCACTCTGGCCACAGGATCTACTTCTGGGCAGCAGAAGTGGAGCAGGGAAAGAATAATCAAAATCAAGGACCTCTGTCTGGTCAGTTATTAATTGTGTGGCCTCAGGCATCTTATTTAAAAATTTCTCAACAGTGGTGCCGTCATCTGCCAAGTGAACATCCACCATAGTGTTGTTATGAACGATAAACAGCACACTGCTCTCTTAGCTGTAAGCACTGGGTATTATCTTTTTGGTGCTGGTACTTAAGAGGAGCTCCGTGAGTGTGTACTGACTGAATTCACTTGATTTCCCGATAACCGTGGAGGTGGCTTTTTTGCTGTCTGGCACCAGAAGAGTTTTCTGAGTGATTTTCAAGAGCTGTATTCCTGCCCATTGCTTATTATTTTATTGTCCATTACAGTTCCCAGGAACACCCCCCAACAAACACAAGGACTTACTGTACCGTCCTCGCTTGCAATTAACATAATTTAGAGGGTTGACAGAACTACAGGAGCCGCTAATGTAATTTTCCCCTAGCTGAAATCTTCATTAAGGAAAGGTCGGGAGCTTTTCAGGGTGAAGACGCAAAACAAGGAAAACTCACAATAAACCCAGTGAGGACTCTCCAGAGTCAGGAGCAAGCCCTGCTGTCCCCGGCTGGACAGCGGCTGCCAGTTGGCAGGCAGCTTGCGTCCAAGGTCTTTCACGGATTATGGAAAATCCATAAACGGTTCAGGACAAAGACTCATGGAGCAGCCTCTCTCCCCACGTGGGGTGATATGCTGAGTAGTCCTGGCTGTGGATATTTTGAGATGTCCTTTGGTACTTGATCTCAGCTGAGGAAGGCACGTGGGGACTAAGAGATAGGAAAAATAAATTGTTCAGACACTGGGCTCTAGGAATAGATTTCTTGGTTCAACCTTGCTCCCGTCAAGGAGCCCCTCAGTTTATCATTAGCCTCGGTTTATTTTTAACGATTTCCTCTGCCCTTGGATCTCTGGGGCAGTCTCTCTTTCCTGTCATGGTGTCATACCAGATTCTCTTTCTCTCCGAGTCTGCTTGCTTTCATGAGAAACACCCCTTCCTTCATGTGTTGGCAGCATCTTACTGCTCCTCTGCCAACCCCAACCTTTTTTTTTTTTTAAGGCAGAGTCTCACTATATTACCCTGGGTAGAGTGCTGTGGCATCACAGCTCACAGCAACCTCAAACTCTCGGGCTTAAGTGATTGATTCTCTTGCCTCAGCCTCCCAAGTAGCTGGGACTATAGGCACCAGCCACCACACCTGGCTACATTTTTTATTTTTAGTAGAAAAATTATTGTTATTATTATGTTCTACTAAAAATAGAAAAAGGGGAGGGTCTCGCTCTTGCTCAGGCTGGTCTTGAACTTCTGAGCTCAAGGGATCGTCCTGCCACGGCCCCTCCCACAGTGCTAGGATTATAGGTATGAACCAACTCACCTGGCCTTACTGAAAAAATGCCTAATAAAGCATTTCTGGGGGAAAAAAAATCAATGAGATAAGGAATATTATTACCACTACAATTCTTTTCAGGAATATTTGATGCCCTGCAAAACTTAGAAGGAGAAAAACACTTCTTTTTTCTTTTGACATTGCTCTTGTAAGATGGGGGAAGCTTATTTCCCTTTCCTCATTATGAAAATTTAAGCCTTTAGTCAGATTTTAAAAACTCAAGTAGGGGGCAGCGCCTGTGGCTCAAAGGAGTAGGGCGCTGGCCCCATACGCTGGAGGTGGCGGGTTCAAACCCAGCCCTGGCCAAAAAAAACAAAACACAAACTCAAGTAGGAGATTCCACGTATAGTTTTATCATTTCCTTTTTAGCACTGAAGACAGCACGTTAGCTCTATGAGAGGCTGTGTTCTGAGGCTATGCTGACCGGCAGTCAAGTCCCCTGTCCACCGCTGGCTAGCTCTGAGTCCTGCAGACTACCAGCACAAGCCTCAGAGTCAGGTGACAAATGGGCATGATAATAGTTATGAGGGTTTAATGAGATCGTGGCTATAGATGGTTAGCAGGATGCTGAGCTCACGCTCGGTGAATATTCTGCCAATATCCGCATTACTATCACCGCTATTATTATTAGCCAATATCTTCACTGCTGTCCTCATCATTACTTCCTCACTCTTGAAGAAGGGACTTTCTAGCAGCGCCCTCTACCCTCTTTCCCCTCCTTTCCTTGGCAAAGGGGCATAGCAAGCCTGCCTCTCTCTCCAGTTGTACTTTGCAAAAGGGCCATTAGATGGGGCCCTGCCATCATCACCCAAGCCAGCAAGGGGCTCTGACTCCAGACTTTGAAACCTGGGGAAAAGGTACCAGAGGACTACTGAATTCAGTGCTTACTGCTCTGACTCATCAAGTGAATCCACTGGGTCTGGTTTCAGAAGTGGCCCAGGGTTGCCAAATGCCACTGCCCCTATGGCTGGGTGGCACATGTGAGCCATAAGCTGGGTCTCCAGTATGGAGGAAGGGAAACATTTCTTCCCTGGAATATGGAGCTCAATACTTGAAGAGGCAGCATATTTGGAATCCTTAACCTGTTCCTGGAAAATGATTATAAAGGCTCCTTGGGAGAACACTTCAAACTCATCAAAATTCCTAGTTAAGTCACTTGTAAAATGACTGGCACTTGGGGGCGGGGGTCCCTCTTCCAGGCTCTAGTTTTCTAGCCACACGGCCTCCTTGATGATGGTCACTTTATCTCTGCCCCTGGGTCCACCGAGCGCTGCGGACCATGCTCAGAATTCTGCTTTTTCCTACCTACATCTCTGTGACTGGACAGACCCTCAGTGCAGCACCCCCAGCCTCTCATTTCCTTTTTCTTTCACCTCCATTCCCTTGACCTTCACCTCATTCCACACTCGCCAATCACTCCCCCCCAAGCAGCTCCACAGTGGTCTTGAGTCTCCTAAAATTATTCCACTCTGAAATCTGAAAAGTCTAGTTACTTTTTCTCTAAACCCCAACCTGAATCTCCTTCCTTTCACTTCTAGGACACCTTCTCCTTGACTTCGTTGGACTCTCCAGTCCCCAAGAGCCTCTGCTGGACTCCGAGGCTCATTTTGACCTTCAGTTACTCAAATTTTCCATACTCTGCTGAACCCACCCTGAAAACAAATCCTGAATCAATCCAACCATTTCCTGTGCTCCTACATGCAGCCTGCAAAGCACAGCTGGGAAAATGACACAATTATTCAGGCTGGTGGCACTACTCATTCAAAATTTCTCAAATCGCCCTGCTGCCAAGATGTTCAAGTAATCCTTTTAACTCTTCTCACTCCTTTCCCACAAAGGTTATCTTTGACCTCAACTGCCCTCCGAAGCCTTCTTTCCTGACTCCTTCCTTTTCAGAAAATGACCTTTCTTCCCACATTACTGGAAACTGGAGGCCATGCAGAGACTTTCTGCCACATCCTCCCCTCCTCACCTGCCCTGCCCTCTGGCCTTTCTCCCTACCTGGGAAGTTCTGGTAGCCGGGCCTGCAGGGGCTCTTGGTCTCTGAACTCCAAGTTCGCACTGGCCTATTGACCCTTTCCTCTCAGTATTTCACTGACAAGAGTTCACGTACAACATTTCGTCAATCGACAGGCCCACATGTGTTTCTTGTGTCTCCAACCCTGGGTTTTGATCTGTATCATTTCATTCACTCTTTGCATCTATTTTTTGCTAATGACAAGTTCTCCATTAGGATTATGTCTGTCCCTTTGTATCTGATCTGCCTTTCCTCTGAGGAGCTTTGCAAAAAAAAAAAATAAATCTTTGCTATTGGGCAGTTTTATGATAATGTATTGAGGTTTGGATTTATTTTTGTTAATCTCCTTAGGATTTAGAGAGGTATTAGAGGGTAGCCAGGCCATGTGGGGTCAAATCCCACCACCCAGCTGTGTGACTGTGGGATCTTAGGCAAGTGATACAGATTCTCTCTTTTGTAGTTTACTCACATGTAAATCGCTCTTATCCCAGGGTTATTGGAAGATTAATGAGTTAATAACACAGAAAGCACATAGAATAGTACTTGGAACCTAAGTCCTAAATAAGTGTTAGCCATTATCGTTATTACTCAATGTATACTGTGATCTAAGGATTTGTCTCTCTCTTGAATTCAGGAAAATTCTCAGCTTTTGTTACAAATATTACTTTTCTGTTATTTCCATATATATTTGTTTTGCTCCTATGAGATAAACACGTGGGAGCTCTCATTCTATTATTAACTATTTATTTATTTATTTATTTATTTTGGTTGCAGTTTGGCTGGGGCTAGGTTCAAACCTGCCACCCTCGGTATATGGGGCCAGTGCCCCACTCACTGAGCAACAGGCACCACCCTTAACTATTTATTTTTTAAAACTTCTTTGTACTTCTATTCTATGAAAATGGGTTGTATTCCTCAATACCTTCTTCCAGTTCACTAATTATCTCTTTAGTTGTGTCTAGCCTATGTTTATCTCATCTACCAAGTCTTTCAACAACTAAGTCCCCACATTTTGAACTGGTTCTTTTTCAAATCCTCAGTTCTTGTTTCTTTATTGTTTCCTAAATCCTTATTGTTTTAAAATGGATATTATTTCTCTATCTTCCCTTTCGAACAGCCCAAACACCATTTTAATCAGAAATATGTACAACATTATTTTCTTTTGCAGTAAACTCATGTTTTCAATGATGATACTGGTTGTCTTTGTTAACATTGTATTTTTTTTTTTTTTTTGGAGACGGAGTCTCATTTTGTCACCCTTGGTAGACTTCTGTGGCATCACAGCTCACAGGAACCTCCAACTCTTGGGCTTAAGTAATTCTCTTGCCTCAGCCTCCTAAGTAGCTGGGACTACAGATGCCCGCCACAATACCCAGCTATTTTTTGGTTGTAGTTGTCATCGTTGTTCTGCAGGCCTAGGCTGGATTTGAACCCGCCAGCTCCAGTGTATGTGGCTGGCACTCCAGCCGCCGAGCTACAGGCACCGAGCCTGTTAACATTGTATTTTGAGGGTCATTTCGAGTGGGATGTTTTGCTGCTGCTTTCTTCATCTCTACTCTATCACTCACGCCAATTGTTAGGTTTTGTAATTGTCTTCTAAGAACAAAACCATTACTTTAAGCCCTGGCCAGGCTGTGTTCATAGAGATTCTTTCGGCCTCCTTTCACTAGCTAGGGAGCCCCACTCCAGGCTCTTTGTTCCGTGCGCCTGGCCCCTCATTTTGCATGGAGCACTTTTAGTCCCATTGCCTTGGGAGACCCACATCAACACCTGCTACCCCCAGACCCGGAGTGCAGACGCTCCATGTTCCCCATCTTCCTGAGTTTCTGATCCATGAGCCCAGCCATGTCAAGTTGGCCTTGTTTCCATTTTATCTGTCACTGCCATGTGTTTGGAACACAGGAGATGCATCGAAACATGAGCTTGTTTTCCACCAAGAAGAAAAATCTTGCAAAGGCTTCAACTCTGAGGCCCCGTCTGATCCAATTCCTTTCCTTCCTTTCGCAGATAAACATCAAAGTTCCTTGTAAGCTGGCTTCCGCCTCCTCATCTCACTCATTTTCATAAAAGTCACTACTGACCTTCTTACTGCTCTACCCCATAGGACCCAATTCTCTATTCGTTGCAGGGTACAGTGGCTGATGCCTGTAATTCTAGCACTTCAGGAGGACAAGAGGGAGAAGAGGGAAGATCACTTTGAGGCCTGGAGTTCAAGACCCAGCTTGGGCAACAAGACCCTACTTCTACAAAAAATAGAAAAATCAGCCAGGCGTTGTGGCATGTGCCGATACTCCCAGCAACTTAGGAGGCTGAGGCAGGAGGAATGCAGGAGCCCCGGAGTTGGAGACTGCTATGAGCTATGTTTATACCGCGGCACTCCAGCCTAGGTGCCAGAGTGAGACTCTGTCTCTAAAGAAAAAGAAAGAAAAATCCTGTGTTCACTGAACTCAGGATATTGATGACAATATCTTCCTTGGCGTTCGCACTTCCCTGGGCCTTTGTGACCCTCCCCACCCCCAAGCATCTCACTTGTTCTCTTATGCTAAGAGCTTTACTGCTCATCTATATTTATGAGATCCTCTTCCATTTTCATCCCATAAAATGTCGATATTCCCATAAGTTCCATCCTTGCCCCTCTTTTCTCTTCACCTCTCATGCTTCCTTTGGGTACTATCCCCCATTCTTACGGCTTCAAAACCACCTTACTTTATGACTTCCAATTCTCTATCTCTAGGTCTCAGCTCTAGATTTATAGATCCAATTTCCTACTAGTTATTTTCGTTAAATTTTTCATAGCATTTCAAACTCAACTGGGCTAAAACGGACCTTATCAATAACCTGTTTGTCTGTCTGGGTTGCTATAACAAAATACCATCAACCAGGCAGCTTACAAACAGTAGAAATTTACTCCTCATATTTAGTGTCTGGTGGGGGCCCACATCCTCAATCACAGACTGCCCCTTCTGGCTGTGTCTTCACATGGTAGAAGGGGAAAGGAATCTCTCTGGGGCTTTTAAGACCTCCCAAAGCCCTCACTTCTTAACACCATCATCTTGGGGGCAGGTATTAGGATTTTAAGATAGGAACTTGGTTGGGGGGGACCAACATTTAGACTACAGCATCTTCTAAACCACTTAAAAAAAATTCCTTGTCTTGGTTGGTAGCACTACTACCCATTCATGGCAAAAACTGAATTATCCCAGCACCCTAAGCCAACTGCCCCATTCCAGCGAGACACCAATGTTTCTTCCTAATTCATACTCTGCTATTTGCTGTCACTGCTTTAAATCTCTCTTATCTGACATACTGCAAAAGCCTTGTCTTTCCCTATATCATGATCCTGTCTGTCCATCCCCACCCTCTATTCCATGTTCTCTATAGAACCCTCCGCATTAGCCTATAGTGGTAATACATGCTTCCCCATCAGCCTGACAACTCCTGGTGCCAAAAAGACGCTTAACAAATGTTTCTTGTACAATGAATTAATGCACCATTGTGATCATCCTATCTTTTCAATACAAAATCAAGGTCTTAGATTTCTACTGGGAAATTGAGACAAGCGATTGAAGAAAATAACTGATATTCACTAAACGTCTATGATCTGTCAGGAATGATGACAAGCGGCTACATGGCTCATATCAGTTATTTGGCTCAGAACATTCTTCATCATTTAAAAAACTGACCCCAAGGGAGTAAAGAAAATTGAAGGGGAAGAGTTTTTAAACCATACGGATTTACTAGGCCTCTAGGGAAGAAAAGAACACCCAAGGGAACAGTCTTCAAACCAGAAGGCTTTGTGTTCTTGTCAGTTCAGAATAGTAGTTGGGAACAAGATGTGTAAATCTGATGAATTACTCATGAAAACAGGTTTGATTTCCACATCTCCCCAGGCAGGTGCTGTATGCCCTTGAGATGCTACAGGACTCATCAAGTTCATTACCCCAACTTTGCAGCAAGAGAAATCTGTGAAGGTCTCTGAAAGTTTTACCCAATCAAACTACTTCTTGACTTTGTCCAGTGTAACTAAACACCTGTTATCTGCAGGGGCACGTGTTAGGTACAAGATAAAGCATACAGAGTTGGAAAGTCCTTTACCTTGGATGTTCCTATGTGCACAAGTGTGTAACGATAATCTTTATCCATTATATATTCTGTTCCTTGGTACCCCACGGTGCAAGCTTACCATGTGGCCACAAGGAGCCACAGTCTTAGAGAAGAAATCTGGCAAAAAAACATAACTCTTAAAAAAATCTGTACCCAGAAATTAATTTTTTATCTTTAGTTTATGAGATTTTTTTCCTAATAGTAAGATTTTTTTCAAAATCTTAAGAGCAAATATTAGAAATAGGACGCAGTATACAGTGACATGAACTCTTAGCTGAAGCAGAAAATTGTGCCCTGAGTATCACATGACTACTTTTTTTTTTCCCTAAAGCCATACTGTTTACTCTTTAAACTGGTGCAAAGGCATATCCTATGGGCAACTGGTTTAACGTCATCTATTCCAAGAGACTCAGATGGTTCTAAGCAAATTCAGCTGGGTGTTAAAAGTGAGGTTTCATCCACAGATCAAAATTAAGTTACTAGAAAAATCAATCTTCCCAGCGTCTTTCATTTCTAAGGTTCTTCCTTAATAGGTTTCGTATTTCATTTCAATATTTCACTCGAGCTTCAACACGCTAACCAAGGGGACGTTGAGCTAATAACAAACCCAACCTCATGACAGCTTTCTGCACCGTGGTATGAACGGTAATAAAACATCGCAGCACCAAATGGTCAGTCTGGTTTCACCTCTGAGTGTCTATTTCATGATGGCATTTAGCTGATGCTTTTCAACATCTATTTATGAATAATCTGACTGGCATAGCTAAAGATAATTAAAATTACTCCAGAGAATGATCTGCATATTCCAAAGGCCTTTATGACCATCTCTTTAAAGGGCTGGGAACAAGTGAGACATTTTCAGATGCAGCTCCATGAAGTTTATACTTAACAAGTTTACCTACCATGTGGCTGTAAAAATCTGATGGAATAGAAACAGACCTTCAATAGATATTAGTGAAGAAATGTGATTTAAATATGAAGAAACAGCTTAATAGGGTTCAGACAGAATCACTATCAGTCTCAGAAGATCAAGTACAGAATCTGGTGGCAACAGCTGACACGCTGCTTGGTTAGCAAGCAGAGCCTGCTACAAGCGGCGAGCAGATGGAAGCCAGGCTTTCAGCGCATCAGAAGGCAAAAATTGCTTTGAAACCATGTCCGCTGGAAATCATTAACTTCTTTTCCATAATCTCAGCTCCTATCATCTTTTTTTTTTTAAGACTAAAACGCTAGCCGAGACTTTGTCTTTGAAGGTGTTTATCAGAGAGATGGCATCCGGGGATTTGGGGGAGAAACCCATTTCACAAAGATGATGGCTCTGAATCCACGAGTGGAAACAGATTCCACCGTTTCCTTTCCAGATTGCTACCGAGTCATTCGAATTCCTCGGAAGCTAGTCAGCACCCTGGAAGAAGTTAACAAACAACCTTCCAGGCCCTCAGGACCGGACAGCTTATTAGTCAATGACTTTGGCAGAATCCAGTTCAGTGTTCGTATTTTATATGCAAACACCATGCAGTGTTCAAATACACTCATGGCAGACATCACCATGTCCTACACAGGGAGAGGTGTCATGTTGAAGCAATCCATTGAATCTAAGATGCCACCAATTATACCACTAAAAGACAAAAAAAAACAAAAACGCAGCTACTTACAAAATGCCATCAACCCTAATAGGAAATCATTTGGTAGAGTTGTTAAAACAGGAAAAGTGATGGCCATGTTCAAACACGTTGAATGTATACCAAGCCCTGTTCTGACCATTTTTCATGATTAACACATTTAATCCTCACAAGTACCCCAGGAGGAGGACCCCCATGTTACCCCTTTGACCGAGGCCCAGGAAGATGAAGTAATGTACCTTAACTAGCTGCTAAGGGGTTGGCCAGGGAATCAAACCCAGCCGGTCTGACTCGGGCGCCTGCAGCCTTCATCCCTTTACCATTCTGCCTCCATCTTGTTAATTAACTAACTGGGAACAACAGGACAGGTGGCTCGTTCCTCTCAGAATAGCACTGGGCCAAGCAGGATCCCCTACAGGCGAGTGAACCCCAAGGAAGGACTGTCTCTGAACCAGAAATCCCAACCTCCAGGCAGAAAGTCACTAAACGAACAGAGGGTCGGGGCTTGAGCCAGGGACTCCTCCCTCCTCTACGTTGGAAAAGTGAACCCCAAAGACCCTGGGGACATGTGACTTATCAACTCATGGATGGTCCAAGAGGAGGAGGGAATGCAGACTTCGGAAATGTAAGAATTTAGCACCTTTCCTCCGAGAGAGCTCCCCAATTACAGTAATTTCTCTAACTCTTGGTTCCCCTGAAACATAACTGATAATAAAAGAAAAAAAAAAAACAGCATTCATGGAGCATTTGACATGCACCATCTCACCTAATCCTCCAATGATCCTCTGAATCCGGCATTGTTTTCCCCGTTTCACAGTTGGGGAAGTTCAGAACAATGAAGTCCCATTATCGCTCTGCTACAGAGCCCTGCTTTGGACCCTGTCTGGTCTGAGGCTGGTGATTTCTCTGAGTCTAGTACATCATCCTACTAAATTGGCCTGGCCAGCTGCTAGCTTTTGGCAGATTCTTTAAAGGACCTCAACTCCAAAGACCCCATGATTGTTGGCCCTTTGTGAGGCCCTTCCCTTATAATACTCATCCTGGCAAGTTAGGTTTGTTTGTAGGTAAAGTGGCGTTGGTATTAATGATGAACTTCATATTTTCTAATTGATTATTACCGATAAGGAAATACTACCGGTATTTCCGTACATGCGGAACTCACGCGTTTTAACTACCGAATATTTTATCTATTTCAGAGAATTTGTAAATTCTCTCTAGGTTTCCAATTTAGACACACTATCTGCAAATTACAAAAATGTTTTATCTTTGGCAACATTCCTTAAACCATAGTTTACTGTTAACGATTTTCATTTTATTTTTAAAAATCATTACAATTTTAAATCTTGATATAATTTCAAACTTATCAAAAAATTCCAAGAATAGTAAAAAAAAAACACCCAAATTCCTAAGCACCTTTTACCCAGATTCTACAATTGTTAACACTTGCTCTTTTGCTGTGTCATTCACAGTGGCTCATGCCTGCACTGCCAGCACTTTGGGAGGCCGAGGCAGGAGGATCACCTGAGTCCAGGAGTTCAAGACCAGCCTGGGCAACATAGTGAAACCCTGTCTCTACAAAAAATAAATAAATAAATCAACTTTCTAAAACAAGTACATTGCAGATATCAGGCCCCTTGACACCCCCTCCCTTAGATATTTCAGGGTAAATTTCCTAATTACAAGGACATTCTCTTACATAACTATAGTACAAGAAACCAGAAAGTTTAACACTGATTTAACACTATTATCTTATCTACAGTCCACATCCAGATTTTTCCAGTTACCCAGTAATATCCTCTGAGCTATTTTTCTCAAGTTCAGGTTCTAGCCCACAATCATATACTGTATTCAGTTGTTCTGTCTCTTTAGTCTTTTTAAATCTAAAACAATTTATCAGCCTCTCTTTGTCTTTCATAACCTCAACAATTTCAGAGACTACAGGCCAGTGGTTTTATTGATTCATCCCATCAGTTTGAGTTTGTGTGACGTGTCCCCATGATTAGATTTAGGTTGTGTATTCTGGGGCAGGAATACCACTGGGGTCATGTTGTGTGCTTTTCAGTACATTATATTATTCCTGACAGTGGTTGGTTCCAGGACTGACAGTGTTCCAAACATTTGGTTAAGGTGGTATACATCGGGCTTTTCTATTATAAAATTATTTACACATCCCCTTTTCATTAATAGGTAACTTGTAGACAACTACTGAGTCCATGTACATCTCTTCACCAAATTTTTCACATGCTAGTTCCAGGATTCAGCGACATTTACTGCTGAAATCGTGGTTCCAAAGGGCAATTTTCTCCTCCATTTCCAATTATTCCTTCTACATTTATTTGCTCAAACTTACATCACATAAAAAATAATTTCTGTATTGTTAGCCCATGCTATGGTAAAAAACAAATTTAGGCTTTAGAATTCACTATTTGTTTAAAATCCACCTTTTCTTTAGACAGAAGCTATTTGGTCAAAGTACTGTGTAATTAAGAATTACTTGGGGTGGATTTTTCTTTCTCCTTCTCAATCTGGTTATTTTTTCATTTAAAATATAGTTAGGTTCATTTATTTCTATTTGCATTTCATTTCGGTATCTTCCACCCCCCCCCATCCCTGTTAATTTGGTTTTATTATTTTTGAGTGCGAAAAACATCAGCATGACTTCAAAAGATGAACTATTCAAAAAGGTACATTCTCAGAAGCAATGCCTCTCCCTCCATCTCTCCGCCCTCCCCAACTCATCCCCTGTAGGACCCAAGCTCATTCATTTCTGGTTTGTCCTTTCCATATGTCTTTTCACAAAATAAGCAGATAGATGTATACTTTCTTCTTTCCTTTCTTACACTAAGGCGGAAAACCATGGAGGGCACCACAGATTGGCTCCATCATCACACAGGGACCTGCTTCTGGTCTCCATGTCATTATGGTTTTAGAGTATGTGTTGCCAAAGTAGGTATTTTTTTTTTCTTTTCTTATTGTGTTGTCTAGTTTCTCTCTCAAATGTTGGGGAGTCGAGGTCATAGCAGGCATCCTTATTCCTGACTTGGTTTAGTGTTTAATGCTCAACGCAAACTTTTATGACCATCTCCCACATGCCAGGTATCCTGGGTACAACTTCAAATAGGAAAGACTTGGTGTCTACCTTTAAAGATCGTGAAACAGGTTATAGAGAGAGAGTTTAACGACCAATTATACCACAGCATAATAAGCACTGTGGTTTTGGTGGGGGGAGGCACAGATAGAGGGGTGTAGAAATGGTCGGGCAAGTACACAGCCTGAACGTTAACCCTTAGAAGGATTGTACACTGAGAAGGCTGGTCTGAATCACCTCCATCTGCCTTTTCAAAATTTGAGGACACAACCCAGAGTGTGAAATTACTCAGCGAGAATCTAGAGTTTCTGCAATTCGAAACACCCTGCTCTTCATAAATAGATTTTGGGTGAACAGAGTCAATGTTGACACCATTGGTGATAGTTATGATTAGGCTAATTCTTTTTCTGTTCCATTAAATCAAAACATTGCTGAAAAAAGAGAGAAGATGGAAAACTTTTGCTTCATGGCTAAAAACATGAAAAATACACTGTGTGACCTCAAGTAAGTTATACTTCACTGCAACATTTATGTTATTCTAATTTTTGTAAGGCTTTTTCTTATGACTTTTTTTTGAGACAGAGTCTCACTAGGTTACCCTCGGTAGAGTGCTGTGGTATCAACTCTTGGGCTTAAGTGATTCTCTTGCCTCAGCCTCCTAAGTAGCTAGGACTATAGGTGCTGGCCACAACGCCTGGCTATTTTTTGGTTACAGTTGTCATTGTTATTTAGCAGGCCCCAGGCCAGGTTCATAACCACTGAGCTATGGGGGCTGAACCTCTTATGACTTTTTTAAAGAAAAAAATCTCATATGTAAATAAAAAATTGTTCTGGGGGGGATGGTCACGGTGTGTGACACACCTTTTAGGGGTGGGCCACAATTATAATAGGGACTTTACCTGACAAATGAAATCAATGTAACCTGGTTCTTTGTACCCTCAACAAATCCCTAACAATACAAAAAATTCTTTTAGCTGAAGTGTCAGAGAGTAAGAGTATGTTACCTGATGCTTCATTCCTGAGTATGTCAACACATTATTGCCTTAGAACAAGGACATAGCCACAATGTAATGATCACAGGCAAGAAATGTAATATTGGTTCAAAACTATACCACACTATTATCCTATATATGGTCCACATTCAAATTTCCCCAATAGCTCCTATAATATCTTTTTTTATTCCCTACACTCTCTCAATTTAGGATCTTCTAATCAAGGAAGGTTAACTGAAAGAATTTAGTTCTGAAAGATCCCATATCATAGCAATCTCAAACTCCTGGGTTCAAGTGATTCTCCTGCTTCAGCCTCCTGAGTAGCTAGGACCACAGGTGCCTGCCACAATGCCCAGCTATTTTTAGAGATTGGGTCTTGCTTTGGCTCAGGCTCGTCTTGAACTCCTAAGTTCAAGCAATCTGCCCGCCTCAGCCTCCCGGAGTGCCAGGATTACAGTCATGAGCCACCGCCCCAGCAACATGGACCATATTAAACTGTCCTTTAATCTAGCACAGTCCCCAGCATTCTGGACAGTTGTTTTGTAGAGCGTCGCTCAACTTGGACTTGTCTGATGGTTTCCACTTGATTGAATCCAGGTTACACATTGCGGCAGGAGGGATCCCCCCAGGATGCCGCATCCTTCTCCTGTGCCACAAGGGGAGGTACATTATGTCAGTGTCTTATAATTAGTGATGAAACATTTGCGTATTTGACTGTGTCCACTAGATTTCTCCATGTTTGTAATGAATATATTATCTCTGCAGTGAACTGGGTGATTATCCTGCTGCAATAGTGTGACTATCCTGCTCCCCAGTACTTTTTTCACTCAACGGCTTTCACACCCACTGATGACTCCTTTGAGTCCACGATTACACAGTAGTTGCGAAACGGTCATCCAGATGCTGACACTTGGTCCTGCATTTCTAGCTCCAGGCTCCAGTTTCCAAGTCATGAGTCAGCTCTGCCTTTGCTTATGCTGCTTCTGACCAGTTTACTTAACTGTCTTCCTGACCCTTGGTACTAACGTATCAGCGCAGGCAGGTCTGTTTGGATTTTTCTCAGTATCAGCGACCATGCCTCGACAGAAAGCAGATGCTACTTTAAGCGGTCTCTATTCATAATAATGATTCCTAGCAGTACGTTCTAGCTTCTTTGAATGCAAGTGTAACCTGCGCCCTGACTGTCCCTCTCACAGCCAGAAGTCTAGCCCTCATGTGGGGCAGAAATTCCTTTTGCTTACGTGTTTTTCAAATCCAGCTTTCAGAACACAATTTGCGCCACAAATAGCAATGGCTGCATCTTAAGGAATCAGACGTGATCTGTTTGCTATTGTCCTCAAAATGACACCATTAGCCACAGATCGAGTAGGAACATTGACTTTCTACTTCACGGACCCAAGTGGATAATCATCTTTCCAAACTGCAAATGGGGGTGTTTTGTGCAGGTTTCTTTTTAACAGGTACTGACTTATTAGAGAAAATTGCAGATTCTGTAGGTGGCTGGTTATAATAATCTAAGGTTAAAAACAGAACCAAAGAAGTTGAAGACATCAGAGATCATGTCTAAAAATAAAGCAAAGGCTTTTTTTTTTCCTCTCTGTAATCTTCAATTAGAAGCCATTTAAGGAAAAGATAATCAGCTCCAGAGACCTGTAAATATGGATTCTACAGTTCTCACCGTCACTCCTGCTTTTGAATTCAGTTGAGTACATTTATGGGTTGGTAAATTATTTTACCTTACACCCATGCATGTTGTCCTCTTGATATTACCAATTCAAATAAAGTAGTGCTCTGCCTTATCTGTGGAGGATGGGTTTGTTCCAAGACCCCCCAGTAGTTGCCTGGAACCTCAGATCGTACCGAACCCTACAGAGCCTGTGTTTTTTCTATCTGATCACTGAGATGGCTACTAAGTGACTTATGGGCAGGGCAGCATGGATATGCCGGACAATGGGATGATCCATGTCCCAGGAGGGATGGGGTGGGACTGTGAGAGATTTCGTCACACTACTCAGAAGGGTGTGTAACTGAAAACTTATGCATTGTTTATTTCTGGAATTTTCCACTTAATATTCTTGAACTGCAATTGACTACCGGTAACTGAAACTACAGAATGCAAAAGCACCGAGAAGGGAGCACGGCTGGCTGACTTAGGAAGCAGACTTGGTGATGACCATTGTAATAACAAATCCTCAATAAATACAGCTCTCGTTAAATGATGAAATTCCCTCTCTGTCAGCTGGTAACTTGCAAAGGATGCTACTTGTGGTCAGGAGGAAAACTTCTCTGATGTCCTTTCATGGCAGTGCAAGTTGAGTCCCGTCAAAGCATTGAGATGTTTACGCAATTGACCCAAAGGAGAAGGGGGTCAACACCCAGGGGAAGAAACTAGATTTCTTTAGTCAGTCTTTGCAGTTAACTAAATGAGATAGTCTATTTCCTAAAACCAAACACAACTCAGTGATTAAAGATGAGTCTTAACCAAGGCGTGAACTTGAAAGCCACAGGGCGTTTCTTCTCAGGACCTGGGCATTCTCCAATTTAGACCATCTGGAATCTTCTCTTTTCTGTCATTCCTCTCCCTAGACAATTTCATCTATTTTTGTCCCTGAATCGTGACACACACCTCTCTCTGAACTCCAGGTTTGTATACCCAAACTCTTTACCTTTTTTTTTTTTAAGTGACAGAATCTCACTTCATCACCCTTGGTAGAGTGTTGTGGCATCACAGCTCACAGCAACCTCCAGCTCTTGGGCTTAGGCGATTCTCTTGCCTCAGCCTCCTGAGTAGCTGGGACTCTAGGCACCCACCACAATGCCTGGCTACTTTTTTGTTGCAGTTTGGCCAGGGCCGGGTTTGAACCCACCACCCTCAGTATATGGGGCCAGCACCCTACTCACTGAGCCACAGGTGCTGCCCAACTCCTTATCTTCTACTTGGAAGACGCATTGGTACCTCAAACAGGTAGTGTCTCAGAACACGCTCCTCCTCCACTGGGGAGGGCCGGCAGATAAAGCTAGAAGGCCTCATCTCATGCCCCCATCAACAATCTATTTCCATAATAGATCCATTGCTCCCCCTGCCATCTTTCTAGCCCAACACCCATCTTGTCCACGTCCCTGTAACAGCTGCCACCTGAGCTCTCTGCCTCCACACTTGCCATCCTTCCACTCACTAGCCACAGACCCACCAGAGCAAACATTTAAACACATAAATTACCCAATGTAATGGGGTGTGCTAATCTAGATTCTGGAACAGAAGAAAAAGGACATCAGTAGGAAAACTAGCGCAAGCTGAACAAAGTGTATAGTTCAGACAAATGTATCCTGGTTAGGTAAGATGTTAACAGGAGGGGAAATGGGGTCGAGGGTAGATGGGAGGTCTCTGCAACATCTTGCAACTTTTGTATACATTTATAATTATTCCAGAATAAAAAGTTTATTGAAAAACTCCATCAACAATACCATGTCATTCCTTTGTCTAAAATCCTTGACTAAGTTCCCACTGCACTAAAGTCCAAACTCTCTGCTGAGGCCCACAGATCTTACATGGTCTGGCTCCCTCTATTTTTTTCTTCCTTTTTTGAGTCTCATTCCCTGGGTAGAGTGCCGGGGCATCATAGCTTACAGCAACCTCAAATTCTTGGGCTTTAAGCCCAGTGCCCTCTCTCCTCCTCGCTGACTTCTTGGCACTTACCACCACGGTCGTGCTTTTGTTTGTTAAAACGCTTGTTACCTGCTTCCGCCCCTCTGTGAGTAGCGGACTGGTCTGTCTCACTCCCTGATGTATCCTCAAGGCCTCTCACAATGCCTGGCACGCAGCAGGTGCTCAAAACATGTTGAACAGCTTTACCGGGTTATTGACAATTTGGATACAATCAGAGCCTCATTAGGAAACATCGTTAACACAGTCAGTCCCCAGGTACGGCCCACGTAGTCACAATGTCTAGTGTTTGTGTAGCACTTTACAGTTTATGAAGTGTGTCCATGTAAACCAACCTCTGTGACTGCTCCACTCTCTGAAGCAAGCGTTATTTATTCTGTTTATGAAAATAAAGAAACCGAGATACCTATTGGTTAAGGGACTTGCTTAAGGTCATACAGCTGGAACGTCAGTACTGATCTTTTAGTTTCACAAAGAACAACTCGGGTTCTCTAGGACCACACAGATGAAATACACCCCAGACACTTCTGTTAGGCAGCTTCCCAGGAGAGCTCTGTGAGAGACAGAGCTGCGTGTTTCCAGGAACTAACCTTGACGTTCTTTCCATCTTATCAGACGAGTTTCTTTGCAGAGGAACAATGTCCTTGTGATATGTGGCTAATGAGGACATATATGGTGCCCTGAAGCCCTTTACTGTGCGAGTGGGTGTGGGTGTGGAGGCTGATTATAAACACGCTTTTTGTGAACCCTTCTACTTCCAGGAGTATGAAGAAGTAAAGACATCTGGAGAACCTGTTTGCCTACGTGTTTCCAGTTAGTTTTAAGTAGCCCGTGGTATTTCCTTAAATCTCTGGTTCTCAGCCTTTAGATTCACTTCGAGTTTTCAAAATCCCCATGCTTCAACCCCACCTCGGACAAATGCAATCATAATACCCGCGGGTGGGAGGTGGCGTTACTGTTAGCTAAATTATTTAACCTGCAGACGTGGTGGAGAACCCCAGTCTAGATCCTCATGTGGGGTAGGGGTGGCTTATCCCATGGCCCCTAAGGGACCATGGCAGGCTCAGCCTGAGGGATGACTCTAAAACCACGCACAACCTCAGTTGGAGAATTCAGCGTTCTGGAAGGAGGCCTCATGTCCTCCAAGTGCGTTGGCTGGTTTAGATCAGTCTGTACCCAGGACCCATTAAATCAAAGTCCCAGGGGGGTGGGGCCCAGGGCTAAAACTTCTCAGGTGAGCCCAAGGTGCAGGGAAGGCTGCTTTAAATGGTGCCTGTTTTGTTTGAAAGAGGAAGTAGCAAGGCTGCCCCCATTAACCCCGCAGCACACCAGTAACCTGGCAGCAGCTGCCACACACCCAGCCTCTCCTTCAGCTGAACCAGGCAGTGCTAAGCACTGACTCCCCCACATCTAGATTTATGGCCTTGGACAAACAACAGGACCTGACCTTGGCACGGTGCCATCCACCCCAGTGCTAATTAAGGCCTAAATAATTCTCATAAGTATGTGCATAAAATAAATGGGCCTCAATTTAAGACAACTTCCCCATTGTGTTCTGGTTAATGTAAGCAGGGTTTGCAGGTTTGCATGACCATAAATACAGCAGAACCTCCATAGCTGACCACCTCTTTGAGTTGCCCTAATTTTCACAGACCAGACACGGACCACGTGTAGGTCAGTACAGCAGGCCCAGTTCCTTATGTTTACCAGTGTGTTACAGTTCCTTGGGTGGTCAACTTACAGAGGTTCTACTGTACTCTGGTTTAATTTTTTTTCTTTTCTTTCTTTCTTTTTTTTTTTTTTTTGCAATTTTTGGCCAGGGCCGGGTTTGAACCCACCACTTCCAGTATATGGGGCTGGTGCCCTACTCCTCTGAGCCACAGGCACTGCCCTACTCTGGTTTAATTTGTAACAAGGAGCAAAAGATCTTTCTATCTGGTTACCCTGCCATTATTTTATTTTTGGCTAAATAGGGGGAGCACATAAAAATTTACTTGTATGGTAATTGAGAATAACAACATGTACTTGATTTCATCACTAATCAATATGATTATTACATAGTGGCTTTTAATTTAATTATTGCTTCTTATCGTCATCAATTTCATTAAGTTTTTGGCAGGTAGGGAGGAAATAGGGCACAGATAGTGGCATGAAGGATGGTAGCTGAATGACAAGCCTCTATACCCAGAAAATGCAAAGAAATGAACTGAGCTTATTAAATAGCCTGCCGGTGCCGAGAGACCGGAGAAATATCCCTGACAGCACAGCTTTCTTTAGGAACTGCCTTGCATACTCCATACTCCATACTCAGGCCGGGACAGGAAAAAAGCACACCAGTGTATGCCTTGGCTTAAGGCTCTGGTTTTGAACCCCTGGCTGGACAAAGCTGGCTTTTACTTATTTATTTATTTTTTAGAGACAGAGTCTCATTTTGTCACCCTTGGTAGAGTGCCGTGGCATCACAGCTCACAGCAACCTCCAGCTCTTGGGCTTAGGTGATTCTCTTGCCTCGGCCTCCCGAGTAGCAGGGACTACAGGCGCCCACCACAACACATGGCTATTTTTTTGTTGTTGTTGCTGCAGTTTGGCCAGGGCCGGGTTCGAACCCGCCACCCTTGGTACATGGGGCTGGTGCCTTACTCACTGAGCCGCAGGAGCTGCCCAAAGCTGTCCTTTAATATTTAAAGAACGATCCCATAAACACACGTTTCTCATGTTCAGATTTTGAAGCATTAACAAGTGAGAATGAAAACCGATGCAACCGTTCTTTCTATCTCCCCGGGACCAACCTTGAAAGCCACCTGGATGAGCCATGGTTGACTTTAAACATGGAAGTTAGAGGAGGTTGAATTTGCAAAGAAGGGCAGTTTAGCTGAGGCCTCAGGAGCAAGACGTGGGGATCTAAGGAGCAGAGCTGGGCAGAGGCTGGGAAGTGATTAACTGGGGCAAAAACATACATAGGGCCTCTTCTGTGTAACAAGGTGGTAAGACTCGAGCTTGGGCAAGTTGGGCACTAGGACAGAGACAAGGAACAGGGCAGTTCCCAAGTCAGCAAGGTTGGATGCAGTGTGGCTACCATCGCTGGCATTGCTCCCCAAGCAGGCAGACGGTGTGCACAAGGGCTGCAGAGTGACCTTAGCGGTTTCTCTTGCAGGCCTGCCTACAAGGGGCCTGGCCCATGGCACGGTCATGGATCCTGACACTAAGGTGGATAACTTGGCGTTTGACATTTCTAGAAGGGCAGTGAAAAAGCTAAATTCCTAGGACAGCACTGAAAAGAACTCAGCACTTGCCAAACAGGATATAAAATAATGCATAATAACTATGTGAATTCTGGGGCCTACTTGAACTGAGCAGAATGAACCAGGGATTATTGCAGTCCTATCACCCCAGTAGGACCACAGAGAGCTGCATGTCCTCTCGGCAGCCCTCCAGAGGACATGCTGTTTTGAGTTACCTTATGGCGACAGAGCCCTGGAGAAAAGAGAAAGCAAAGGAATTGGTTTGGAACAACCAAATATATTTAAAAAAATTTTCTCCTTGTATTTTCAGACTGTTCCAGAACCAGCAATTCGGGCACCTGACCCTTCTCCCGAGAGTCCACAGCTACTTCAAAATGGTTAAGCTCAGTTCAACAAACCAGCAATGTTTAAAGACGTCCACTGATGTACAAAATGCAGTGCAGCCAGTAGAAACCATACCAGGAAGGCCCCCTCACAACATGTTAAAAACAGCATACTGTACAACTCAATTTTAGAAGAACTGGTTAAAAAATAAATTCATTAGTAACCTGCAGCACAGACCACCAAATTGCCAAACTGCCACCAGTAGTCATCTCTGAATGGTGGGGTGGCTACTGGTTTCTCTTTCCATTTTTGATACTTTTGTTTTTGCATTTTGCAAATTTCAATACTCATGTATGAATTTTCCTATCTGAAAAAAGCCATCATTTTACAAGGGTTCAAGTTCAAACATGGTGTGACACTGTTTTACACATTATGGTTGTGATGAAGTTGGCCAGTGAAATGCCTCTGATTTCAGGACGTTGACAAGAGGATGGTCCCAAACATTTCCCTTTGGGTCACCACTTCAAAGGGATGCTAAGTATGGGGTTCCCGAACTTAGTGGGAGGACAGTAGCTCTGTCAGTTGTATTCTTCTCTACTCTGGACAGTTCCAGGTACTCTGAAGAGGTCCTGAAGCTTCTGGAATCGGGTTTTTCCCCTCGACAGGTTCTGTTGGAACCCACAGACCAGTCTCAGGGGAGGCTCTTGGTACACAAAACACTCGCTCCCAAAGAGAAGGAGAATTGGAAACGTATTGCCAGAGAAAAAGTCTGGGGGTAAAAGTCAGGTCAGAAAATGAATTTTAATCCATACTGAAAAACAAAGTACCTGGCTAAAATTTAGTAAAAGCCCAAAGGCCTCATGAGGTAAATATTTTGCAGGGGTACCCCTTGATTTTTGTTTGTTTACCTATTTATTTAGACAAGAGTCTCACTCTGTAACCCTGTGTAGAGTGCTATTGCATCATAGCTCACAGCAACCTTGAACTCTTGGGCTGGGACTATAGGTGCCCACCACAATGCCCAGCTATTTTTTCCACTCTTTTTTTTGCTCTCTTGCTCAGGCTGGTCTGGAATTCCCGAGCTCAAGCAATCCTCTTGGGCTCCCAGAGAGCTAGGGTTACAGGAGTGAGCTCCCATGATTTTTAGCTAGGATATATGTATACATGTCAACTGCACACATAGACATACACAAGGTCCCGATAATACATAAGCAGGTACACACACATCTGACTGTATTCACCTTTCCCTGTACATATGAATAGTCATGGAGAAGCTGTGTGTTACAACCCACGATCAGAAACCAAATCCTGGAGTCCAAAGTGCCCCTCCATCCTCCCACCTCCAGGGACAGTCACCCCAGGTCACAGAGATTTCTGCACAGAGGCCCATGAAAAGTACATAAAAATGAGGAGGAGAAAAGTTAGACAACAAAACAATTCCAGGGAGAAGTTCCAGGGAAATAACACCTCTGAGGTCCCAGGCACACATGGCTTGCTGCAGGCCCTGGTCACACAGGAGACGTCGTATGTCTTGGCTTTCAGAACCCAAGAGGCGAGCAGAGTGTGTACCCAAGATTTGAGGGGGGGAGTTCTGGGGCAGGGTGGGGGAGCTACTCACGCTGTCATTGCTTCCTTTGTTGTCCTCATACTTGGTTTCTATATGAATGGAGAATTTCGGCAGAAAGGAACACTGTGGGGGAAAACCAGACTCTCATTAGCATCGTGTTTTTTCTCTCTTACACACGCAGCACATCTGGGTGCCCTCCTGGCCATTTGGTTGGGAGTGCTGTTCAGCAGCGGCATTGTTAAGATAGTAAGCCAATAACCGAATTCAGACAAGAAAAGCTGCCTTTGGGAGCTTGGACACAATTCCATCTGCAAGTTGGGCCAGAGAGAACAAACAGCCACAGGGGCAAGTCACAGAACAGGGCATTTCCTAATGGAAAATGCCCTGTAAATCCTGCCGTGTTAGAAAAGCAAACCCCTGGAACACGCCAATTCTGGGTCTGGGGACCTGGATTCCTGCGGACCCAGCCTTACCACTTAGATGAAGATGCATATAAAGTCAGGGAGGTGGGAGAGAAGAACTTTGCGATCATAGATTATTATTATTGTTTTGTTTTTGAGAAAGAGCCTCTCTCTTGTTGCTCTGGGTGGCATCATCATAGTTCACTTGCAGCCTTGAACTGGGCTCATGCGATCCTCCCGCCTCAGCCCCCCCGAGTAGCTGGGACTACACATGCCCTCCACAAGGCCCAGATAATTTTTGTATTTTTAGTAGAGATGAGGTCTCATCTTGCTCAGGCTGGTCTTGAGCTCCTGAGCTCAAGCAATCTGCCCACCTCTGCCCTCCCAGTGTGTTAGGACTACAGGCATGAGCCATCTAGCCCAAGATCATAGATTATTAAAGTCAGACAGACTTGGATTTTCCTAGGTGACTCTGAGTAAGTTATTTAACTTCTCTGACCCCCAGCAGCATTAGAACAGGAATAATAATTATTATCTAAGAGTGACATTGTGAGGATTAAATAAAATCACGTGCATAAAAATCCAGTGCTGGGCACTGAGAAAACATTGAAGGAGCAGCAGCGATCAGCATGACCATGACCAGAAAGGGCAGCCCCTTTCTGCTCCTGCATAACAGAGAACTCCAGCTCCAATGTAAAACCAGTGTCTCTGTCCTGTTGAGTCACGTTCTATGCATCTAGTCAATTTGAAGGGAAAAGGTAATTGGAGAAGAGGATTGTGATGGAGCTGGTATAACCGCACGTGAACTTTCTCAGCCACCAGAGACGGTAGGCTACTAGGTAAAGCTCTGCTGGGAGTTGCAGGTGTGGGGAAATGAGTCTGGGCCTGTTACAATCACAGTCCCAAGAGGCTAGGTTCTTTATTTATATGTCCAACACAGAGTATATACTTTGGTGTTTTTTTTGAGACAGAGTCTTAATTTGTCATTCTGGGTGACATGGCGTCATAGCTCACAGCAACTTCAAGCTCTCGGGTTTAAGCCATCCTCTTACCTCAGCCTCCTAAGTAGCTAGGACTACAGGCACCTGCCACAATGCCCAGCTAGTTTTAGAGACGGGGTCTTGGACATTCTCAGGCTGTTCTCGAACTCCTGAGCTCAAGCAATCCACCTGCCTAAGCCTCCCATAATGCTAGGATTACATGCATGAGCCATTGCACCTGGCCTACATGCGTATACTTTCTAAACCAGGCACTGCTATAAACATGTTGAAGCTCTAGCTCATTTATTCCCTGCAACCACCCCATGGGGGAGGCACTATTACTGTCGTCCCTGCTCTAAAGATTATGAAATGGATGCCCACAGGGGTTAAGTAAATGGCCCATGATCACACAGCTAGTGAACTGTAGAGTCAGGACTGAAAGCAAGGTGGCCTGGTCCCAGTGTCTGTGCTCTTGGCCTCTGATTCAGCCAGACTCTCAAAGTGGGGTTCCCTGGACCACCAGCAGCATCACTTGGAAATGTAAATTCTTGAGCCCTACCCCGACGGACAAAATTCTAGAGGTAGGGGTCCAGCAATCGGTGTTTACCACGCCTTCCAGGGTCTGCTGTCCACAGGTGGGTTGAAAAGCCACCTTGCTACGCGACTCATAGGAAGGAAACAGCTAACATCCCGAAGTTCACAAACACCCATGCCTGCCACACCTGCTCCATCCACACAGCGGTCACACTCCCCTCCCAGCCCAGCTGGGCCTCCCGGCGCCATGTGCACCAGAAACCTTGGACGTGCCACCCGTAACTCTCCTGACCTCACGTGCCTGTGTGCGTTCAGTTCATCCGTCTCAATCTCAGTGAAACGAGCAATCTGAACCGTGACTAAGGAAACACGGAAACAATCAATCCCTGTAATTGCCTTGATGGAGGATGAGGCCCTGGGACTCCTCATTAACACCTGCTCTGCCGTCTCCTCTCAAAGCATCACTCCGGGACTGTTGCCCTCACACGCGGGCCGGGGGGCACCAGGGAGGGGCTGCCCAGCTGGAAATCAAGCCCCCTTCAGGGCTCCGACTGACACAGGAATGCGGGGAGATGTCCTTGCCACCTTCTTAAAGATAACAAGCCTTCAGGTAGATGGATTTTGTACCTTTCCCCTGTACTTCATATAAGAGTCAGTACAAAGAGCTGCAGGACGACAGAGCCGAGCAGGGTGGCACGTGTCTGCGGGCAGCAGGGTGGAACTCCACGAGGCATTTTTGTCAGTTGAACCCTGAACAACTTAACCAGCCCAACAAATGAATTTCAGCATTTGGGTATTAAACCCGTATATGAAATGCAAAGCTCTCATGCAAATTAGCAGATGGTGTTATTTTTGAGACAAGGCCTTTGATTATTTTCATATCAGAATGGTGACCCTGCCCTGAGGCTGGGAGGGCACCTGACTTCAGCCAGGCGGAAGAACAGAGACCCGACAGGCCAACCACGGGCTGGTCAGTGTTTTCTCCTTCAGCAGGTGACCCGGGGCTGATCATACCCTTGGGATGTCTGATGGCTGGTCCTCAGAGCCCTGGAGGGTGCAGGTGTCTCAGAAATCAGAACTATCTCTGGTTCCTGGCCTTTTCGGAGCTATCATTAAATCTTGCCAGGGAGATGTCCGTTTTCAGGTAAACTTCTGCCTCCCCCGTGTGGGTTAGCATCTCTGAAAATCTAGCCCCCTAACCCTATCAGAGCCTTAACCGGTTTTTATTTTATTTTATTTTTGACACAGAGTCTCACTTTGTTGTCCCCAGTAGAATGCCGTGGCGTTATAGCTCACAGCAACCTCAAACTTTTGGGCTCAAGCGGCTCTCTTGCCTCAGCCTCCCGAATAGCTGGGACTACAGGTGCCCGCCACAACGCCTGGCTATTTTTAAAGATGAGGTCTCACTCTGGCTCAGGCTGGTCTAGAACCCGTGAGCTCAGGCAATCCACCTGCCTCGGCTTCTCAGAGTGCTAGAATTACAGGCGTGAGCCACGGAGCCCGGCAGAGCCTTAACTGTTAAGCGAGGTCTTTTATTTCTCCCCATTTGGCTCCCTATGTATGGTATGTCCCCCACACTGAGGTTATCTTAAACCCTTTCCCCTCTCAAGACACCCTGCCTGGCATCACTCTTCCTCCCTCGAACTCATCATTTTGATGTCTAGAGGAATGAGGACACAGACCATGTGACAGAACCCCCCACGACTTCCCTTCCCTCCATTGCATACGTGCTTATTTTCCTTATGCTCCTTAGTCTTTGGGGATCAGAGAAAGACTTTGCCTTCTTTTTCCCAAATGAAAACTAACGAACAGAAGTGAGACACTGGAGTCAGCTGACTTGGGCTCAAATCTGAGATGTACTGACTTGGGCAAATCATTTGACTATCCCCAGGCTCAAGTTCCCTGTTTACAGAAGGGAGACGATTCTTCTCTGTAGGAGTGTTCAGAAGATCTGTAGGCAAACTCCAGCCCCAGTGCGTGGTTCATAGCAGGAACACAGTACAGAAGAATTTGTTAGTTCCTTTCTGGACCTTTGTTTCATTGATTATCTGCATCTTCTCTCTGCTTCCTTCCCACAGTCTAAAACTATAGTGAAAAATGCATACCCTTAATAAGCAAATGAGCACAAAATTTCTCTGATTGTGTTTCTTCCTCTATGTATCATCAATTCCCTTTCTCTGTCTTCACAATCCCACTTACTAAAAGAGTAGTCAAGGTTCGCTGTCCCTCCCTCCCCCCCTCACCGCCTCTCTTACTTCTCAACCAGTGCAGTTTTGTATGGGAATGACTGATAATCAGAGGATTTCCAAACTAGCATCCCTTTCCCACCAGCACGCCTGACTAATTTTTTCTATTTTTAGTAGAGACAGGGTGTCACTCTTGCTCAGGCTGGTTTCAAACTCCTAAGCTCACGGGATCCTCCCCCCTCGGCCTTCCAGAGTGCTGTGATTATAGGCGTGAGCCACTGTGCCCCACCGGCCTCTTCTCTCCTTGATCCAAACCCTTTCCCTGGTGACCTTAGCTGCTTTTGAGTTTTCCAGACCATATTTTGCGAAGCCTCCCCACTCGACATTTCTAATTCTACCTTCTCTCCTCTCACATTTCCACCTGCCCACTGGCCATCCCCAACAAGGGTCTTACAGGTATACCAAATTTAAAAGGTCCACTTATTGTAGTAAATTCCATACCCTGGTGGCTTAAAACGACATCAACATAGTCTCTCACAGTTCTGGAAGCTACAGCTCTGAAATCAAGGTGTCGCAGGGCCACACTGGATGAACCATTCCTGGCCTCGTCCAGCTCCTGCTGGCCTCCAGAATTCCTGGGCTTGTGGCTGCATCACTCTAAACTCCACCTCCGTCTTCACATGACCTCTTCCCTCTGCCTCTGTTTGCTCTCCTCTTTTTATAAGGACATCAGTCATTGGATTTAGGCCCATCCTAAATGTGGGACCACTCCCCCTCTAGATGCCAGGCTTCCCCCACGGACATACAGTTTTCTCAGCCCCAAATGTTCTTCCTAAATCCTACTCACAGACCATCTGAGACTACTCCCAAATGATTATCTCATGTGGGCAGGCAGCCCCCCATTTCTCCCTTCATCATAGCACATATCTCCTTTGCCACCATTACTATTTGCCATCGAGGTACCTGGCTCACCAACCAGATGGTGAGCTCCCACACTGCTGTACTTATTCTCCTATCCCTAACTCCACAGCCAAGAACTGAGCCCTCAGAGTCACCCCCTTGTTCAGATGTCCCAGGATCTCCTTTATTTTAAAATTGCTTGAATAATCCTCTCTGGGACTAAGAATTGTGCTTCCACTAGGAATATACCATCTCACTTAGTCATCATTAAACATCCAGGGGAGAAGGGAGCCCCTCACCTTCCAACCCTGAGCTTTCTCAAAATTGCCAGCTGTTCCCTAAAGATTCTGACACTTTTCCTTGGATAAGGGAGATACCATATCGCCGAGAGACCTGTCCGCAGTGTAGGAGTGGAGAAAAAGCTGGGAGCCCTGATATAATCACACTTGAATCTGAATCTGTTCCGGGAAGAGACACCTTAGGAGTGTCAGCTGTGGGCTCAAACTGGAAAATGCTTTGGGGATTTGGAAGATTCTCATACTGTCTAAGGCAAAGTCATTTGGGAACACTGAGTGTTTAAAGGCCAGTTGGCCCAAACACATGAAAGAAAGACTGAAATCTTCACAGTGGATTGAAGATTGACTGAAATCTTCACAGAATTCTAGACTCCCAGCCTCAGTCTTGTATGACCCCTCCTTTTCCATGAGAGCACTATACACCGGATGGGCTATCCCTTCCCTGGTTACTCCCAAAGCCTTCAGAGGGGGCACAATCTTTTATACCAAGGTGGTAAGACAGTCCTTCTTGAGATTCTGTCACAATATATAAGACTTCACTTTAGAAAAGGCAGGGGCTCGGCGCCTATAGCTCAACCGGCTAAGGCGCCAGCCACGTACACCTAAGGTGGTGGGTTCGAATCCCCAGCCCGGACTCGCCAAACAACAATGATGGCTGCAACCAAAAAATAGCCGGGCGTTGTGCCTGTGGTCCCAGCTACTTGGGAGGTGGAGGCAGGAGACTCGCTTGAGCCCAGGAGTTGGAGGTTGCTGTGAGCCGTAATGCCACGGCACTCTACCCAGGGGGACAGCTTGAGGCTCTGACTCAAAAAAAAAAAAAAGAAAAGGCAGGGATTCTTTTGTTTGCTTTGAGACAGCTACATGCCTAGGACTCAAGGGAGGTCTCTGGGAGGACAGCTAATCAGAACCTGGGACCTCAGTCCTGCAACCACAGGATTCCTTCCTGCCGACAAGCAGTGAGCTTGGAAGAGGACCCTGAGCCTCAGATGAGCCAGGAGCACTGGTTGACATCTTGAGGTCAACATCTTGACCAAGGACCCAGCTAACCACGGCCCTTACTCCTGACCCACAGAACTTCATGACAACAAATTTGTGTTAAGTTGGTAAGTTTGTGGGAAATTTGGTCTGCTGCTGCTGCTGCAAAAAAAAAAAAAAACCCCAATACAACACCCAACTTGGCTGCTGCTTCCCTCCCAAATCATACATCTGGCTCTCATCTGAGTGAAGCATGTGTCACTGAGGCTCAGCTACGTGGGTGGGAATGGGGCACTGGTCCTCCATCTGACTTAGCAGTTCCACCTATCTGTATGGTCAACCAATGTCCATTGCTTACCACCCAAGGTGATGGTTACTAGGAACTGAGGCTGGGAAGCTTGTCCAGATTCGGCATGCACCCATCCCACCGAGAGGAAGGATGATGATTCAGAGGAAAAATTCAAGTTTTGGAGTAAAACAGACTCTAGTTCAAACCCCAGCTTCTTTTCCAGCAAACAGAGTGACTTTGGGCAAATTCCCTAATTCCTCTGTGCTTCGGTATCTTTCTCTATAAAATGGAGACAATCCCAAACACGTAGCTGCAGGGTGAGGATTCAGTGAGATGATGAGTGTTGGGGCAGGCAGTGTCTGGCAGAACGAGTCCTGGAGGAATGTTAGGCCCGCCCCACGGTGCCTCTGACCATGACACTCCCATGGGCAACGTGGGTAAGAAAACAGAGCCGGGGGTGGGGGAAGATCCTCCCCTATGGCTGTGCAAGGGGGCGCTAGGGGTGTGGGGCTTCTAAAGAGCGGCAACAGGCAGGACCTGATTGGTGCTTCCCAGGGCTCCCATGCCCAGGCCACAGAGCAGATTTGGGCTCCTCTAGCCTCACTCCGAGGAAATGTCACCGTGTGTCCCAGGGTTGCTCCTCGGCAGCTCGTCTTCCCCCTTGCTGTCCCTCAGTCCCCCGCAGACTTTATGCAGGGAAACCGGAACACTACCAGGATCTCTGGAAAACTTTTCTTGCCTAGATCTATAGGCTTTATGCCTACTTTGTTCACTCGGTCAAATTACAAAATCCAAGGCTCAAAGAAGGTAAGAAACAGCATTATAAAACAGAAGCGGGGAACCCAGGGGACCCCATGAGATGATTCTGTCTACAGGCAGAGGAGAGGCAATAAAGTGTGTCTGTCCCCAGCGCCTGGGGGACATCAGTGAGTCACTTCTACAACAGAATCATAAAAAGTATTCACTTACTTATCCCCATGGTTTGTTTTGCCCTCCACCCCCTAAAAATAGTGGCAGTGTTATGAAGAAATCAGAGAAGCAGGCAGACACTCTTCTATCATCTTGTCTTTCATTTTCCAGCTTAGATCCTCCACGCCAGAAGAATCTCTCTGTTTGTGCTGCCATCTGCCACCTGCCATGGCCAGCTTCCTTTGTATCTAGTATATGGGCATCTTTCATTGACTTTCTAAACCCAACGGAATCTGCCAGGATGAACTTGTTAGTGGAGAGTGACTATCAGGACCTTAAAATCTCCAGCACCCAAAACTGAAGGTGCAAAAAAATAATGGTTGAACATTTCAATGTTGAACGTATAAACACATCTACATGTGGGCCAGGCAAGGTGGCTCATGCCTAAAATCCTAGCACTCTGGGAGGCCAACGTGGTTGGATTGCCTGAGCTCAGAAGTTCGAGACCAGCCTAAGCCACAGCAAGATCCTGTCTCTTAAAAAATAACTCGGCACTGTGGCAGGCTCCTGTAGTCCCAGCTGCTCGGGAGGCTGAGGCACAAGAATCACTTGAGCCCAAGAGTTTGAGGCTGCTGTGGGCTATGACACCAGGGCACTCTACCAAGGGTGACAAAGTGACACTATCTCAAAAAAAAAAAAAAAAGATTGATCTACTTTTAGCTTTTAGAAGTGACGGCGGTGGGAGATGGGGAGCTGAAGTTGGGAAGAAGAATTATCAGGAAAGACAAGTGAGTGTCTGGGCCTCTGCAAGAATAATTTCCAGACACAAACCCTCCCAGGTTCAGAGTCGGGAAATGAAAGCAGCATATGCAAAATGCACGACGGAGCTGAATTTCCAATTCACTACAGACATGCTTTGGAAAAAATGAAAGAGCTATTTTTAGGCCTAGTGATTGATTAGGGTTGCTATGGTAATAAGAAACACTCACAAGAACAAAATGGAATGTAAGCAAACCAAAGTCTTAAAGAGAAAGGGTCAAACACACCAGGAATGTCATAGTTTCTGGGTGGTGCTGGGCCTCCCCCCACCGCACACTATCTCAGCACCCACATAGAAAGGCAGGGGACGGCAGCTGCAGAAAACAGGGACCATAGGGACCAGTCTGAGGTTCTCCGGGGCTCTGCACTTGAGAAGCATGGAATGGCAAAACTTCTGGAAGAATGCGCACCGTTCGCTTTGAAGACTGTCATTATCGTCATCAAAGGATGCTGTACTCCCTCCGCACCCAGCCTGCACGCTGAAGGGTATTCATCCTACCCTTCCAGTTCACAGTGTAAAATAAAAATATTCTTTGTATCAGTGCATTTCTAAAACCTACTTAATGATGCCTCATTTGCTGAGCTTGTTGAAAAGAGATTCCAGGCCTCTCTCCTGATCTTTGCTCTCAATAAGCTGGTGGAATCCAGGAAGCCACCCTCAAACTCAGGAGTTGTTTTTTTCCGTTTTATTTAAAAAAAAAAAATAGCTTTATTCAGGTACCATCTAATCCACTCATGTCAAGTGTACAAGTTAATGGTTCTTGGTCTATTCAGAGTTGTGCATCCTTTCCCACAATCCAATTTTAGAACATCTTCATCACCACCCAAAGAAGCCCTGTATCCATTAGCAGTCACTTACCCGGTCCTGCCTCTCCACATGGTAAGTAACCACTAACCTACTTTCTGTCTCTACCCTTTGGTCTATTCTAGACATTTCACGTAAATGGAATCGTAGAACGCGTGGTCCTTTGTGTTTAGGTTATTTCACTTAGCATGACATTTTCAAAGTTGCAGTGGCATGTCCCAGAATTTCATTCCTTCCGACAGAATAATAAGATCCACTGTATGGATCTACCAAATCAGATTCAGCCATTCCTCAGTTGATGGACATTTGTTTCTACTTTCTGGCTATTGTGAATAATACTGCCTGGGCATCCCTGCCAGGCCATCCCTGTCTGGACGTGTGTCTTCATTTCTCTTGGGTATATATCTAGAGTAGAACTGTTGGCTCATGTGGTAACCCCGTGTTTAACCTACTCAGGCACTTCCAGATGGATCCACTATCCCAAAGCAGCTGCACCCCCATACATGCCCACCAGCCACATATGAGGATTCTAATTTCTCCACCTATTTGACAACGCCTGTTATCACCCAGGTGTTTCTTAACCCTGGAAGGTTCTGGGATCCCTGAATGATGATCCCAGGGAGACATAATCAACACTCCACATGTCTAGTCAGGGACAGACAGACATGACCTGACATGGAGGAGTAATGACAGTAGTGTTCATTCTGTACTTATTGTCAATGGCCCTGGTCCAAAGTATTGCATATATGTTAATTAATCTATTAACTCCTTAGCCCTCATCCGACTTCATGAACGTATACTATCAAGATCTCTATTTTACAGACAAAGAAAGGCACAGAAAAGTCCAGCAGTGTGCTCAAAGTTACTCAAAAAATATACAAGGGAGCCGGGGTTCAGCCCAGGTTGTCTGGCTCTGAAGTTCAAGGTTGTGACCCCATCTCATGGTGTCTCTTGAGTATCAGGAAAGCACACAGGTGTCTCCAGGAGGGCAGAGGTTAAAAGTATAGGCTTTGCAGCTCGGTGCCTGTGGCTCAAGCAGCTTAGGCGCGCCAGCCACATACACCTGAGCTGGCGGGTTCAAATCCAGCCCAGGCTCGCCAAACATCGACGGCTGTAACCAAAAAATAGCCGGGCGTTGAGGTAGGTGCCTGTAGTCCCAGCTATTTGAGAGGCTGAGGCAAGAAAATGAGGAGTATGAGGTTGCTGCGAACTGTGACACCACGGCATTCTACCAAGGGCGACATAGTGAAATTCTGTCTCAAAAAATAAGTAAGTAAAATAAAAATAAATAGACACCAAAATGTTCTCTCAAAGGAGAGTAATGAATTACGAAGTCTTTTATTTTCTGTGACAAACATTTTTATAATCGTGGATTTTATAATAAAGATCTATTTCTTCAGTAAGCAGAAAAACTTCGAATACAAGATAAAAGTAGATGAGTATTTCAAGGCTATCCCAAAGTAATTTTTATTATCTCTATAGGAAGTCACAAGAACTTCCAAAATTCTCATCATTTTAGTCTACTTTAACTTAAAGAAGAGTACATTATAAAGAGCCCTGTGATGGTTAATTTTAGATATCAACTTGCCTGGATTAAGAAATGCCCAGAAATCTGGTAAAGCATTATTTTGGGTGTATCTGAGAGAGTGTTTCCAGAAGAGGGTAGCATGTGAATGTGCATGGACTAGGTGAGCAAAAGCCACCGTCAACGTGGTTGGGCACCATCCAGTCTGCTGGAGACCCAGAAAAAACAAAAACAGAAAAGTCGAACACACAGAGCTATTTGCTGGAGCTTGGGCACATTTTTCTTCTCCTGTCCTTAGATGACAACTCCAAACTCTCCAGCCTTTGGACCTCAAGATTTATGCCACTGGGATTCTTGGGCCTCCACCCTCGAGTCAAGAGTTATATCATCAGCTTCTCTTGTTCTGAGATCTTAGGACTTGGACTGAGCTACACCAGTATCCTACGGTCTCTATGCAGATTGCCTGTCATGGGACTTCTCAGCCTCCATAACCACATGAGCTAATTCCCCGTAAATGCCCTCTTGTCTGTGTGTGTGTGTCTATCTATCTATCTACCTACCTCCCTATCTCTCTCTCTCCTATTGGCCTCTCTGAAAAGCCCCGACTAATATAAGCTCCATTAAGTGAATGGATGAGTTGCAAATCCGGAGGGTTTGGAAGTTGCTACTTCACATGGTTCCTGTCTCACATACATCACACTTACTCATGGTTTTTAGAACAGAGCAGGATCTGAGAGGTGTTGCAATTTTGATTTTTACCTGGCATCAGAGTTCTTTCTTCAAATAAAACATTATGCAGGGACATGATGGCCAGCGAGCCAAGTTTGTGGAATTTCCTGGACCCAGGGGAGGGCAGTTTGAACACCACTCAAGGATAAGACCCCTGAGCCCAGTAACTCAGCACACATTCTTGGTCACCAGCACAAACCCTGCCCTGTCTGACAGCAGTACTTTACAAGGGGGCTTTGACTCTGGAATGTTAAAAGAAGTGCTGAGAAGTTACCCTGGGTTTCAGGAAATATTTATAGGCTTTTAAAAGATCATTTCTTGCTAGCCTTCATCTGGAACTCAACGTGTTCCTCTCTTGCCCTCTTGTTCTGACAGCAAGCAACATGTGTCCCCTGCCATCCATGAACTCTGTCTAGACTTGACTTTCTCTCTAATGGAGGTCCCCTGAGACGACATCCATTCTCTGGTGCTGTACTCTACATTATTACATTAACTGTACTCCAAGGCCATAGTGGGAATGTCAGCTTGAGATAGGATCATTCATAATATTAGATTTGCAAATGTTTCCCCCTTTTACCAACAGGAGACTCATATCCAGAATGTTCCTTAGTCCCAATGAGAGCAGGTGTGGAGTTTTGGGGTTCATTATTTTCTAAGACTCTGGGGCTGGAGCTACTAGAAGTTGAGAAAAGCTTATTTTGCTTGTAAAATAGCAGACTGAGGATGGTGAATGTTTACGTAGAGACAGATGGCAGATACCTCTATCTTAAATCCACTATTATTATTATTTTTTTTTTGATACAGAGTCTCCACTATGTTACCCTTGGTAGAATGCTGTGGCATCACAGCTCACAGCAACGTCCAACTCTTGGGCTTAAGTGATTGATTCTCTTGCTTCAGCCTCCCAAGTAGCTAGGACTACAGACACCCACCACAATGCCTGGCTATTTTGTTGTTGTTGTTGCAGTTGTCATTGTTGTTTAGAAGGCCCAGGCTGGGTTCGAACCCCCTAGCCTCGGTGTGTGTGGCCAGCCCCCTAACCACTGAGCCACGGGCGCCCAGCCAAATCCACTATTCTTTACTCTTCATGAGAAAAGTCTTACCCTTCTATTTCGACAGAAGGTTTGCCCCATCCTTGGAAGGCAAAATACATATTTGTCTTTTGCACACAGAAGATCTTTAACACACATCCATTTCAAAAACGTGCCTGTCTGACTGTCCCCTCTACTCAGAAGCTTAGTCCTCATGAAAGCAAAGACGCAAAGGAAATTAGGGGAGATACTTTGGCTGTCTTTGCTGTTCTGGGTCCTTAGGGTCATACGTGACTTTATACGTAGATAAGGTCAGTGGTCATGGTGACTAGGTGGTTAGGAAAAGGTTGCAAAGGAGGTTGTTCCAGAGAAGTGGGGAGAAGAACACACAGAAGCAAAACAGAATTTTAAAGCAAAGAGGAGGAGAAGGAGAAAAGGAATTGCGTGTATATAAAAGAGATGAGGGCTGGGCGTGGGGGCTCACGCCTGTAATCCTAGCACTCTGGGAGGCCAAGGCAGAAGGATCCCTCGAGCTTAGGCATGTGAGACCAGCCCGAACAAGGGTAAGACCATGTCTACTAAAAACAGAAAAAACAGCAGGCATGATGGTGGGCACCTGTAGTCCCACGTACTTGGGAGGCCGAGGCAGGAGGATCCCTTGAACCCAGGAGTCTGAGGTTGCTGTGAGCTAAGCTGATGCCATGGCACTCTAGTTTGAGCAACAGAGAGAGACTCTGTCTACAATTTAAAAAAAAAAGAAGAAGAAAAGAACTGAGGATGAATCAGAGAGTGACTTCCCAAATATATGCTGCATAGGAAGAAAACTGTGGCCAAGCGGAACGGAACGGTGGGAGCTGAAAGAGACGTGGAGGAGGGCGAGAGGAAGGCAGGAAAGCCTGGGGAAGGCAGAGCATTGAAATGCGGCCGGGCCACAGCTGCTCGTGTTCCGGCCTCAGCGAGGAAACGCACGTGGGCCTCTCCGCCGCTTGTGCCCGCTCTGCCCCACTCAGACGCTTCTATTCATTCATTAGTTCATTCAGGGATGCCGTCTCTGCTCATCCTCTGACAGGCTGAGTAACAGCAACTCACTGAAAAAGGCAGGCCAGGAGGGAGATGGCCAGATGCATGAATGGAGGCATGTTTTCTGAATGGGGCACGGTTTGTCCCTGGTGCTTCTAAGAAAATGGAGCAGGGAAACTAAAGTCAGGTTCATACTTTCTAGGGCTGGACTTGTCAAGGCAGAAATAAGCCGAAAATGCTGGCGAATACTGACAACTACGCGAGAGAAAGGCAGGATGAGAATTTAAAGAGACAGGCAGACCACGTCAAACCCAACTGTATGCTAATGTGATAACGGAGTTGGGAATGAATCAGAGCGAATTCCCCAAATATAGGCGGGCATATGGCTAGGTAAGGAACTTTCATATGGCAAGCTTTCACAGTTAAAAACTGTAAGAATCAGCCCTCTTCACCAACTGGGCAAATTCCTCACTTAAAAAACTACTATCAATGCTAAAATTCTGAACCGAAAAGATGGTTACATTCTCGTAGCAACACTTGTCTGGATAGTAAAGATATATACTTTCCTTATACGTGTAGTTCATGGTATCTCAGTGATCAGAAAGGTCCATAGACATCAGAGCAATTTGACGTTTACTTTATTTAATCACTGAAATGCCTTATTTCGTTGTGCTTAATGTCACGGAGCCTTTATTTCTACCAACAGAAATGTGCCCCACAAAATCTTCCCACTTGTATTCTTCTGATCTCACCAACTTGCACAGAACACAACTCCACAGGTATTAGTAAATTGAAGAAGAGAAATCAATTTGTTTAGTATGACAAGTAGAACACAAACAACGAAGACAAGAAGGAGAATTTCCTAGCAAAAGCTCTTAACATGCCTTTAAACAGCCATTTTTCTCCACTGATTGCCCTCTGCAAAGTCATTTTGAGTGGTGTTAAAAAAATGCAAAACAATTTGAAAATGTTGCGCCCCGTGATGGCAAGGAAGCGGGTTTTATCTGCGGCTCTCTGCCCTCAAAATGGCTGAATTCATTTTCTCTGAAGTACAAAGGAGAGCTTGGGAACAGCCACAGAAATGGAAATGGGAAAATGTGAACAAACAAAGCTGGCTGTTCCAAGGCTTCTGCTTCACCAGGCACCGACTGACTGGGTTGATGAGATGTAGGGACAAGTTCTGGGTCCCACACAAGGGATGTGGCATATTTGTGAATAAGGCGGTCTGCACCTGGCTCCCCCACACAACCAGTTCATTTTCTGAATGGAAAAAAATCTGAATGCACAAAACTCACTGTCACCCTAATGTACTGCTGCCTTTGCTGGGTGGCTTCACAGAGCTGACTTTGCTTGAGAAGGTTCCATGTCACCTGATTCTAAAAACATTTTCATTACTCTTGGGTATTCTTCAAAAAAGTTTGGCATTGAGGTAACAGTACTCTTCAGACACCATTTTACCCCACTGAAATGGAACTGATCCACTGCCATATTCAGTGGACACATAATGGCTCTGATGCTGAGAGACGTTTCTGGAACTCCTCTAACTTTTAGAAGATTGGATTTACAAAATGCAAGGTCCCATGGACAAACAAGTGTGGAAGGTGTGGCAGACCACAGCTCCCTATGGACAGCCACTGTGTATATCAGAATAGGAAAGGGAGAAGGCCTGCAATTATAAACTCTGTTTAGCTCTGTGTATCCCTTCTCTTACTTAATTGGCTATGCATCATCTTAAATGGCATATATATATATATGTAATTTTTTTTTTTTTTTAAGACAGAGCCCTGGGTAGAGTGCCTGGCATCTTAGCTCACAGCAACCTCAAACTCTTGGGTACAAGAGATTCTCTTGCCTCAGCCTCCGGAGTAGCTGGGACTGACTACAGGTGCCCAAAGTCCACTCGTTTTCTATTTTTAGTGTAGATGGGATCTCACTCTTGCTCAGGCTGGTCTCAAATTCCTAAGTTCAACCAATCCACCTGCCTCTGCATTGCAGGTGCTAGGATTACAGGTGTGAGCCACTGCGCCCAGCTTAAATGGTAGTTATAAACAGTTCTAGACTGCTTCCATCTAAATTCTCTGGAAGCCAGAAGATTTTTGAACGTGGTTGTTCTGGCTCTGGCTACCATGATACCAGTCTCAACCCATGGCCTGTATCTCCCCCATCTTTTCTGTGAGGTCTGGTCCAGTCCTGTGCCTAATTCAGCGGTTCTCAACCTGTGCATTGAGACCCCTTTGGGGGTCGAACAACCCTTTCACAGGGGTTGCCTAAGACCATCCTGCATATCAGATATTTACATTACAATTCATACCAGCAACAAAATTACAGTTATGAAGTAGCAACAAAAATAATTTTATGGTTGGGGGTCTCCAAACATGAGGAACTAAATGTTAAAGGGTCACGGCATTAGGAAGGTTGAGAACCACTGGCCTAATTGCTGCCTGGCTCATCAGCTGGACTGATTCTTTGCCCTGGTCCCTAAAGAAGAGATACAGTACCTGCCTTGGCTATCCAGGGTTCTTTGTGATGTATAGATAAAGTCATTTCCTAACCAGCGAATCCCCCACTCTATGCTCCCAAAGAAGGGACACTTAGGGGCTTTCATTCTTAGCTTACATATTAGATTAAATGGCCAGATTGTTGTTCTCTAATTTCCTTCTAAACAATCCTAGAGGTTTGGTATAATAAACACATTCTTTCCTGGATTTGCTCTGACTTTCCTAGTTATGTAATTTAGTGGCTTCTACCCTCCCTTGGCTGGGACTCAGTGGAAGGAGGGGGAGGGGAGACTCGTGAACAATGGAGGTCATCGGTCTTCACACAGAGCACCCACCAGTTCTTGGATTATTGGGGAAGCTGAGACGGCCCAAACTGGGAGTGACACTCCTATCCAAGACAGTTCAGCTGCCTTCTGATAACCCGAGTTCATCCTGGGTGACTGAGGCCTGACGCTCTGCCATGAACCGCCTTACTCTCTTCCCCGGCTTGTCTAAGCCATCCCTGAACAATCCCACCTCTCACAGTGGCTCAATACTAATTGAGGGTGTCCTCAAAGAGTCCCTTTCATTTCCCACTGTCTGTTGCCATTTTCTTTTTCTACCTCTTTCACCTAAATAATTAAAATGCTGGGCAAGGGCCGGCTGACCACTGCCCTTGTTCTCACCATTCTAACTCCCAGAAAGACACGTCTTATTTGTCATGGCCTCTTCTGCGGATTCTTATTAAACCAAGTTTGGGTGGAGTAGGGTAGTCATGGGCAGCCAAATATGTATATTCTGGGTCACTGTTACCAGCTTCCTATACCTTAAGTTTTCAAATTCCTCCAAATGACAAGAAACTCCTTTTTCCTTCCGTACTACTGAAGCTGAATTGACCCTGCCTACTGACGTTCAAGCACGGTGGTTTTTTTTTTTTTTTTTTTTTTAAGCTCTAGAAAAACAAAATCAACAACTTTGGAAGGCAGCCAGTCTCCTCAGGCACCTTGCTTTTTGACTTTGCAAACTTCAGAAGAACCTGCTGGTTCTGAAGAACTGCTAGAAGGGTCTGTCCTCTGGAAAACTGTCATTGTGTTGTTGTTTACTGTATAATTAAGATTTTTCCCATAACCAAGCTAAAGATATTTTTTCCACTTCCTGGGCAAAGGACATTTTTACATAATTCTAAACACACACAGTCACTCACAGTGAGGACAAGGCTTTTATGTCTTGATAACTGTGATGGTGCTGAAGCCTCAGATGGCCCTAAAAAGAAAGCTCTCTTGCCTAGGTTTGTTGCAAATGAGGCCAGCATGAGGTCTAAGAACTAGTCTGGACAGTCAGATGTAATAAGACCCAGAGAATCCTAGGCACAGGCACATAGCACTCTGGACTAATGCTTTCTGGGAAGAGACATTGGTCTGGAGGTTTTAGAGTCCTAGGGACTGCCTCTCTGAGGAAGCGTAGGGTGCAGTGATCCTAGCTGGGAGCCTGACATTGGGGAAGTTTTGCTTTTGGGCATAGAACAGGAAATATGGAGCTTGGGAAAGACATCAAGAAGAGGTATTTAGGATTAAAGGATCAGGGGATAAAGAGCCCAATTAAAAAGCATTTGAAACAGGAAAAAAGATGAAGGCAGCTGAAAGCATCCGGCATAAATCCTGGGAGCAGACCCTGTAGTCAGAGCGAAGGGTGGGCTCTTCCCCCGGGGCTGCTGTGGGCAGAGAGCGTGAGAACACAGCTGAGTCCCAGTCAAGGGGTGGCAGCTTCAAAATGCACACTAAGGGCCTAGGCGGAGGAGTGCACTGGGGCCAGAGAGAGAAAAACCCAGATCCCCTAGTCACCGGGGAGACGGAAAGAGAAGCTGTCCTATATTTGGGATGGAAAATAAAAGGGCACTAGCTAGGAACAATGTGATTTCCCCACAGGGAATTAAATCTAGATCCTGTCTGTCATCAAAGCACCGTGACCCACCCTCCAGGCAGCCAGGATCCACCAACGTCACTTCCCCACTCGGCCTAGAATGAGCATGCTATGGACTGAATCATTTCTTCAAAAATATATACTTTGAAGCCCTGTGCCCCAGTGAAATGGTGTTTGGAGGTAGGACCTTTGGGAGGTAATCCGGTCTAGATGAGGTCATGGGGACAAGATCCTCATAAGATTAGTGCCCTTATAAGGAGGTGGCTGTCTGCAAGCCAGGAAGAGAGCCCTCACCAGAAGCTGAATCAGCCAGTGACCTGCTCTTATACTTCCTGCTTCCCCCAAATGAGAAGTATATGTCTGTTACTTAACGCCATCTGTGGCATTTTGTTAGAGCACCCCAAGCTGATGAAAGCAGGGTGGGCTTCTGCAAGGGATGTTCTACTTCCCTTCAAGTCCAGCTCAAATGCCACTTTCTCCAAGAAATCTACTCATATTTCTCCTCAGCAGAATATCTCCTTCCTACAGCCCTGTGTTTGCACTTCAACCATAACACTTATGTATAATGCAGGCCTTCCCTGAAACCCTGACAATTTTATATTCATTCACCTGCTCCCATTTATTTTTCCCCAACTCTGCCTTACTCAGTCCAAGCCTAAATGAGGAAAGAAGGACCTTCCAGTTGTTCTAACAGGGCATCTGATTGGCCTTAGAGTTATTATGGCATGTCAAGTGCAGGATAGGCTCCTGAGTGATATACATCCTATCCCTTCCCTTCCCTTGGCCCACTGGTGTTCTCATAACCTGAGTTTTGAACTTGAGTCCCTGAGACCAGTTTTGCCACATAACCACTTCTCCCCCATCTGGCTGCCAGATAAACAACAATGTTTTAGCATAGTATGTCTTGTGCAATATTTGACACATCCTTATAATGAAAATTATCTACTATTTATCTGAAAATTCAAATTTAACAGGATATTCTATATTTTACTTACTAAACTGACCTTATCTCCCCAGCACCACATCATTAAGTAACCTGCCTAAGAGTGCCATGTCCTACTCTTCCTGTCTCCTGCTTTGGGAACTGCAGCCCTGTCCCTGAACCTGAACAGCCTATGGGGAGGGCTTGGTCAAGAGCCATGGTTTCTATTCTATTGTATTCTATCTTCAGAACCCAAGCATTTTAACATACATTCTTAAAAAATGAATACAATACAATATCATTACACATTTTTTCCAACTTCATTTCTCTGTTACCTGTATGTTAATATTGCCTATAACTTCCACATTTCATGGTTCTGTCATGGACTTATGAAGAACAAGTATCATTGGGTTGGGGGCCAATCAAGGTGACCTAACTCTAAAGCTCACCAGATAAATAACTTCCTTGGAGGAGTTCCATGGACGAGAATTTTCTTTTTCACATAACTATTGATTGTATTTCAAATGAAAAGTCCAAGCATAAATTTTCAAGGAAGTGGGAGAGGTAGGGTAACAGCAGATACTGCTAAAATGAAATACTATCCTAGACAACTGGTACCTTCCAGTCTGATCACTGGACGCCAGTCTGCATTAAAGGACCCTAAGATATATCCTCACTTTCCATTTTAGTGATAGCAGCTTGCAGCATTGCACAGTACATGATGATGAATGTGTACTTACTGTGCACCAAGCACTGTGCTAAGATTTTACACGGATTATTTAATACCATCTTCACTTATCCTTTATCAGATAGCTAATACATTTCCCCCACTTACAGAGGAAGAAATGGAGGCTTAAAGGGTCTGCTAATGGGTACTAGAAGCAAGATTCAACACATTCCAAAGTCTACCTCTCAATGATTATGCAAGTGCTAGAAGCAATGGCACTAGGGGGTGGGGTATCTGCTCCCTACAGGCAACATGCTAATAGCTTTCTTGGCATTAGATTTGGGATTCCCAAATGAGTCTGGGGGCCAAATGTGGCCTGTTGCCTGGGTGAATATGACGATTTGTTTACATACCATCTATGGCTGCTTTTGCAGTAAGAGACTATATGAACCACTAAGCAGAAGTTGTTTACAATATGACTGTCTCCTGAAAATGTTTTCCAAACCCTACATTAGATTGTTGACTCTGTTTACTGATAGCTCTAGGAAGAAAGGATTACCCCACTCTTAGAAAAGAGGACATTTAGTTCAAAAGAGTTAAGATGCTTACTCCAGAGCAGCGGATTGCTGACTTCAAAAATTTTAAATGTGCATTTTGCCAGAGTTTCCTCTTTTTTCAAAGTTGGAGACATGGGGGAGGAGATGCTCTAGGTTTTCTTATAATCTCATAATAGAAAATTTTAATACCCAAGCATGAGGGCACATAATTACCAACACTCCTTTAGGTGAAATAAATTTAATTTTATGAAAAACTCTGAATATTATTTCTGTTTGTTTTCTAATTCTGCAGAGGACAGATGAGGACATACTCACAAACCAGCATGAAGTTCAAGAACTAGCAGTTAGGGACCACTTGCTTAGAGACTCTGGCCAGTAAGCGGCAGAGCCAGAGGACATCCAGGCCTGCCTGACTCTAAAGCCTGTGTTGGGGCTATCCATCCATTATGCATTCATTCTGTCATTCAAGAGCTGTTTATTAAGCACTTCGGATATGCCAGGTACCATGTTCATGCCAAGGGCATGATAAATCACTTTCCTCCATTTCTCTCACCATCTCTCTCTTTCCTTTGGCTGTTGATAGAACCTAGACACTCAATTCTTATCATGGCTCTGTTAACCATTTTGTTGTTGTTGTTGTTATGACAGCTTGACCTGTTGGCCTCTGGGGAAAATACCACAACACAGAGATACTATAGGTTTTCTTTTTCAGGGTGTGTGTGTATGTGTGTGTGTGCGCGCGTGATAATTCTAGAGGGTTAGGATAGGAAGGAATTAAATTATTTTATTAAGTCACAGAGACTGTGCCATCCAAATCTCTGATTCAAATAGTTTGCACACGTATCTTTCCAGGTTCAGGGCCCTCCACTAACAAATCAGAACACAAGCCTGGGAGTTCAAGTCCTACCTTCCATCAGTAACCACTATCATCTCTTTAATATCACATTGTTGCAAATTGTTCTTCTATTATAGCAAACTATCACCAACAAAGCAAACTATTTAAAAATTACAAGCAAAAGGTAATTACATAAAGTGACTATCAGGCACTTGAAATTAGCATTCGTGTTCTTGAACAAATGAGAACATTCAAATTATTGCATTATATATAACTGTAATAGCTTCCCTTTAAGTAGTTCTGATTCTGAATTATTCCTCTTTTTAAAAATCATTACATTGATAAGACAAGTAATACCATGAAAGTTCCAATTACCCCACTGATCGTAGACGGAACACTGTAAAGTAATGAAATAAAACTTACTGTGTATTCTGATTCCACGTGTTCATTCGAAGAGGGGGAAGAAGAGAGAGAGAGAAAATCATGATTTAGACCATGCTTACGTGCAATACAAAGTCACAGAATTAACAGATACTGATGAATTATCGTTACCAAAACTGTGCTAAAGAAACCTTCCAAAAATTAAACTTTCATAAACACTAGACATCTCCACGTTTGTACTGAAATTTTTTTCATATAATACTACTGTGGTTGGGCAGATAAAAAACAGTAAGACAAGATTCAATTAGCCTAGAGGTTTGTGGCTAATTAAAAACCAAAGAGTTGGCATTATAAAAGCAGAATTAAAGACTCATAATTCCAGGAGAACATTTCATTAACCACAAAGGAAATCTTTTGAGTGGAAAAGCTGCTTTTATAACCAATAAGAGCCTGTTATGATGATGTCCAAGTGCTAATCTTAGTGTGTTTGAGGGCAGTAACCAAACCTTCTCAATCTTTGTGGCCACCCTTTTGAGGGCAGCATTCAGAACAGAGTTTATTCCCATTGCATTTCATGCAAGAGGGAAACTGATCTTAGGTTTTCATATTATTTAATAGCAAAGGAAGTAGCTTGGGGCCGAGAGACCCAACTGACTCTTTCATACAAATTAGGGGGTGAAGGGAGCTGGCAAACAACAAACCAAAAGTTCATAGGCAGGCTGGGCGCAGTGGCTCACTCCTGTAATCCTAGCATTCTGGCAGGCCTAGCTGGGTGGATTGCTTGAGCTCAGGAGTTTGAGACCAGCCTCAAAAAGAGCCAGAACCTGTCTCTACTAAAAGAAGAAAAACTAGGAGGTTGCTGTGAGCTGTGATGCCACAGCACTCTACCGAGAGCGACATAGTAAGACTCTGTCTCAAAAATAAATAAATAAATAAAAATAAATGTAGAAAAACTAGCCGGGTGTTGTAGTGGACACCTGTAGTCCCAGCTACTTGGGAGGCTGAGACAAGAAGATCACTTTAGCCCAAGAATTTGAGGTTGCTGTGAGCTATGATGACACCATGGCACTCTACCCAGGATGACAACTGTTTGTCTCAAAAAACAAACAAACAAAAAAAACAGTTCCTAGACAAATTATACCAGCAAATTACTTGAGAAATTTTGAGGAAACAGATGAAAAATAAGGACCATAAAACCTCTAAAAATGTCACAAAAAGACCTTCATCTTCTCCATGGCCGTTTATTACAATCACTTTAAGAAGGAGGAATGTCTTAGCTTAGCCTCCCCGCAACCGTACCACCCCCCAAACCCCCCAACCCAGGTCTTCCTTGATGTCCCTGTGTCAGTGTCAGGAACGGTGCTGATGACCCAGAATTACAAGAACAGAGGATGAGGGAGATATTACAGGGTTTGCACAAGGCCCTTGTAAAGTCGTGGGTCTTTGCTACGTGTGGCATACTGGTTGTACTAAGGGACTTACCTGTAATTGTGTAGGGATAATAGTTCCAAGCCTTCTCTGTAACATAGAATATTTTGGGGACAACAGCTCTGGCCCAGCTAGGCAGTTTGCTAAGAGGAAAGAAAGAAAGAAAATGAAAAAAACAATGAGAGTGTGTTCAGAGCCTCACCGTGCTACTACATCTTTCTGGATAACATGCTGGAGACATCAGAGGAGTTCCGAGCATCTGTCCTCTCATTTCTTGTGCATATTTGTGTGTCCCCACAACAGACTGGGACACCATAGGTCTGTAAGTCTCATCTCTTCAACTGGATTTGCAAGGACATGAGAATCGAGGGCATGATTCTCCATGTTCAGAGCTTTTGGCCAGCCTGGGCTTTGTCTCCCCAGAGGGGTAGGGTGGAAGTGGGATAAAGGGATGTTTAAGCCCAAATAGGGCAGGGGGTGGGGGACAGAGACAAATGACAGGCTGGAGCCTAGCAACCCACATGAGGGCCCTTTAAAAATGGATGAAAGCAACAGAGAGGAACAACGTAGAGTTATCTAAGAAGAGGAACAAAAAGGGCCCCCCGATGACTCCAGGGAGTTGAATTGTGTCTACCCAGAAGATAGGTCCACCTTCACCACCTGTGAACATGAACTTATTTGAAAATAACGCCTTGGCAGATATAATTAAGGATCCCCAAATGACGTCCTCCTGGGTGTAGGGTAAGCCCTAATTCCATGACTGGCCTCTTTACCTGAGAAAGGAGAGAGAGACTGGAGACTCAGGGGCACACAGAGCAGAGTGCCTGGTGAGGACGTGGACAGAGATGGGAGTTAGGCACCTGCAAGCCCAGGAGGCTGAGAGAGAGAGGCATGGAGCAGACTCCCCCTCAGAGCCCCCAGAAACGCGACAAGATGAATTTGTGGGGAGCCACCCGGTTTGTGGCAGTTTGTTGTAGTTTATTAGGAAACTAATGAAATCGCAGAGCTACTCCTGTGGAACAAGGGCCTGGGCAGCCATTTGCAGAAAACAAATTCTCGAAAGGCACAAGTCTCAAGGTCTTTTGTAAACCAGATACTAATGAAGTTTTATTTTGTTTTTCCTCAGAGGCAAACCCTTTAGCACAGTGCGGCCCGGGAGAATTCTTTAAATATTATTTTAAAAAATATGATAGTATCTATGCCTCAAAATATATCTGCATAATTGTATTTCCCCCCCAGCATCATAACCAAGGGTTGATGTCTTTCTAGAGGCCACCATCCGCTTCTCTCCCATTCTGGTGCCTACAGCAAAGCCTCGGGGAGGCTCATGTCTAGCCGGAGATCAGGCCCAGGGTGATGACGCAGACTCTCGGCTCCGTAGGGCTGCATGTGGGCCATCAAGAGCAACAAGAAGCAATTGTGAATCTCAGGCTGATATAACTAGGAAAGTGGGACAGCAGGCTAGTAGAACCCCAAATCCCAAACCCCTCTTAGACGCAGAATGAAAAGAACAACCAGGGCCAGTAAAATACTATGTTACCCTGCGTGTCATCTCAAATTCTTTCTCTCATTTGTGACAGTATCCAGGCCTGGCTTTTGAAAAGACAAATATCTATTCTCAAGGGCTGGGCCAGCCCTAACCCAAGGCTCTCCTGGGCTGTTGATGGGGTTAAAACAAAGAGGCAGCGAAGCTCCCCCAAAGTGGCGGGAGCGTTAGAGAGGACCATTGCTCTCCGGTAGGCAGTGAGTCGTGAGCCAGAGCAGGTCTGTAATTCACATAACAATTATTCTTGCTGCTCTAAGGCAGAATTTTTCACTCCTATAAAATCTTCTCCGCAGGAACCGCTCATTTACCCTACGCTCACACTGCTCAAAAGGATGAGGCTGCTGCCCGACAGGAGTTTTTATAGCTTTTGCCAATGACGTATTCCGTCACCGAAGTTGGCACCCAGCTCAGGTTGACACCAAGAGTGAGGAAATCAGGCTGGGTGTGGTGGCTCACCCCTGTAATCCTTGCACTCTGGGAGGCTGAGGTGGGAGGATGACTTGAAGACAGGAGTTCAAAACCCGCCTGAGCAAGAGCAAGACTCCGTCTCTACCAAAAAATGAGCTGAGCAAGGGGGTACATGCCTGTAGTCCCCAGCTACATGGGAGGCTGAGACAGGAGGCTCCCTTGGGCCCAGGAGTTTGAGGTTGTTATGAGCTATGACCAGGCCACTGTCCTCATGCCCCGCCAACAAAGGGAGACCTTCCCCATCTCCAAAAACCAAACAACCAAACCAAAATAACCCACTGCAGAGAGAAAATCACACTGGCTTGCTGGTGGAAAACGGCCATAAGCAAAACTTTCCCTGGGTTCTTTCCTGTTGGCCCCCAGAGCAATATGCCAACGGGTATGTAGGAAGACACAGCTTCTAGTCACAGGGAAGTGGTTTTCTTGTGCTTTTACGGGCTCCAGAATCTTCCCCAAGTAAACCAGACATCGTTCGGCTTAGGCAAAGTGCCCGTGTCTCCTACAGCCTCAGAGGCCACATTCCGTGGTGCTCCTATGGGCAGGGGCTCCGTCTACACTGCACACTTCAAATGCACTAAGTTCCTCACGAGTAGCACTCCGGGGCCCCAGTTCTTCCTCGACCCATAATTCATTCCCTCTAGCAATTTAAAAGCCTCCCAGCAGAACCACATTCCTAAACAACAATCAGATTCTGGAAGGTGGCTGGAAAACCTTGGCAATTTGCCATTCACATTAAGACTTTTCCTATTCATAAGTGGTCCATCAGGCCTCCAGATTCTAGAATCTTTATTTTAGCTGTTTCATCCACCAATTTATGCAGAATATGCAGCACTAAAATCAATTTGCCTTTTCCAAGAAGATGGCCTAAAAAACATGATCATTTTGCCAAGACGGCGGGTACGATTTTATGCACCTCTTCTAATTAGTCTGGAAAGGAGGCCCCTTCTGGCATTTACCCGGACAGGTGCAGGAGGTGTTTGCGACAAGTTCCATGATATGCTATTTAAGTAATTTTAAGCCTAACAGACCTTCTCTCAGCCCCCAATTTCCCCAGAGCACATCATTATTTGAATCATTTGTCTGAAAAAGTAAAATTTATTTTTCCCTGCAGCAGTGATTTATGGGGGCCTGCAGAGAAAGTGGCATTAAATTAGTCTCTGCTGTGGCTGTCACTTTCATGATGTATACTGTCACACAGCCTCCCATTGTAAGAAGAAGGCTGTCACTCAAAACTCACTTCCAGGTGTCAAACAAGAGCCACAATTTGGAATCAAGTCATCTTGGCCCACGGGCCAGGATCAGATCTCCCGATGGCCCATCATGCCAAGGCTCAGGGCTTAGGGGAACTGATGGAGGAGACAGACAGAACTCTAAAGGCCTTATGGAATGTGGCAACCTGCTGTCACGGAATGACACCACACCCATTTTGTATTCCCCCACCTGCCTTTGTCAATGCCTCCCAAAGACATTTCAAAAGGTTTGTCTTCTTTACTTTTAAACTTTGGTATGGAATGTATAAGGCAGCCAGCTCCTCCGGTTTACCTGGGAGGTCTCTGGTTTGAACTCTGAAAGTCCCACATGCCAGGAAATCCTACAAGTCCTAGGCAAACTGAGACAGCTGGTCACCCCAGAGCAGTGGTTGTCTCTAGACGGAGATTTTGCCCCCTGCCATGAGACATCTGGCAAGTTTGGAGACACTTTTGGCTGTCACGACATGGGGGGATGGGGCATGGAGTGGGTAGAGGGCAGGATACTGCTATGATGTGTGGGACAGCCCCTAACACCAAATAATTACCCAGCCCCAAATGTCCACAGCAACAAGGTTTAGAAACCTGGGGGGATCATCTCTCATCTCATATATTCCCCTAAGGTCCCCTGATCTGGCCTGGTGAGAAGGTCCCAGGGGCAGGCATAATCTGAATTGGTCTCAGGTTACAGTGTTTTATCGACTCATAGAGTTTCTGGAACCAAAATCTAAACCGTCCCTCCATTAGAAGCTTCTAGCACTTTACAATCCAGATTACCACAACATTCCCCTTCGCTCCAATCTCACATTGTAATTTATGCCCATTTGGGATTTGCTCCAAGAGATTTTGAATATCATTAGGCCAAATGTGGTCTAAATGGAATCTAATTTCATTTCTCAACGGGCGTCAGAATTATGACGGCCTTAACTGGAAATGTTGGACTTTAACCTTCCCAGCAGAAAAGACAGTCCTGGGATTTTCTCCAAAACAGCATACCTCAAACCTGGCGCTTTCTGCACTGAGATGATGCTCAGATAAATGCAGCTCATTTTAAACAGGACCCCGTTACCTTCACATCCTCATTTCCCACTGAATATTCCATGAAAAACCTTCTGACCTTTTGTTTCGCCTTTGGATTTTTGACGAAGTATTTGATGATAATCAATTGTTCTTATCTGGTTGTACATACAGAGATTCCATTCTTTCTTTCCTTCTTCCTTTTTTTTTTTAGACAGAGTCCCACCCTGTCATCCTGGGCAGAGTGCCCTGGTGTCATAGCTCACAACATCCTCAAACTCCTGGGCTCCAGCAATCCTCTTGGCTCAGCCTCCTGAGTAGCTGGGACTACAGGCGCCCACCACTATGCTCACGAGTTTTTCTATTTTTAGTAGTGATGGTGTCTTGCTCTTGCTCAGGGTGGTCTTGAACTCCTGAGCTCAAGCAATCCACCCGCCTTGGGCTTCCAGGGTGCTAGTATTATAGGAGTGAGCTACCACACCTGATCCCCACACAGAGATTTCTGCCGTCTTTATCTTCCTTCTCCTGCCTCTCTGATTCCTTTCTTACTCTTCTTCATGGTGGTCCTGGCTGGACTGTTAGTTGTGCTTATAACGTATTTGTTTACAGGGCAGTAAAGAGGCAAGCGGTGTCTGGACCACAGTTGTCCCAAGCAGGAGGTAGGGTAGATGAGGTCTCACCCACAGGTGAAACGGAGTTCCCTGAACTCGGACACACAGACCCCACCATCTCCCTCTCTACTCAGACAGTTTGTGTCAGGATTCTGGGAAAAGGGGCCTGGCTCATGCAGGTTCTTGGAAGGCTCTGCTTGGACAGTAACAGGGTAAGGTGGCTGGGAAGCCCTGAGGCAGGGGTCACGTGTGGCCACATCATCCCCGAGCAGTGAGGCAGAACCAATGGGGAAAACCACTTGGGTAGATGCGCTATAAGACCCTGAACAGCCCTAAACATTCCGTTTCTATGATTTCTTTTGTTGAGAAAGCAGATGAGAGAGCAGCCTGGTAGCCAGAGGGCCACATGTATGGGGAGGGGGACAGAGGGGAATAGCATGGGCTGAGAGGTGGGGGGGGGAGCACCTCACATGTTTTATTATCTTCCATGGCACTTACCACCTTCTAAAATGTGGGTGCACAGCTCCTCTATTTATAAATAATGTAACATATACTATAAATAATTATATAACATTATAAGATTACATATTCTAAAATGCATAACATTTTTATCTATTATGGAGATGGTACATTGTCCCTCCCAACTGGAATGCAAGTCCCATAGGGAGGGGAGATTTTTGTTCTGTCCACTGTTACATCCCCAGCACCTAGAAATAGTGCCTGGCATACAGCAGGTGTTCAGTAAATACATTTGGAATGAATGAAGACTGTCTCTATATCCAGAAGTCAATCATGACCATGAAGACTTTTTGTTTTTTTAAAATAGCATGGAAATAAGCTATTAGGTGAGAATCTATGGCTTTCACACCTTCTCTGTCACCTGGGCAACAGGCTCTCCCAAAGCCACATGAGTTCTGTGCACTGAGCTTACTGTGGGGGAAGATCTGGGAAATGGGACTGATTTGCTTAGCAGATCTGGGACTGATGGGGAAGGATGAGAAGAGGAAATGGGAAGGAGAGACCCAAACCATGGCAACAAGGTCCTACCAACAAGCTGTTAAGGTAAGGGACCAGCGGGTGGCTTTGAACGCCCAATTGAAAAGGGTTCATGACTTATGGAAGCCAGGAGAGACTGCTGTGGAAGGCAAGGGCCGCCCAGTTGGGAAAATGTTCTCTTCCTGCAAATCAATGCAGGCATTAGGTGGAATCACCGTTAGAAGCTGGCATCCCTCCCTGACTGGCAGCTGCCAGCACAGCCTAATTAATCCAGCAGCCGGGGTGGTGAAGAACACGACACTTCATGGCTGAAAAACAAGCCTAAAAATAGCCTCCATCTTTTCTCCAAGCCCCCCCCCCCCATTCCCTCCTCTCCTGTGCTTCAGTGGGAAGGGATTGGAGAGTGAAAATAAAAGGTGACAAAAGAAAGGCCCACCTTCATCCGCTTCTGGATGACAGGTTTTATTTAGAGTCACTATTCCAGAGTTTGATTAGTATCTTACCAGCTGTCCTTGGATGGCAGTTAAAACAAGGATTTTTGAAGACAAGCCAAGAAATACCATTTATTTGGTTAACTGAACTGGATCAAAGTCCCAAGCACAGCCACCGAACACACTATTGCATTAGTTCCAATGGAGATACACTAACGCATCAGCACTTATATACCAAAATCCTGGGCAGCCACCAAGATGCACCGTGCACTCAACAGTGTGTCAGATAGTATAGGAAAGGCCAGAGGATGGGGAAACTTCCGTCCCTGGAAATCAGAGCCAAGTATAATATTAAAAGGATGAATGGCATTTTGAAAGGACATTACACCCAATTAAAAAATTGGCAAAGGAATAGACATTTCTCCAAAGAAACACAAATGCCCAATGAACACATGAAGAGATGCTCAACATCGTTAGTCATTAGAGAAATGCAAATGGAGATACCACTTCACACCCAGCGGGGAGGCTATAATCAAAAAGACAGATGATGAGTGTCGGTGATTACGCGCAGGAATTGGAACCCCCATGTGTTGGTGGTGGGGACGTGGGAAGGCAGTGTGGCAGGCCCTCTCCCCACTCACCCGGAGCTTAGTCTGGGAACCCAGTGGGATACTTAACGCTTGGGATTTTGGAACAAGTGATAGAAAAAGGGATAATTCAGATACACTGAGGGCAGCTGTGGCACTGATGACGGAGGCAGTGGAGGTGTGGGGTAGAGAGGGCAGGATGAAGCCATCTGGTTCTGTTTAAAGATGGTTCTAATCACTGGGCTATTGCACTCTGGAGCTGCCTTGATTCCTGCTGGTTCTTAAGCCTCCAGATAATTCTGTGGGCTGCTGACATCTTTCTATGAAATGTCCTTTCTGCTTAGGACTCATTTTCTTCTGCTGGCAACCAGGAATATTAATTGAGAGCACCTCAACCCTCCTTTTTGGCCTCTGTCTCACTCAGCCCCCTTAGACAACTTACACACCAGCCAAAGTGAGCCGATTGTTGATAGATGGATGTTTATCTTGCTTGGTGATAATAAATTATTGTTGAGTTTAACTCCCCTTTGAACAATTTTCTGATTTCCACGTTAACTGGAGAGTAGGTTCAGATTACGCAGGCTTTTAATACTTTCGGTGCCTCTAATAATTACTTTGGGTCATACATCAACAAGGCAGTTTCTGAGTGTGATTTAACTTCCCATATAGATTGATGCAAGGGAGAAAATCCACTCACTTTGCCAGCTTGTGAATTCAAGCCCGCAAGTCAACGAGATCATTCTGTAAATTAAGTGGCCACCGGGAACATCTTAGCCACTGCCTGTCCATTTCTCAGGAACTCCTGTGGACACTCACAAATGGACAGATGGACTCATTCATGCTGGAACCAACTGGCTTTGGACCCTACCTTGCTCAGAAAGGACTATGACTATGTTGTGATTGTCCAGGGCTTCCCTTCAATACCTGCACAATTTGTTGTACATCATTGGAAAAGTTTCCATAAATACCCATTTAATGGAATACAATTATGAAGCAGCCTCACCAGCAAGGCTTGGTGGTGGCTCCAGGTTGGGACTATCAAATAATGGCCTTGGTTTCCTCTTTTGATGATTGCGAGAATTCATCTTATTCTTAGTTGTGTCATGCCAATTTTTCCTTTCTTTCAGGCTAAATCATAGGCATGTCAGTTCTAAAATATGTGTCCAAACTCTACCAACCACACAAGAGCTTTTTAAATTAGGAAATGATGTAGCCCGTTGAAAAAATACCTCTTTCTTTCTGGGACTCATTGCTTACTCCTGTGTGCAGAGAATCAGGATAATCTCTGATACATAGTCTGAGCACAGAAAATTAGGGTTGAAAAGGATCTTCCAGGTTGTCCAGCTCACTCAGCCACCTGTTATGCTCAACCACCTGTTTGATGCTTGAATCCACTCGAGGACACCCCCTGATGAGGAGGGGTCCCATAAATGCTGCACGATCCCCAGCAACAGCAAAATCTACTATCAGGCACTCCGTTGCCTTCTCAGATGGTTTGTGTGCTTGGAAACTTCTTCCTTAACCTGTATTTAAATCTTCCTCCTCGCCTCCCACCCATGAGTCTTGGTTCCATCCCAGTAGGGTAGAGAAACCAGGGCCTTTTGATTTCAGTTTTGTTTTTTTTTTTTATGAAGCACCAAAGGAGGCCAGAGAAGCTTCATCTTTCTGTTTCACCCCTTTTAATAAAAGGATTTGTTCTGTAAAATTTGGATTCAGTCAAAAGGGTGCACTTGAGGACCTAGAAGGCCACATCCACATGTGGCCTTAAAGCTGTAGGTTCCCCACCTAACACTTGAGTTTTCTGGTTCTTAAGTTTTTGAAAATTCTTTGTCTCTATTCATTTGAAAGCCTGCTATAGAGGAACAGATAAAAATAGCCCAGGTATGTTCTGACTAGTGGAAAAATTGGGCAAGATTATCAAGTACATGTTTTTTAATTTTTCACTTTACTTTTATTGATGTGGTTGAAGAATAATGTTTCCAGCTGTATATTTATTACGTGTACATGTATATACACACAAATATATATTATTATTGTGTATGTGTGTGTATATATATAATTGCTTCATATTGAGTTGTCAACCCAAACCCTATTGCTTTCAAATATATCATTGCAAAGTTATAAATCCTTCATCCTGTACTAACTTATGTAATTGGTATTTTAGGATTCAAAAAGAGAACCACAAATTAGGCCCTATTGAACTTCATCTTGACAGAAAATGGTCCATAATTCCAAATGACTGAAGTTTTTCTGGATTCTCATTTAGTCTTTTAAATTTACCATCCACTCCAGCTATGAGTTCCTCAAGACTTTGGAAAGGATGCTAGCAAGACAGCCAGATATTGGTTTAAAAAAATCCCTGTTGCTGAAGTGGCTAGGGCGCCAGCCACAGACACAGGAGCTGATAGGTTCGAATCCAGCCCAAGCCTGTCAAAAAAATCCATTAAGGCTGGATTTCTACACCACATCACTAAGTGACAGTATTTCTCTCTTGGTTGACATTATCCATCATCTATACCTTTTAGGTTATTCAATCAGTAGCTAATGCACCCAATGTATTTCTCTACCTATTTTTAAAATATGAGATTTAATTATGGGGAATTTCAAATATATAAAAAAAAACTGAGAGAAAGATAACAGATACTCATGTATATACTACCTAGGACTTATGCTTTTCATTTTATTTTTAAATTACAGCAAAACTGACCATTTTTGGTGTACAGTTCCCTGAATTTTAACATTACCACCCAGATTCAACAAATTCGTATTTTCTTATGTTTGTGATGATCTTTCTTGTTTTTGCCCAGGCTGGAGTGCAGTGACTATTCCCAGGCACAATCATCACATTCTACAGGCTGAACTCCTGGGCTCCACCGATCCTCCTGCCTCAGCCTCCCAAGTATCTGGGATTATAGGCATGTGCCACTGTGCTGTGCCTGGCTCGATTTTTTTTTTTAAGAATATAGAAATAAAATGTTATAGGTACAGGTAAAATAAGGTTTCCTACCAGCCTAACTCAGTCCCTCCCTCTCCGAAGGTAACCTCAAGCCAGAGGGTGGCTTGCCCATGTTTTGACACTTTCACTACATAGATAGTTATCTGTAAACAACATATATGACTGCAGTAATGTTACATATATCTTAGACATTGGCATAAAAGGCAGCATACTATACAGACGGATGTAAATGTATACACATATTTTTGTTTGCTGCAATTTATCGATTGCATGGTGTGCTATGCCTTTGAAATTTATCAAACTGTATGTGGGATCATGAAGCTGAACCACGGTGGAATCTTCCATTATGTGAACATACCCTCATGGATTCCCATTCACAGATATTGGGATTATTTCCACTTATTTTCGACCACTTAATGGTGTTAGCATTAATCTCTGGGTACACGTCTCTGGGTACACGCACAGGGTACAGTGCAAGAATTTCTCTAGGTTTCTACTTAGACTTGTTAAAGCAGAACATAGACCTATGTGTAACTTGGCTAATTGTCAGTGGTTCTCTAAAGAGGTGATATCAGTTTATACCTGTTACCAGCATTGGAAGTGAGTTTGTCTTCCTACAGCCTTGTCGGCCCCTGGTGTTATCAGACTTTTTGACTTTTGCCAATCTGATGTGTGTGAGAGGGCACGCCATTGCCTTAAGTTGTGTTTTCCTAACTTCTAACAGGGTAGGCATTTTTCTCATACAGCAGACATTGGCCATTCACATTTCCTCTTCTCTGAACTGCATGTTCAAGTTCTTGCTCATCTTTAGATGATCTAGTCTTTTTTAAAATAAAAAATTGATCTATAAGAGTAATTAAAATATATTCGAATGCCAGGCCTTGGTCTACATGAATGCTGCAAATATTTTCTTCCAGGAAGGGATGGTTCTATTAATTTTGGTATTATCTGCTATGCAAAGGTTTATTTTTTAACTTTTTATGTGTATGTCTTATGCTATGCAGAGGCTCTTAATGTTAATGTAGTGATATTATTCAATCTATTTCTTTTTTTTTGAAATTAAAAGAGAATGTGTTTCTTTTTTTTTTTTAAAGATTTTTTTTATTAAATCATAGCTGTGTACATTAATGCAATCACGGGGTACAGTGTGGTGTTTTCATATACATTTTGAAATACTCTTATCAAACTGGTTAACGTAGCCTTCACGTCATTTTCTTAGTTATTGAGTTAAGACATTCATACTCTGCTTTTAGAAAGATTCACTTGTACCCTCAATCCATTTCTTTATGTCTTAATTAGTTCTATCCTACTCTCCAATAAATAAAGACATTTATCCAAATTTTTCCCAATATTTTTCACATTTAAGTTTTAAGTCAATGTGAAATTTATTTCTTTGGTACGGTATGAAATAAGGGTCTAGTTGTTTTTCTAATTGGAAGCCCATTCATTCCAACATCATATAACTGAAAAATTCATCTTTTCCTCATTAATTTCTTAGGCCAGCTCTGTTAAACACTAAGCAAAATAACGACATGGATCTATCTGGGGGCTGTTTTGTGCCATGAGTTTGTTTAACTCTGGTCTAGTACTCCCCTGCCTTAATTGCTATAGCTTTATGGAAAGCCATGATATCTGGGAGGGCAAGTCCCTCCCATCTCAACTTTTCAGAATTAGTCATATAAATTTTAGGATTATCTACTCCAGTTCTAGTTTTTACAAAAGCAACACGCTTGGCACGTTAATTAGATTTGCATCACATTTAAAGATTGAATTGGTGGAATCATACCTACAGTGCACCTTACAAGGGTACATGTGAAATTTACTAGGTGTAGAATAGAAATGTCTTGACACAGTAACTCAGAAAATGCCACGAAGGCTGAAAAAAAAAATCTATAGATTGATTTGAGAATTGAACCATCTCTGCTCATTTGGGTCTGCCCAGATATTTACCAGTTTGTTCTCTATTACTTCTCAATACCTACCCTTCCTGAGCTCAGTCTCCTCTCTCTTCAAGTCTATCCTTTACCAGTTCTTTCAATGCGGGTGTCTGCGTAGTAAGTTCTCCTAGCCCTTGATTGTCAAAAACTATTTTTATGCCTGATTCTCAGTTCCAATTCTCCATTTGTGTGGGCCTGGGGCCATAATTCCTGTCCCCTGTGAGTACGGCCTGTGCAGTCGGTAGACGTCAGAGCCTGCGCGGCTCTGAGGTCCCCCAACTTCCTCAACACTGGCGGGTCTGCTTTCCACTCTGCTTTGAGTTTGCCTCTTTACGTCCGGCCCCTGAGGATTTCCCTTTATTTTGAGCTCAGCTTTATATAGTTATATTTCATCCTGTGTTTGTCCTGGCAAGTGGGGAGGGTCCCCATTAATCTTTTTAGTTACTCTTACTGGAAGTCCACATATTCTATTTATAATAAATTTCTCTCTTGGTGATGTTTATTCCTCTCCTTTCTATCATGGAAATACGATATAATAAAGCAGGCATGACAGGGACAGCTGGACACTTGTTATTCTGTTTTAATAAAAGTTATAGTTTCTAAAATTTCTCTTGATTTTGGTACAGAGGGAGCATTCCCCAGGCAATAACTTGGGAGAATGCAATTGTCTGCCAAGAAATGGGATTTTCCATAGGTTTCTATTCTCCTGCATCTCTCTCACTTCTCTTTGCTCTACAGAGCTGATCCCTGAGGAGAAACCTGCTCAATATTTGATTTACACTCTCTACACTGAGAACACCAGAGCAGCGTATTGAGAAACCGTCCCCGTGAGGAAGCCAGGCCCAGGGCAGATCTGCAGCTCAGCTCCTGCTGCAAACCCACAGCTGGCTGGAGGCTGAACTGGGTCCAGAGCCTGGGAATGCACAGCTTCTAATAGATGAATGGGATCAATCTCATTTGCATTTCATCGTGACTCAGGAATTCCGCGGTACTGAATCTCAGGGCAGATTAAAATGCATGGGTTTAATCAGCCCAAGCACTCCCCAGTCCTGACACTGGACTGCAAGACTTCCATCCACCCTAATGACAGGACCCAAGTTCTCCTACCAAGAAGGAATAGTCCACTTTTGCCACAGTAGAGCCAGTGTGAGATGGTGGAGTCCAAATATGGCTCTCTTCCGAGATGTGTGACCATGTGCAAGGCATTGAGAATGGTCAAAATAGTCACAGGGATATGAATAAAGTGGGGGCACAGCCCAGCTAGTGTATTCCCAGCTAGTTGGGAATACTTTCAGGATAATCACACATGGGCCAGTCAGAGAGGCCATCGACTGGGGTATATTCATAGAAAGGCTGACATAAGATTCACCTTCTTGACCAGACAGTTAATTTCTTTTCTTTTTTGAGACAGAGTCTCACTTTATCACCTTGGTAGAGTGGTATCAAAGCTCACAGCAACCTCAAACTCTTGGGTTCAAGCGATTCTCTTGCCTCAGCCTTCCAAGTAGTTAGGATTATAGGTAACTGCCATAACACCCAGTTATTTTTAGAGGTGAGGGTCTCAATCTTGTTCAGTCTGGTCTCAAACCTGTGAGCTCAGACAATCCACCCGCCTCCGCCTCTCAGAGTACTAGGATTACAAAGCGTGAGCCGCTGCACCCAGCCACCAGACAGTTAATTTCCATAAAAGGTATCTACTATGACATCTAACCACAAATATTCTGACCCAGAAAAGGATTGAATGGAAGAAGATGGACCGAGTGGGGGTATAGGGTGAGGAGAAGATCAGATAAGACTTAATAATCAGTTATGCCTTTAGTGATGAGAAAATAGTAAGAGATTAAAGAATATATTTTGCAAAGCAGAAACAGTGATTTTGATTAGTATTGCATCATCATCCTTGATACCTTCCCCTTCCAAAAGAAGAGACAGCCTCTACACCTTGGGCAGGATGGGTCCACTTGAGGAATGGAAGCCAGCTTCACCATCACATAGCGCTTTGGTCACAAGCGACTGTTCATTTTGTCATTTCCCTTGTTGGACACCCGAAGTGGTCACCCGGTAGCCAATGGAAATCTTACATCTTACTAAGCCAAGACCCAAAGGCACACTGCCACCTTGAACAATTTACAATGCATCAGCAGAACCCACATGCTGGAAGAAGAGAGAAGATGAAGTCCTTTAAATCTTAAGATCAGATTTCATCTTAATAAGTCACCAAGGGGTGGGAAAGATAAGGTGAAACTCCTCCTTGTGCAAAGGTGGTTGGGGATGACCTTGCAGAATGCAGGAGGAGGAGACTCTGGTTTCAGAAGCAATGACACTGGTGGTTGTAGATGGTGGCCATGGTGACTCTCCAAGTGACTTTTTATCCCAGGCACTCAGCTGTCTCCACCTGGGTTGTACTGGGGGGTCTGGCGGGAGGGGCTCCCGTGTGGAGGGGGGCTGCCAAGACTCACCTGTTGAGATACACCCGCTTCTCAGTGAACTGCCCGTTGCCGTGGTGAGGGTCCTCGAAGGGCTCATTCTGCACGACCTCCACACCCTCTCCCCGGTCGCTCTGTTCGTGGCTGTGCTTGCTGATCATGTACAGCTGTCCGATTTTGTACTGCAAAACACACAGAGACCGAGGCACAGAGGTCAGCGCCACCGCTCGCCTTTGACACATCACCACCAGTACCACCAGCACCACAGGGCAGCGAGCAGCTACTAACATCAGCACCTTCTGCGGAGATGAAGAAGCGGCCACCTTTCCTCTGATGTTACTTTTCCGAGGGAGCAGGGGAGAGAATGAGTGGTGAGAGGAAGGTAGAAACAGTGTGTTCTTGAGAACATTCCGCATCACCTTGGCAAGTGTTCCCTGGGGTGGCTGGCATGGCTTTTGGCAGCTGTCCAAGCCTCAGGAAGGGGGCACTGGATCCCCTTTCCATGCTGGCCCAGCAGGGTTACATGGAGTTAAAAGCCCTATTTGGCATGGCCATAACAGCGGGGGATCGGGGGGGGGGGTTTCAGCCCCTGCTTTCTCCCTGATTAACAGCATTGCTGAGTGCATAGGATTAGATATCCACTCTCTCAATGTACTCAACACTTCTGGAGGCCTATGTCCCCCAGAACAGCGGTTCTCAAAGATGGCTGGATGTTAGAATCACCTGGGAGTTTTGTTGTTGTTGTTGGTATTGTTTGGGGGGCAGCTTTTGAGGGGAAATAGTCTCACTCTGTTACCCTGGGTAGAGTGCAGCAACCTCAAATTCCTGGGCTCAAGTAATCCTCCTACCTTAGCCTCCTGTATAGGCTCCCACCACAATACCCAGCTAATTTTTCTATTTTTAGTAGAGACAGTTTCTCACTCTTGCTCAGGCTGGTCTCAAACTCCTGAGCTCAAGAGACCCACCAGTCTCAGCCTCCCAGAGTGCGAGGATCATAGGTGTGAGCCACCATGCCCAGCCCACCTGGGAAGTTTTAAAAGCGCCAGATGCCCAGGCTGTACCAGGCGTGGGGCCAAGGCTGAGAGCAGTGTTCCAGAAAGCTGTTGCCCACCAAAGACCATCTACAGAATCTTCAACTCTTTTTCACCCAAGTCTATGAAGAGCGTGGAGCTTTTCATCACAGAGCAGGACACGCTATAAACATTTTTTATCCTTTCTTTAGTTCCCAGTTATTCCATTCTCCTTCCTGCTTCTCTGAAAACCTCGGGGCCAGCAGGCATTTCCTCTCCCAGTGGACTTCACAGTGGCAAAACTAATCTGACGGAGGAGGCACCAGGAGTACAATCACTTTTGCATGAGAGACAACTCTGCTTAGCCTCAGGACAAAGACGGGGTGATCCTGCTGTGGTCCCTCTGGCAGACCCAGTGTAAGCCCACAGAGACACGGTGTCATTACCTCTGAGGCCTGTGTGGTAGGGGAGAGGGGCCCGAGTGTGCTGCGAGCTAATGTCGACTCTAGGTTGGTCCCCAAAGAACCCAGGCCAGCAGGGACACAGGGCCTCTGTCAGAGAGAGTGAGAGAGCGAGAGAAGTACATGTTAAATGAAGGGGCAGGTGAACTGTGTAAGGTAACAGTGCAGCCGGTTCCGCAGCTGAGGACACATGTGTCTGAAGATGTCTCTTTCATCTGAGGCCAGTGCAGGGCCGGGAGTGTCAAGATGCTCTGAAAGGCTCTCCTGCGCAGCCAGCCCTGGGGACGGGCCTGTAACCATGACAATGGAAGGGACCTGGTGGGGTCTCCTTGAAGGGCTGCACTTCCTGCCCCTCTCCAGAATGGTCTGCGTTTAAAATACTTTTAATGGGAGCAGGGGTGTGTGTGTTCACCTATGTGTGCTTAGGGAGAGGTAGGAGCGCTGGGGATAAGAGCCAAAAGAAAGAGGAAGTGGACAGATAAAACCAATGTGTAAAATGAATTTTAGGATCAGAAGCTTGATCTGGTCCAGAGAACTGCTTTGGCTTTTGCTCCTAAAAACTCAACACTCTTCCAAGGAGAAAGACACTAAGGAAAAGCATATGCATTGGAGATTGGCGTGCTACATCTGTGAGGAGGAACACTCCAACAGACAGTCGCATGCAGATGGCACAAAAGTCTGTCACCAGGTGCTCAAAGCGGGTGGGAATTCCACTGACTTTGTACTTGATGTTGACAAAATAATGTTTACATACAGTGGAATATTATTCAGCCATAAAAAACAATGAAGCACTGATACTGAAACTCCTTAGTGGGTGTTAGGGCTGAATTATACTCCCTCTAAAATGCGTATGATGAGTCCTAAGCCTACCTCAAAATGTAATCTTATTTGGGAATAGGGTTTTGTTTTGTTTTGTTTTTGAGATGGAGTCTCATGCTGTTGCCCTTGGTAGAGTGCCGTGGCATCACCATACTCACAGCAACCTCAAACTCTTTAGCTCAAGCAATCTTCTTGCCCTCAGTTTCTCTATTTTTAATAGAGCTGGGTCTCACTCTTGCTCAGGCTGGTCTTGAATTCCTGAGCCCAAGCAATCCACTTTCCTCGGCCTCCCAGAGTGCTGGGATTACAGGCGTGGGCCACAATGGCTGGCCTGGCGATGGGGTCTGTACATGGGTTATTATCCAGTACGGCCGGTGTCCTTATAATAAAGGGAAATTCGGACACAGACAGAAATAGAGAAGATGATGTGAGAAGAAGACACCCATCTCAATCCCAAGGGTGGAGGCCTGGGACAGAACCTCCCCTCAGCCTTCAGAAAGAACCACGCCTGCTTACACCTTGATTTCTAAGTTCTGGCCTTCAGAACAGTGAAGGAATAAACTCTTGTTTAAGCCACGTAATCCATCGTCAGAGTGGCCCCAATAAACTACTTGGGTCCACAGGTGCCGGATTTCCTTCAGGGGCAATGAAAGTGTTTTGGGTGGAAGGAGTGATCGCACAGCATCACAAACGTCCCAGATGCCACCAAATTGTTCCCTTCAAAGTGGTGGATTTTATATCACATGAATTTCACCTTAATTTTTTTTTAAAGTGTCAACTCTCACTTAAAGCTGATACCCCTAAACCCAGGTCCTGTCCAGGGCTTCGTAGGGTGGTTGGCGAAAACTCGTTCCGCTGCTGGCCCGTCTTCAGGTGCTCTAACCTGCTCATGTATGACAAATGGATGGAATCAAGGTCACCGTGTGACACAGAAAAGCCATTAGCCAGACGCGCGTCAGCCCTGGCTCTGCTCAACCTGAGGACTTCCTGCTCGGTGGGGACAAGAGCGGCTCCAGCAGCTGATTCATCAGCAGCCAGAGCAGGGCCCAGCCACCCACCTTCATTGATCATTCCAGAGGCTCCTGCATGAGCCAGTGCAAGGCAGACACCAGCATTAGCTCACCACGGCAGCGCCAGTCTGGGGGTGACCCACGGATGCTAGGGGCGGTGGGACACTCAAGCCCAGACACGGGATGGCCCAGGGCTCTGAGGCTGTCACTTCTTTCCTTCCCAAGAAAATCAGGCCTGGTTGTGGCTGTGGGAGTTTGGCCGTCTAGAAGCAGTAGTTTTGTTATTCTTTTAAAATCTCAAATTGACTCTAAGACACAAGCAGCAAACTGTTTCTCAGTTGGGGGAGTGGGAAGGGACAGATAGTCCTTGAACCACCTGTTTCAAAATCACAAGTGACCCTCCTAAAAATGCTGAATTCTGGTTCATTATAGACCTTCTACATTCAGGCTCCGGGTAGAGGACAGTGGGATTCTTACTCAAATGCACGCTAAATGCTGTGAGCCCTAGGAGCAGAGCACGCAAAGGCACTTCTCGGCATTCTCTCTCAGTACTAAGTGTTCCGTCTTTAGGCAGCCTGTATTTTTTTTTTTTTTTTTTTTGAGACAGAGCCTCAAGCTGTCCCCCTGGGCAGAGTGCCGTGGCATTACAGCTCACAGCAACCTCCAACTCCTGGGCTCAAGCGAGTCTCCTGCCTCCGCCTCCCAAGTAGCTGGGACCACAGGCGCCCGCCACAACGCCCGGCTATTTTTTGGTTGCAGCCGTCATTGTTGTTTGGTGGGTCCGGGCTGGGGATTCGAACCCGCCACCTTAGGTGTACGTGGCTGGCGCCTTAGCCGGTTGAGCTATAGGCGTCGAGCCCAGCCTGTATTTTTTGCCCGCTTTCATACTTGCTCATTTCTTGCAAAGCTCCATTCCTAATTTAGTGAAAATACCACATCCCTGATCACCAACTCCAAACGAACGTGTGTGTTGAATGAAGACTGTAAAATCCAAACACACAGAAGGGTTCTGAAACTTTCAAAGCCTGAGAATTGATCAGAGAATTGATGAGGATGTTGATGTAACATTGCTTTCTTACCTGCCCGTTAGGCACTGCTTAGACACTTTATATTCATTTCTAATTTTACAAAGATTGGCAGATGAGGAAGAGTCTCATCCGCGTCTCAGAGAGGTTAAAGACTTGCCCCACACCAGGCGGCTTCTGGATGACAGAATCAGGATTTGAACCCCACAGATCTGTGCCCTTTCTATTCCACCCCTCTATAGGCCTTATGTCCTGACCAGGTAAATTACTTTAACAAATCTAGAACTCGCTGTGATTAAAAAAGCAAGGAGAGGGAGGTGGCAGAAAGCTACTGCCTCTGAATTTTGCTATTTCAGAAGGTGAGTAACAAAAATCTGATTGAAAGATCAAAGTTGTTTAATCTGTGCTCACATAAGGAAAGGCGGGACAATTATGCTCTAACTTGGTAAAATCTATTGTTATAATTCTGGAGTTTGGGTAATCATCATTATAGGCAATCACGATTAGAGATAGCTCCACACTGCAGGCTGAACCTCCATGTGAGCTATCATCAGAACAGCTACCCCAAATAATTATCTCTGTAGTCAAAAAAAAAAAAAAAAAAAATCATGGGATCCAGAGCTTTCCCCCACACAGTGCTGTGTGTCTGATAGAGTTGCAAAGTTTGAGACGAGGCAGAGTTGCATAACGTGCTGGAGATGCTGAGCAGTTTCATCGTTTGTACTTTTGCAAACTCTCGGGCTAAGCTCCGTCAGGTGACTTCATGCAGTTCAATTTTGAACCTTGATTTCAAAAAAGGCAAAAACTTGTGAGTACAGTAAGGGATTATTAACTGAGCTGCAACAATACTTGTAACACTATCCTTGCCTAAAGAAGTGCCGGACCCAATGTTTTAGGCTCAACAAAACTCAAAGCTACAATTGATTTCCACTTAACCCTTCCCCATATGCTGAGCCAGGCTTCCCGTATATCCCCACCCTAAAGGACCGAGGGGGGTGTCATCTTCCTTCCAACCGATCTCCGTGCTCTCCCTTCCTGTCTTCTCTCTCTTCTTCCGTTAGTCCCAATGCCATTTGCAAGCATCCTAATTTGAAAAGTGGGAACCACCACTTGGCAGTCAAGGTCACCAACTCTGGGTAGAGTTATTCTCTGATGATATGATTAGGGAACTCAAGGCCCCAGATCAAGAATCATCCTTTGTATTTACTTTGGTCTTTGCCATCAAAATGGAAGGATGCCACTTAACCTAATAAGCACAGAGGAAAACACCTGTCCCTCTGACTTACTATGAAATCTCCATCTGATTCCTGCCTGTCTCAATCTGGCTATGTGGATAGAGAAAAGACCAGAGGGTGATACAATTTGGGGTTTGGGGGAATTGCCCACATTATTTAAATCACTGTTGGTATTTTTGTTGAAACCTTTCTCCTAGCCTGCTCCACTCTCAACATATGGACATCAAAGCGCAGCAAAACAATCGCTTCAGGATGCATGAGCAGAGAGCATTTGAAAGATAACCGTGCAGGACTCAGGCCCACTGCCGGCTTCATGCCAAGTGGTGTCAAAATTGTAATTACACACAGAGAAGGTGATACAATGAGTCCAGACTTTGACATCCTCATCTCAGAAAGACAGAGGCTAGAGCTGTCTGTTTTCTATAATCTGGCAGCCATAGCCAAGGCACTAGAAAAGATGGTCTTGGCAAACTATATGGGCTGGTACCTGTTTTTTTAAATAAAGTTTTATTGGCACACAGTCATGCTCATCTATTCTGTGGCTGTTTTCTTGATATGATGGCAAAGTTGAGTCATTTCAACAGAGAATGTAAAGCCTCCAAAGTTGAAAATACCTATTATCTGGACTTTTACAGAAAAAGCTTGCTGACTTTGTTCTATATGGCTGCTGGGTCCAGTCTGGGCCATCCTAAGCTGTCATCCCTTACTATATGTGACTAGGGAACATTTGAAATATGACCTGTGGAGTGGAGGGACTTAATTTTTAACTTCCTTTCATTTTAATTAATTTACATTTGAAAATTGATACTTGACTCAATTATTAGAAAACTTTTATGTATGTTTGAAACACTTTGGGTATGTGAATCTACTTTTACACGTGGGAATTTTATAAAATCTAAATGCAGATTAAAATTTCTGAATCTAATAAATACAAAAATTTAGCATCTCACTTGGGATTGCTGCTGTAAGTATAAAATGCACACTGGATTTTGAAGATTACCAGCACTCCCAAAAGCAAAATAGCTCATTAGTAATTTTATATTGATTGAAACAAGTGTATCTTGGATATACTGGGTTAACTAAAATATAGTTTCAAAATCAACTTCACCTATTCCTTTTTTTTTTTTTTGAGACAGAGTCTCACTATGCTGCTTGTGGTAGAGTGCCATGGCAGCACAGCTCACAACAACCTCAAACTCCTGGGCTTAAGTGATTCTCTTGCCTCGGCCTCCCAAATAGCTGGGACTACAGGTGCCTGCCACAACGTCTGGTTATTTTTTGTTGCAATTATCATTGTTGTTTAGCTGGCCCAGGCTAGGTTTGAATCCGCTAGCCTTGATGTATGTGGCTTATGCCATAACCACTGTGCTGTGGGTGCCGAGCCAATGTATTCCTTTTTATTATTTAATGTGTTACTGGAAAATTTAATATTACATATGTGGTTCTCATTTTGGGCTCAAATGTATTTCTACCCAGACAGTACTGGGCTAGATCCTAATTCAGACCAACTGGGATTCTGGGTGGGGTTGCTGTGCCATGCCAAATTTCACCAAGACTCTGGAGGCTGGAAGGTCAGGAGTTGGAGCCAGGCCAAGAGTTTCCAGGTGTTTCCAAGCTAGTGAGGCACAGTGCTGGTAATTAGGGATGCATTTGGAGAAACCCTCCTTTCCCGGTGACTGGCTATTACCCGGCCCTCCAGAGAGGTGATAATTGTTCACAGTATGCTAAGGTAGAAAGCACTGGGGTTTTAAAAATGAAAACGGGGAGCCAGCGTCCTGATTCTGCCTTTGTAACCTTACACAATTGACTTACCGGAGCCACAGTTTGTTATCATTAAAATGGAACTAATAAAATAACCTCCCAGGACATGGTGAGAATCAAGTGAGAAAAAAACTTACGAATTAAAACGCTTTGTAAATGGTAAGCCTGCACAGCAACTGCCAGAGCTAGTCCTCCTCCTAGTCGGCCATATGTCTGGCTGGGACGCACGGGTGTGCCCCATTCACGTCCCTGTGGTGCTAGAGTTCTGTAAAGTAGAAGAGGAGGCACCTGCCATGTCCACGGACCACGCCAAACCCAAAGGAAGGCGGCCGTCTGCTCAAAACTCCCTTTTCCTTCTCCAGAAATTTCATTAGGTGGTAGTCAGATTGAACACTTCCCCAAAGTATTATAAAAAGCTTGAGAATTTCCAGTTACTTGCGGTAACTGCTATGATCAGATTCTTAGAGACAGAAAGTTGAATGGCAGTTGTGGGGAGGGCGTGCTCAGGAGAAGGGGGGCAATGGGGGGGCTGTTTAATGAGTACAGAGTTTGGGATTTTAAAAAAGGTTCTGGAGATGGATGGTGATGATGGGCGACTAAGGTAAATGTATCTTTTTTTTTCTGAGTCTCACTTTGTTGCCCTCGGTAGAGTGTTGTGGCATCATAACTCACAGCAACCTCAAACTCTTGGGTTCAAGAGATCCTCTTGGCTCGGCGCCTGTGGCTCAAGTGGCTAAGGCCCCAGCCACATACACCTAAGGTGGCGGGTTCGAATCCCCAGCCCGGGCCCACCAAACAACAATGATGGCTGCAACCAAAAAATGGGGCTGGGCGTTGTGGCGGGTGCCTGTAAGATCCTCTTGCCACCGCCTCCTGAGTAGCTGAGACTACAGGGGCCCACCACAATGCCTGGCTACTTTTTCTATTTTTAGTATTGATGGGGGGGGGGTCTCACTTTTGCTCAGACTGGTCTCGAACTCCTGAGCTCAGGATGATCCACCTGCCTCGACCTCCCGGAGTACTAGGATTACAGGCATGAACCACCATACCCAGCCAAGGGAAATTTAGTTTTTTTTTTTTTTTTGAGACAGAGCCTCAAGCTATCCCCCTGGGTAGAGTGCCATGGCATCACGCTCACAGCAACCTCCAACTCCTGGGCTCAAGCGAGTCTCCTGCCTCCGCCTCCCAAGTAGCTGGGACCACAGGCACCGGCCCCACGGCCCGGCCTTTTTTTTTTTGGTTGCAGCCGTCATTGTTGTTTGGCGAGTCCGGGCTGGGGATTCGAACCCACCACCTTAGGTGTACGTGGCTGGTGCCTTAGCCAGTTGAGCTATAGGCGCCGAGCCAAGGGAAACGTACTTAATGTCACTGAACCATACACTCAACAGTGGTGAAAGTGGTAAAATTTTATATATATTTCATCACTTTTTCTTTTAAAAGCTGGGTACATGACACTTTTCAGCCAATGTGGCTTACACCTCAAGACCACCATCTACCAGTGATTTCTTTTTTTTAATGATTAGGAAAAATAATTGAAAGAATAAGGAGCTTCCCATTTGATGGATCTGGGGCTGGGAAACTTATTTGAAGGCATTGAGCCTAGCAGACAGAAAAGATATCAAATGACTTTCTTGAGAGATGCTATGACGGGAGACTCCTTGATTTCTGCCACACCTGAGGAGCGGCTCCCTCGCTGTGCCTTAAACTTCATGGTCTTTAATAGGAGTATTCTGGGGGATTCCTGCCGATGGGGCTTCCGAGCAACCTGGTGCTGGCAGTAGCATGCTGCAGAGACCTCAGCAGAAGGGAAAGAGTAATTAACTGAACAAAAACGCATTCTGATCCCACATCAGTGAGACCACATTCCTTATTGAACGTGACCGTCAGAGTCCAGGGTCTGCCCTTTCCAGGTGCTCTCAGCCTGAGCCGCTGCCTGGAAGTGACTCAACAGCAAGACCAGCCCAGCTCCTTTTCCTTTGGCAAAGTGCATTTTTACTTCCAACGGCTGGATCTCATCTAGGTTCTGCCCAGCGTAAGAACGTGACCAGCCAATCCTTCCGGCTTCCAGGCTCTGTGATTCAAAGTGCAGATTTCTCCAGGAAGACAGGAAGGTTTAAAAAAAAAAAAAAAAGTAAAGTTCTTGGGTCTTTCGTCAGATGTCTCTCCACCAGGTCAATAAACCACGAAAACCAATATCCGATCCCACACAGAAAATACAAACCTGCGGCTCATATTTCAGGATATCAGCACATCACCACGTAGTTATCTTTTCCCCTGAGTTTTTATAAGCAGCCCTCTGAGGTGCCTTGTGTACGTAATGCCTGTGTCATTATGCCAGGGTGCGGGGACGAGAAAACTGATCGAGAGATTTAAGAAGAAGCTGGGCTATGGACATTTAATTCAAACCCCCCCCCTTTTGGTTGACAAGCCAATATAAAATTGCATTGTACATTGATGCTTAACCCATCCGAAGTTGGGGACTGAACTGAATAGAAACCTCCCTCCAAGGGCAGGGCTCAGGGTACGCCTTGCACTGGTGCCAGCACAACCGGATCCCTGGGGTTGCTACAAGACTGTGCAAATCATTTCAAGTGCACTCGACCATCTCGGAGGATAATCTACTTGACTGAGCACAGGAGAATGATGATCTTCTTTGAAGCATATGGAAAGTCAGAGTGCACAATTTGCTGCTGCTTCCAACACTGACTCGCCCTCAGAGGTGGTATTCTAGCCCTGAGAATTCACGGGACTCACAAATTGAAAAGCCAAAAGATAACACGCAGTACTTACAGGCTACTTTTTAAGCATTTGACTACGGTAGTAGGTGTTGCGCCCTTGGATTTATAAATGAGAAGCAGAGAAAATTAGCCATTAGTGGGAGCCATGAATAGCCGTTAAGAGAGTAAAGACAGAGCCTGCTAGAACTCAACTCAAATTCGCATGAGTAGCTTAGTGGCAGAATATTGGATTTCTTTATACATTGGTTGTGGGGACAGTTTTGGTTCTTGTTTTCTTTTCTTTTCTTTCTTTCTTTTTTTTTTTTGAGACACTCTCACCTGTTGCCCTGGGTAGAGTGCTATAGCATCAAAGCTCACAGCAGCTTCAAACTCTTGGGCTTAAATGATTTTCTTGCCTCAGCCTCCCAAGTAGCTGGGGCTACAGGCCCCGCCACAATGCTGGGCTATTTTTAGAGGCGAGGTTTGGCTCTGGCTCAGGCAGGTCTTGAACTCCCAAGCTCAGGCAATCCACCCGCCTCAGCCTCCCAAGTGCTAGGATTGCAGGCGTGAGCAACCATGCCCAGCCACAATCTTGGTTCTTACGTGTCCTGTGCATTCTGGTTTATTCATTTAATAAGTAGCTCATGTGTGCTGGGGCCTGTAGACACTAGAGGTAGAGCTGTGAACCAGACAGACCCAGTGTCTGGCAAAGGGGTGGGTTTCTGCCTTGATGACAGAAGACTAAAGGACCTTGATGCATTCATCAGAGGTCTCAAACGATTTGCTGGGAAATGTGAAACCGACTGCAATTCAAGTAAATGGAGAGGTTTGCTGACAGTCCTGACCTTTAGCAAGCAATCAAGGCTCTGGGGCTTACTATGGAACAAACCCACGGCCAATCACAAGACCTAAAAGGGGGATGACTGAGATAGAGCTTTCCCGGCACATCCTGAGCCACAAACCTGGGGCCCTTTTGTCATCTCCATCATCTTGGCCTCATAACCAGAAATATCAGCCAGCAAGGTTTTATATCCAGAATGAAAGGAGCCCCTGTTTGTGACGCCTATTGCCCCTAACAACAAAATCCTTTGTGAAAATGGCTGGTGTCACCAGGGGAAGCTGCAGCACCGGTTAGAAGCAGAAATCTATCTTCAGGAAGGACGGTAATCAGTTTGGGCATCTCGGAGACCTTCTGAGGACAGAAGGGCCAACAGAACGCATACAGAAGTATTTGCTGCTCCTCGAGCAGTTGAACAACGGGAGTTCCTAATGCTGTGAATGAGTTATTCAAGCCACTTCATGCCTAGAAAAACAAGATCTCAGTAAGATTTGAAGGTCACTGGACTGCTTTGCTTGCTTAAGTGCTAGCTGGCACAGCAAGAGGTTTGGGAGTTCTGAGAACTACCTAGCAGGGCTGGGAGAGAGTTATAATGAAGTTAGAAAGTTTCCACATCCCACTCTGGAGAAGAAATGCCAGAGTCCACGGTGCGTTACTTGTGGCCGGAGATGGTGTGTGGCTGGTCACAGGAAAGCACTATTTTCTTAAGCAATAGCTACTGGAGAGTGTTCTTTCCTTGGTAAAAAGCAGGTAACCAGCTAAGGAAGGCAAATGGATGTCTTCTGTCTGCTCTCCTGAGCTGGTTAATGGAGACAGGCAAAACAGAGTCAATTTGGTACATTTCCAGGAACTGATACATTTAGGACTCTATCTCTGAGCCCAGGAGTTCCAGGCTCTAGTGAGCTATGATCCTACCCCTGCACTCCCACCTGGTGACACAGCAAGACTGACTTCAAAAAAAGATAAAAAGGGTGGCACCTGTGGCTCAGTGGGTAGGGTGCCGGCCCCATGTACTGAGGGTGGCAGGCTTGAACCCGGCCCTGGCCAAACTGCAACAACAACAACAACAACAACAACAACAACAAAATAGCCGGGTGTTGTGGCAGGCACCTGTAGTCCCAGCTACTCGGGAGGCTGAGGCAAGGGAATCGCCTAAGCCCCAGAACTGGAGGTTGCTGTGAGCTGTGACACCACGGCACTCTGCCAAGGGCGATACAGTGAGACTCTGTCTCAAAAAATTAAAATAAAAAATAATAAAGATAAAAAAAATTAAAAAAGAATTTATCTTCTGAGCTCCTACCGCACCTTGGACTTATTCTCAGAGTCTGGAGAGACAGTCTGTCCATGGAATGGCCACGTAGTGGTCCTGCCCTCCCCTAAGCGGGGAGCCCCTCAGTATCGGCACGTCTCCCCTAGGGGCATGCACACCAGCCCCCCAGCCACGCCGTGAGAAAATACAACTGATGGAGTTTTTAAAGAAGTGGGAGAGAAAAGAATATGGGTACAATACAAGGAAGAGTTGTTCTTCGCAGGATTTTTTCTTTCTTTCTTTTTGTACTGTGGTAGAATATACATAGTATGAAATGTACCAGTTTAACCGGTTTTGAGTGTACAATTCAGGGACATAAAGTACAATCGCAATGTCGTACAACCCTTACCACTGTCAGTTTCCAGGACTTTTACATCAAACAGAAACTCTGTCCCCATGAAACAGCTCCCGTTCGTCCCACTCCTCGGTAGCCTCTAATCCATCTTCTGTCTCTGGGAATCTGTGTACTCTGGACACCTCACGTGAGTGGAATCACACGGTACTTGTCCTCTTGTGTCTGGTTTATGTCCTCTGCAGGGCGATGTGTCCAGGTTCACCGCACCATAGCATGTGTCAGTGACCCCGTTCCTGGTTGAGGCTGGAACCCTAGTCCCTGGCAAGGCTACAGCTTGTCTTGTTTATTCACGTGTCTACATTTGGGTTGCTTCCTCCTGTCAGCTATGGTGAATAACACTGTTATGATTGTCAGTCTTCAAGTATCTGTTTCAATCCCCGCTTTTAATTATTTTCAGTGTAGACCTAGAAGTGGAATTGCTCAATCATACAATAATTCTACGTTTAACTTTTTTTTTGGCCAGGGCTGGGTTTGAACCCACCACCTCAGGTATACGGGGCCGGCACCCTACTCCTTTGAGCCACAGGCGCTGCCACTACATTTAACTTTTTGAGGAACCTCCCCGCCCAGTAAAAATCTGTTTTCTACAGAGGTGACACCATCTTATGTGTTCACCAGCAATGCACAAAGTTTCCAATTTCTCCACAGGCTCACCAACACTTATTATTATTATTTTTTAAAATTGCCATCCTAATGTGTGTGATTGACTTACAGGATATTTCAAAGTCAATTCTAATTTCTCCTCCTGGGTCTTTTATTCTTGTAAAGCCCATTTTAGGTGGTACTCGGGCATTGCAAACCCTTCTTCCAAATAAGTACTGAGAGACAGCCCTGGGAGACATTCAGCCCTATTATTTATTTAAACCAGAAGGGTTAATGAGTAGACTCCTGATGAAACCTGGATAAAATGTGATGGCTACTTAATTTACTAGTTTAACCTGGCAGTTGGATGGTGCCTCTTGGAAAGGTTCTGGGTGCAAACATATGAAACCACAACCAGCCCTTTTCACGTCAAAAAGGTCCAAACACACTTGCAGTTAAGTTGTTCTCTGTAAGGGCACCACAAAGAGGCAGCTATGAATTATTACCTTGAGGAACCCGGGGTGGCTGGTGGTAAGCATGACCTGAAAAGGCCCTTCTATTTCTGTTATAGAAGCTGCTTTCAGTATTATTTTCATGGACCAGCCAGGAATATAGTAAATTATAGAATCACAGTAAAGAAGGCAGCAGAGCCCCACAGAATTTTTTTTTTTTTTTTGAGACAGAGTCTCACTATGTTGCCCTGGGTAGAGTGCCGTGCATCACAGCTCACTGCAACCTCAAACTCTTGGGCTTAAGCGATTCTCTTGCCTCAGCCTCCCAAGTAGCTGGGTCTACAGGCGCCCACCACAACAACCAGCTGTTGTTTGGTTGGAGTTGTCATTGTTGTTTGGCAGGCCCTCGGCTGGGGTTGAACCCGCCAGCTCTGGTGTATGTGGCTGGTTCCCTAGCCGCTGAGCTATAGGCGCCAAGTTCAACAGAATTTTCTTTTCTTTCTTTTTTTTTTGAGACAGAGCCTCAAGCTGTCCCCCTGGGTAGAGTGCCGTGGCATTACAGCTCACAGCAACCTCCAACTCCTGGGCTCTAGCGAGTCTCCTGCCTCCGCCTCCCAAGTAGCTGGGACCACAGGCGCCCACCACAACGCCTGGCTATTTTTTTGGTTGCAGCCGTCATTGTTGTTTTGGCGGGTCCGGGCTGGGGATTCGAACCCGCCACCTTAGGTGTACGTGGCTGGCGCCTTAGCCGGTTGAGCTATAGGCGCCGAGCCCAGAATTTTCTTATGAATAGTATGTATACAATTTATACTCAAAGATTTAGGGGGAAAAAGGCATTCTTGATAATTTGCATTTTTTATGTTTTTCTTACAGATTAATTCACTTTTTATTCTATTTTAGGTGACAGATATTCTTGAAAAAGTAATCTTAGAAATGACTTGAAAATCTGTAGTAGGCTATATGGATGTTTCACACCCTTTTTTTTTTTTTTTTACGTATACAATTCAGTGGGGTTTAGTACAGTCACAAGGTTGTGCAACCATCACCATTATCTTTTTTTTTCTGAGACAGTCTCACTTTCTTGCCCCCAGTAGAGTGCCATGGCATCATAGCTCACAGCAATCTCAGACTCCTGAGATCAAGCAATTCTCTTGCCTCAGCCTCTCAAGTAGCGGGGACTACAGGTGGCTGCCACAACGCCCAGCTACTTTTAGAGATAGGGTCTGTAGCTCAGGCTGGTCTTGAACTTGTGAGCTGAGGCGATCCACCTGCCTCAGCCTTCCAGAGTGCTAGGATTATAGGCATGAGCCACCACACCCGGCCCCCATCACCATTATCTAATTCCGGAGCATTTTCCACACTCCCAAAGAAATCCCATATCCACTGGCAGTCACCCCCCATTCTAACCACTAACCTCCTCTCTGTCCCCATGGCCATGCTGACTCCACACGTCATACACCACACAATATATGGCCTTTTGTGACTGACATCTTTCATGTTACATAAAAGACTCAGACATGTTTAATATGTATTCTCACGTGCTTTTTACTACTGAATAATCATCTACTGAATGGGCATACCACATGCTGTGTATCCACCCGCCAGTTGATGAACACTGGGGTTCAGGAACCCCAGTTGTGGCTATTCTGAGTAATGCTGCTGTGAGCATTTGTAACTGAATCTTTATGTAACTGAATTCATTTTCCTTTCTCTTGGGAGTGGAATTACCAGGTCACACAGTAGCAAGATGTTTAACCTTTTAAGATTTCTTCCATGGTAGCTGCGCCATTTTACAAAGTCTCACACTTACTTCTGATGGTTTAAAGTTACCTATAGAAACAAGAAAGCCAAGCAAGTGACTTCAAAAGCCAAGAGTATGCTATGGGACAAGTGTGGGCTTGAGGGCCCGTGTCACTGACTTTTATACTTGGGCACAATATGTGCTGAACCAACGCTCATGGGTGGCTCTCCAGCCAGGTCGTGTCTCTGCATCACCCTCCAAAGACGACAAAGAGAGTAAACATTATACTGCAGAGAGTTAGCGAGATGTGCTGGGACAGCGCGTCCCAATGTACTAGCAATGCCACGTCAAGAGAAAGTGCGCAAGGGGGTAGGGAGACAGTGGCACACTGCAGGGTACAGATGGGGGGGTTATAACATGGAGATGAGGCTTGGTTTGTGCATGCATAGGAACTAGCTTGGCAAGGAAGGGGGAGGTCACAGCCTGCAAGCAAAGCCTGGACATTCACTTGCTCACAACAAAACTTCCCTACTTACGGAGATGGCACATGCCAACAAGGTGGTCACCAAAGCTGTCCCATAGAGTGCCGGGTTCTCCAGGCTCTGCACAGTTCTTGTTTAGTCCTTACTACAATCCAATGAAGTGTACCTTCCTCCTCCCTCCCTCCCTTCCTTCTTCCCTACTCCCCTTATCTTCCTCCCTCTTTCATTTACTTCTTTCCTCCTTTCCTCCCTCCCAACCCCCTTCCCTCCCTTCCTCCCTTCTATCCTTCCTTGACAGAATCTTGCTCTGTAGCCTGGGCTGGAGTGCTATGGCATCATCACAGCTCACTGCAACCTCCAACTCCTGGCCTCAAGAGATTCTCCACCCTCAGCCTCCTGAGTAGCTGGGACAACAGGCATACACCACCACATGTGGCTCATTTTTCTAATTTTTGTAGGGACAGAGTCTCGCTTTTGCTCAGGCTGGTCTCAAACTCCTGATCTCAAGCAATTCTCCTGCCTTAACCTCCCAGAGTGCCAGCATTACAGGCGTGAGTCACTGCTTAGGGCCCAATGAGGTCTTTTTAATCCCTGTTAGACAAATGAGGAAACTGAGGCACAGAGAGGTTAGGTAACTGGCCCAAGGTCTCCCAGCCAGTAAGTAGCAGAGCTGGGATTTGAACCTGGGCAATCTAGCTCTGGGATGCACTCAGGCATTAATCTCCATGGCTACTTGCTTGACACCCAGATAAAAGGCCAGGTGAATGAAAATGTCCCCTAAGTCAAGTCACGTTCCTCACTCTTGCACGCTGCTGGCCATCTCAGGTTGAAGCAAAGAAGAGTTTATTTTTAAAGAGGTGGGAGACAGCAGACCCAGGGAGCACAGAGAGAGAAGAGGTCACAGGAGCCGTCACCAGGGAGGACGAAATTAGAAGCCAAGAGCCTGTGGACCTTGGTCCTGCTCCTGGAAAGTCTTCCTCCCCCACAAATTCCTACACACAGCCAGGAAAGGAAGCACACCCACCCATCTAAGTCCTTGAGATTTGAAAGTAAAAATTAAAATTAATGAGTCCACCTAATTTGGACTCAAACAATGCGTGGGTGGGAGAGATTCCTGCAGCTGACAGCTGATGTGACAGCTTCTTCATGAAAAGGAACAGCAGAACATCCCTGCCTGTGGATTCGAATGTTTCCAAATGTGATTCCAAACCCTGGCCTGAAACCCCAGGCAGGATAGCAACTGAATCTATATACACAGACGTACACATTCTGGGGGAGAAACAGCCCTTCCGTTTCCTCAGCCACCCTGAAGTGTAGAAAATGAAATGGAATATCCGCTCCTGTTCCCCCTTCTTCTGAGCTCCCCCTGGAAAGGCAGCCGGCTCCATAGCCAGCTCACACTCTCTCTTCTCCATTAGAAATTAGATTCCTAATGGCATTTGGGGAGGCAGGAACCGCAAAGTCAAAGTCTTCATTAAGCTCTTCCAATTATCTGAATCGAAGTGTTTTGCGATCCACAGAAGTGACATATAACCTCTCCCTTTAGCTGGCTCCACCAGAAGAAATGTGAAATCTAGGCTGCCATCTATACCCCAAGGTGCCTACGGCAGACCACAAACGCCGGTGGGGGAAGAGGAGGAGGAAAAGGTTCTAGCAATAAAACCTCACGTCTCCTCCCCTCGCTTTCCTTCTCCTCCGAGAAGGAGACACTGTCCCAGAGGAAGACATTTCCAGAACTGCAGGCGAGCCCCCAGGAGGAAGGCCTTGCTTCCCCTTCTCCACTTGGGCAGATGGTATTTGCATACTGACATATTGTAAATCTAGTCACCCAGGTAACGGGGCTCCAGTTAGCAACGGCGGAATGAAGGTCAGCTTGGTTCCTTCTAAAATTAGAAGTCAGACAAATCTGATTTTTAACTGTTCAAGGTAGGATGCCCAGTTAGACGGTAAATTCAATTCTTTAAATGAACGTTCGCATGGCAGACTCGGCCTGAGTTAATAAAGGCAAGTTGGGGCATTTCAACATGACCATCACACAGGTTTTGACGTGGCACAGCCTTACCTTTGTGCCTCTCCTGATTCTGTAAATAATACTGACTAGGATTCCTCCAGGGTTTGCTGGGAGGGTCGACTTCAGCCCTGGTGGCTCCCTTGACTTCATAGCCAGTCAGTGATCAAGAACTGCTAATTCTACACCAGGCATTTAGGGGCTCCCCGGTCAGTGTCAGCCAGTTCACCCTGGCCCTCCCTCATGCTCCGTGGCACACAATCTCCCTCGTGTCAAACTGACCAGCACTGCACAAGATCCATCTCTCCCCGCCTGCTCTTGGCCCACACAATCCTCCCTGTGGGATTTTCTCTCTTCTTTTCTTTCCCTAACCGTGGAGGGAGGTCTGGGATGGGCAGGGAGTACATGAAGTGTGCCCAGTCCTCCCTGACGATCCATTTCTCAAAAGGTCCATGTCCCTATAAAAAGTGCAAAGCCACCAACCATCTAAGGACACGCACCAGCCTCTCCCATAAGGACGTTATGGACTGATGGTTCCCGCGGATGCTCAGTAGTGGGAGGAAAGATCTCGACAGCCAACCAGTCATGGGTAACACTGGGACAAACAGTGAACAGGGGTTTTTTGGGTTTTTTTTGAGACAGAGCCTCAAGCTGTGCCCCTGGGTAGAGTGCTGTGGCATCACAGCTCACAGCAACCTCCAACTCCTGGGCTCAAGCGAGTCTCCTGCCTCTGCCTCCCAAGTACCTGGGGCCACAGGCGCCTACCACAACGCCTGGCTATTTTTTGGTGGCAGCCATCATTGTTTGGCTGGCCCGGGCTGGATTCAAACCCACCACCTTTAGGTGTATGTGGCTGGTGCCTTAGCCACAGGCACCAAGCCAGGGTTTCTTTTTTTCTTTTTTTTTTTTTTTTTTGAAACTCACTCTGTCATCCTGGGTAGAGTGCTGGGCATCATAGCTTAAAGCAACTGCAAACTCTTGGGCTTGTGTGATCCTCTTAGCCAGGGATTACAGGCACAGGAAACTAGCCACAACCCCCAGCTAGTTTTTTTTAAAAGATGGGGTCTTACTCGTGCTTAGGATGGTCTCATACTCCTAAGCTCAAGCAATCCACATGCAATGGCCACCCAGAGTGCTAGGATTACAGACATAAGCCACTGCACCCAGCCTATTTTTTACTATATTTTTAATGACTGTTAGAAATTATATACCATTGCACCATTCTACTATGCTGTGTTCATTTAATGCCTGTCTCCCCTATTGGAGCGGGAGCCACTTGAGTGGGTGAGTGGGGGGGATACACTTTGTCTTCACTGTTTACCTTCCTGTCTCAGTCCCAAGAGGACCAGAGCTTAGATGCTTAGAATATGCTGCACAACCAAGAGAGTCAATGAACGATTGAGCTTGTCCCCAACTGGATACAAACCCCTTCAGAGTCTGAACTACAGTTTAAAAAAAATTGTATCCTCATAGCACCTAGAAAATAGCTTTTGTGGTCAAAGAGTTGACACAATTCTTAAAAATTAAATGCAGTAGGAAATACCTGTTGCACACCCATTGTGTCCCAGGCACCAAAGATAGGAAAAGGGATAAAGTACAGGCCCCATGATCGAGGTGCTTCGATTCTAGTAAGGGGAATCGACATATAAACAAAAATTGATAATCAAACATAAATACTCTAAAACTGCAGTCCCCCACCCACGCGCTGTGGTATCACCCGCAGGCTGTTAGGAACGGGACGCACAGCAGGAGATGAGTAGCGGGTGAGTGAAGGGAGCTTCGTCTGTATTTACAGCCGGCCTCTATCCAGCATCACCTGAGCTCGGCCCCCTGTCAGGTCAGTGGCACAGGATTCTCCTAGGAGTGAGATCCCTGCTGCAAACGGCACATGAGAGAGATATAGGGTACTCGGTGCTCGTAAGACAAAGGGTACTCGGTGCTCGTAAGATATAGGGTACTCGGTGCTTGTAAGAATGTAATAATAATGTAGAGGATATAACGATGGAATGTAAAGTAACCATGTAATAAAGACAATAGAAATAAAGTGCCCAATAAACATAATCCCCCTGAATCATCTCCAAGCCACCCCCACCCACCCTTGCACCCTTCTAGTCCGTGGAAAAATTGTCTTCCATGAAACCAGTTCCTGGTGCCCGGAAGGCTGGGGACTACTGCTCTAAAAGGAAACTCTAAGGGCCTGACAAACCAAGATTCAGTCCGACAGGTCTGACTTTCCCAGCTTCTTTCCAGTGTAGTTTTCAAGTGAGAAACTGGGACCTAAAAAGGTGAAGTTCATTGTACAAGGTCACAGAATACCTGGAGCAGCTGGGAGTCAACCCGGGCCTTTCTCAACCCCAGTCCTGAGCTAGACATTGCTCTCCAGCCTTCAGATAGGGAAGGATGGGTCAGATTGTCCATCCTGTCAGACAGAGAAGAGCCACAGAGAACTCTACTTGGTGCACCACCAAGTAGAAACCAGGGCAGGAATTTAGAGAAGAAATGCAAATGGCAATTACTATACAAAAAATGTCCACCCTCAGCAATCAGGAGCATCTCAGAGTTTTGCAATGGAAAGAGCATGTAAAAAGTTTATTTTTAAAATGCAAACTAACACATTTTTCATCTGTCAAATGAGTAAAGATTTTAAAAGCTAGCCAGTATTAGTGCGTTGGAGGGAACAGGCCTGCCTCCACACTGACAGCAAAATGGTTAAGCCCTTTGGAAGATGATTTGGCGAAATCTTTATTAAAATTTAAAGTGTTTATATTATTTGACCTAGCTGTCCTACCTAGGAATTTATCCCACAGAAATCCTTTTGCAGGTGTGCAAAGATTTCTACGCTTAAGATTATCCATGTCTATATACATGTCTACAGTAAGAAAAAACTGGAAAAACTCCAACTGTCCATCAGTAAGATCAGTTAGGTAAATCATGCTGTCTAAATAATGAAACAGAACTCTACTTGCCAAAATGGAAAGATGCCCCAGACGCCTGAGTCAGTAGGTATAGCAGGAGTTTTGTTAAAAAGCAAACACGTACATGTACATGAATAGGAAAAGAAAAACCTAAAGAAAATATGGTCCATTGTTAATGGCAATTACCTAAGAAAGGATCATAGGAAATGTATTTCTCTAAGGTCTGAAGTTTTTTGAAGGAGCAGGTACTTTTCAAGCAGAAGAAATACGAGTTGGCATGGAAAATGCGCCCCTAGGCCAGGTGCGGTGGCTCACACCCACCTGTAATCCTAGCACTCTTGGAGGCTGAGGTGGGTGGATGACTGCAGCTCAGAAGGTCAAGACCAAACAAGCCAAATGTCTCTTTAAACAAAAAGGGGAGGGGGGGTGTCAGCGCCTGTAGCTCAGTGGCTAGGGTACCAGCCACATACACCAGGGCTGGCGTGTTCAAACCCAGCCAGGGCCTGCTAAACAACAATGACAACGACAACAACAACAACAAGAACAAAATAGCCAGGCCTTGTGGCAGGCACCTGTAGTCCCAGTTACTTGGGAGGTTGTGGCTAGAGAATCACTTAAGCCCATGAGTTTGAGGTTGCTGTGAGCTATGATGCCACAGTACTCAACTGAGGGCAACATATTGAGACTGTCTCAAAAACAAACAAACAAACAAAAAAAGTAGTGGGGCATTGTGGCAGGTGCCTGTAGTCCGAGCTAGGGAGGCTAAGGCAAGAGGATCACTTGAGCCCAAGAGTTTGAGGTTGCTGTGAGCTATGATGCCACAGCATTCTACCCAGTGTGACAAAGTGAGATTCTGTCTCAGAAGAAAGAAAGAAAGAGAGAGAGAGAAAATGTGCCCTTACACTGAAATTTCAGGGCAGGATTCCAGTTCCTAGGGAGCAGGGCAGACAGAATGAGGAAGGGACCTGGGAGTCTATTGAAATGGATGGCCGCACATGTTGTGTACAAGGTCAAGTTGTGCAGGGCTTGAGACATTATATAGTCTCCTGAAGCAGGAACTCAGACAGACAACCAAAGCAAATGCCTAGGGGTCTAACCACAGGCAGGAGTGCTGTGAGGAGAGTGGGTTTTGGAGAGAACAGGAGTGTGCACGTCAACTCTGTCTGCAGGCATTAGACACAAGGCAGAGAAACTTTGACTCCCAGATCCACAGACAGGGTGAAAACACGTTAAAGCTGCCTTGTGGCTGAGCCTCTTCAGCACCTTAGACCCAGATTAGTCTGGGACTTAGGGAAGGGGAACTGGAGGGAAAGATGCGTGGCACCAGGCCCCCATCTCACTCCCTCTTCCCTCACCCAGTCCCCTGTGCTCAGCCTTAAGAGTCTCAACACTCACAGATAGTCTCAACACTCCCCAATAGTTGGAACCTCCCAGCTTTCCAGAATAGTTTGCAAACCACTGCAAAAGGGGGCAGACTGTGCACTTAGACATGAAGCAAAGCAGTTTCCAACTTGAAGGGACTGTGTTCTACAAGTTCCTTTGCAGTCTGCTGTATTTCAAAGCCCAAATGCATTCTCCCATAGAAATGACATGATTAATTCAGTCCAGCGACTAACTGACCCATCATTCCCAGAAATAAAAAACCTTTCTAATCACATTTCTGTCAATTAATACATTGAGGAACTTGCTTCCTCCTCCCTGACCCTAAGGATGTGAGAATGTTTCCCCAAACGTGCTTCTCTGACACTGTAAGGAGGTAAGTACATGTCATAAAGTGTACTTTTTTTTTCTGGACTGGAGGGTTCCATAATCAAATGAGTCTGGGAGAAACTGAGTCAAACCAAATTGAATAGGTTATATTTATTATTACGAATATTTACTTTTAAATTATGGTAAAATATGCATAACATGAAAATACTAATTTAACCATTTTAACTGTATAACTCAATAGCACTAAATGCATTCACGATATTGTGCGACCATCACTAGAACTTTTCCATTGCCACTAATTGAAACTCTTGATTCTTTAAAAAACGACTTCCCAGGCTGGGTGCAGTGGTTCATCCCTGTAATCCTAGTAGTGTAGGAGGCCAAGGCGGATTGCCTGAGCTTAGGAGTTGGAGACCAGCCTGAGCAAAAGTTAGACCTTGTCTCTACTAAAAATGGAAGAATTTTTAGCCAGGAATTGTGGTGGATACCTGTAGGCCCAGCTACTGGGGAGGCTGAGGCAAGAGGATCATTTGAGCCCAAGAGTTTGAGGTTGCTGTGAGCTATGATGCCATGGCACTCTACCCAGGGTAACAGAGTGAGACCCTGTCTCAAAACAAAAAAACAAAAAAACGACTTCCCACTCTCTGCTCCCCCCAACCTCTGGAAACCACCTTTCTACAACCTGTCTACGAATTTGCCTATTCTTGGTACCCCATCTAACTAGACTTAAATAGTATTTGTCCTTTTGTATTTTTTGTGAAATAGTCAAGTTTCTGGTTTGAGTAATTGGTAGGATGGGTGAATGGAGATTGTGCATAGGAACCAGACACAGAAGGAGGAGAAGCAGACTTTGGAAGAAAGAGAACATTCTGTGAGGCTGACAAGTCAAGGGACAACTAGTAGAATGTGGCCTGAACATGATTTAACACACACTGGTGTTTAGCCCAGGGTAGATCCGGGCTAAAGCTCTGGGTTGGAAGACTCAGCACGCATACGGCTGGGGAAGCCATGGAGGGAAGAGAGAGGTGAGTGGCGCCCAGGGAGCCCCAACAATGAAGGATAGAAGGAGGAAGAAAAACCCAGGAAGGCCACTGAAGACACTAGAGCACACCTAAACGCTTTCCTGCCCCTGGGCTCCCAGCCTTCAATTCATTCTACTCATCACTCTTTCCAGAATCAACAGATCTACTCTTTCTTTTTTTTCAATAAGATAGTCTCTCACTCTGTCACCTTGGGTAGAGTGCTGTCATGTCATAACTCACAGTAACCTCAAACTCTCTGGGCTTCAGCAATCCTCTTGCCTCAGCCCCCCGGAGAAGCTAGGATTACAGGCATCTGCCACAATACCCAGATAATTTATTTTTTATTTTTTTTAGTAGAGACAGGGGTCTTGCTCTTGCTCAGGCTGGTCTTGAACTCCTGAGCTCAAGCAATCCACCCTCATCGGCTTCCTAGAGTGCTAGGACTACAGGTGAGAGCCACCATGCCCAGCCAACAAACAGCTCTACTCTTGATATGATTCTCTCATGCCAAATCTACAAACTTTTCATGACTGTCCCCAGTGAACAGAGTCAAATACACAAACTCTTTTCCCAAGTTTTTGCAGCTCTCCCCCACCCCAGTACCAGTATCACCTGGTCCAGCCACCTGTGCCATTAGCTGTGCTCCTGCTCAGGTCTGCACATGTCCTCAACATGGTGCCTCTGCTCTGCCGGCTGCTCATTTGTTCTGGGTGCTCCTCTATTAATGTTTTGCTCTCCCTTCAAGGTTCAGCTTGGTTCCATCCCACCTTTTCAAGAGGTCACAATGAATCCTTCACATGGGGATGAATATGCCTATTCCTTATAATCCTGAAGAGCTATGTCCTTCAAAAACCATTACCACCACCATACTAACATCTCATGATGGCTCAGCGCCTATGGCTCAAGCGGCTAAGGCGCCAGCCACATACACCTAAGGTGGCGAGTTCGAATCCAGCCCAGGCCCACCAAACAACAATGATGGCGGCAACCAAAAAATAGCCAGGCATTGTGGCGGGTGCCTGTGGTCCCAGCTACATGGGAGGCTGAGGCAGGAGACTCGCTTGAGC
>NW_003852413.1:14702491-14709972 GCF_000181295.1 Otolemur garnettii | reverse complement strand
TGTTGTTTGGTGGGCCTGGGCTGGGGATTCAAACCCGCCACCTTAGGTGTACGTGGCTGGCGCCTTAGCCACTTGAGCCACAGGCGCCAAGCCTTATTAACTTATTTTTGAGACAGAGTCTCACTATATTGTCCTTGGTAGAGTGCGATGACATCATAGCTCACAGCAACTTCAACCTCTTTGACTTAAGTGAGTTTCTTGCCTTAGCCTCCCAAGTAGCTGGGACTACAGGTGCCCAACACAAGGCCCAGCTATCTTTTCGTTGCAGTTGTCATTGTTGTTTAGCAGGCCCAGGCTGGGTTCGAACCTGCCTGCTTCAGTGTATGTGGCTGGCACCCTAACCACTGAGCTATGGGTGTCAAGCCAGAAAATAAATTATTTAAATAGAAAAAATTCATTTTCAGCTTGTATAATATATTTGCAGAATTTATAAACTTTTGTCAATTAAAAATCAAGTAAGTCTGAAGAAACCACTGCTTTCCCCAGACTAAGAGAGTCACTCCTTCTTCCACAGGCTGAAATTCATGATTAAGGCGGTGATTTGGGAAAATAAAATGAAACTAAACTAAAAACAATATTTATTTTAAATCTACTGGGAGTGAAAGGACAGTCTTATCAATGAAGTAGCTAATACAGAAAGATAAACTATCAAACAGAAGGCTCGGCGCCTGTGGCTCAAGCGGCTAAGGCGCCAGCCACATACGCCTAAGGTGACGGGTTCGAATCCCCAGCCCGGCCAGCCAAACAACAATGATGGCTGCAACCAAAAAAAAAAAAAAAATGGCCAGGCGTTGTGGCGGGCACCTATAGTCCCAGCTACTTGGGAGGCTGAGGCAGAAGACTCCCTTGAGCCCAGGAGTTGGAGGTTGCTGTGAGTGTGATGCCATGGTAGCTTGAGGCTCCATCTCAAAACAAAAAAACAAAAAAAACTATCAAACAGAAAGTAAGAGAAATAAACTCTTGGCATATTATCACCACTTTAAAGAAAAACTCACAGCACAGCTGCCTCCTTTCTTTTGTATTGATTAAACATCTGGGACTCAACTTTTCTTCAAGCCTAACTGGTTATCTCTAAGAGTTTGTTTTGCTGCCTTGAAGAGTCCTAAGCAGACAGCACAAGTGCAATTTCTCTGCTCCAGTTCTCACTAGACCACATTTCAAGGAATCTGAAAAGCCAGCCTCATAGACAAGACAGTTTTTAATAAATTAAAAAAGCAGATGCACAAGTTTCACAGCCTTTTTGGCTATCAGTTGGCTGCAATCACCTTTTCCCTTTCTCTTCGCCTCCAAATAAAACCCCCAAATCCTCTATCCTGTCTTCACCAGTTCTTCTTTCTTTCTCTTGTGTCATGCCCTTCCCACCTTAGGGAAATAAAATTTTCTTTCATCAAAGCTATTCTAATCTTTAAGGTAAAATAAACTATTTACTTCTTAACTGCTTTATTTATTGAGACAGAGTCTCAAGCTGTTGCCCTGGGTTGAGTGCGGTGGTGTCACAGCTCACAGCAACCTCAAACTCTTGGGCTTAAGTGATTCTCTTGCCTCACCTCCCAAGTAGCTGGGACCACAGGCTTCCACCACAATGCCTGGCTATTTTTCTTTTCTGTTGTTGCCATTGTCGTCGTTTAGCTGGCCCGGGCCAGGTTCAAACCCACCAGCCTTGGTGTATATTGCCAGCCCCCTACCCACTGAGCTGTGGGTACTGCCCTTCTTAACTATTCTAATCTTTGTGTTAGAAATCTCGCTCAGCCCGTGTACAAATTCATACCCTAACAAGGAGACTGTATATTTAGGAAAATTAGTACCATCTCATCTGAAAACATACGTAAAATCTTACTTCACCTTTTCTAGCTTGTCCTTTTCTTCAGCATTTTCTCTTCACACTAAAATTATCTTCTTTTTTCCTGTTATAAATATAATTTATATGCTTCCCCATAATCAAGTGACTTTTTGGTATGATTAATTAATATGTATGTGGCACACACTGTTTTATTCCGCAAACATGATGATTTAAGGGAGAAAGGACTAAGTGGGACAGACTTGCCTGGTGCCCAAGAAGGCAGGAGAGGGGCTCCATCAGAGGGTCAACGGCAGGACAAACAGTATATAAACATGGAGTGACAGCAGGCTCTAGTGCCATTTAGGCAAAGAGGTGGAGGCTAGTGTCACTCACTAGAATACAAAGAAACACCATTAAAAGCATTTTGAGCCCTGGCAAGGCAGCTCGTGCCTGTAATCCCAGCACTCCGGGAGGCCAAGGCAGGTGGTTAGGTTGAGCTCACAGCTTCAAAACCAGCCTGAGTAAAAAGCGAGACCTTATCTCTACTAAAAACAAAAAAACTGAGGCAAGAAGATCACTGGAGCCCGAGAGGTTGCTGTGAGCTACGATGCCACAGCATTCTACCCAGAGCAATAGCTTGAGACTCCGTCTCAAAATAAAGAAATAAATAGAAATCAATCAATCAATCAATAAAAGCATTTTGAGAAGAAAAGAGAGTTATTCCAAAATCTTACACAAGGCCTTGCTGCAAAGGCCAGGGCTGCCAAGCACTCCCTTACAACTACTTGAAGATCTATTCTTGATGTGTAAGAAGTGTATCAAAATTGAGAGCTGAAGATAGGGTTAATCCAAGTATAAAAGATCTAGTAGTGTGCATGAAAGTCATCAAAATCGTCATGAACAAGGCAGTCACGATCAATCAAAAATAGGAAATAACAATAGGAATATCCCACGTTAAATCTTAGGGTGATGCAGGCATAGCTGTAATCACAGGCAAAACAAATACTGTGGAAGAACATATATTTATTTATAATAATGAAATACTGAGTTTGTGACACACACAACTATAATATGTAACAATGATAGCACAAAAAGAGGGCAGAGGAAATAGACCTGGGTAGAACTGATATCTCTATATCTCACTGGAATTAAGTTGGTATACATAGGAACTAGATTCTGACGTTACAATGTGTTTGGTAAGCCCCAGAGCAACTACTAAGAAAAAACCTTTCTTACAAAAAATAAAAAGTGAAATTGACTATGATATAAATCTCAGGTTTCAGGCAACCCCAAACGCAAATTTAGATGCCATTTAAATATTATAAATACCTATAAACATATATGCTTCAGAGAAAAAGAGGGAGAGCTCCAGAATATTGAACGGTTATCTCTGGGTCAGGAAATTTCTATTCTCTTCTGAATTTCCTAAATAGTCTCCACGAGCATGTAGCACTGTTATAATGAGAGTAAGATTAAACAAAAGCACACACAACAAAACATAATTTACAGCCATAAAAGGTTAGGAAACAAAACAAACGCCACCTTGACAAAATGAGGAAGGCAATTAAAATTCTCTCCCTTGCTCTGACTTTCAGGCTCTATCCTGGTGATAATTTTATGAGCCTGTTTTTACTGTGTTTTAGCACAGTCATGTCCTCTGCCCTTGGGCCTGGACAGACATGGTACGTGCTAGCTGACAACACAGAACTGGACAGACATGGTACGTGCTAGCTGACAACACAGAACTTCCAGTGCTGCTCTTTTTAGGGAAAACCCAGCATTCAGACAGGTGGGCAAGCACAGGCAGTGTGGTGACTGCTCCTGTGTTTTTTATCTTAACATTAACTGCACGTAATAACACTTGCGGCAGAATTGCCAGGGAACTAACAGATGGACTAAAGAGTACCTCTTTTTTTGTTGTTGTATATTATTTGGGGTTTTTAAAAAACAAATAGGTAGGTGGTAAAATAAATAACACTTCAAATATAAGTTACCCCAGACAGCAATCTGAATTCACGTGAAAGAAGACAAAGTGCCAGGAAAGGTAATTCTGTAATTATAAAAGGCAGTAGGTGTGCTTATTTCTTCTCCATCCTTATCTAAGTGATTTAAAAAGCGATAGTGTGAAATATTATGCATACAATTACATTATCGGGCCTATGACATATAGAAATGTTGACCATGACAGCACAAAGGAAGTGAGAGGAACCAAAGCTGTGTGAGAGTGAAGAAATGGGAGCAGGCTCGGCACCTGTAGCTCAAGTGGCTAAGGCGCCAGCCACATACACCACAGCTGGCAGGATCAAATCCACCCCCGGCCTGCCAAACAATAATGACAATTACAACCAAAACATAGTCGGGCATTGTGGTGGGCACCTGTATGATGCCAAGGCACTCTACCTAGGGCGATACAGTGAGATTCTATCTCAAAAATTATATAACTTAATGTTTGTAAGAATGTATTTTTTTTTTGAGACACAATCTCAAGCTGTTACTACCCTCAGTAGAGTGCTGGGGCATCAAAGCTCACAGCAACCTCAAACTCTTGGGCTCAAGTGATTCTCTTGCCTCAGCCTCCCAAGTAGCTGGGACTACAGGCTACCATCACAATGCCCAGCTACTTTTTGTTGTTGTTGTTGCAGTTGCCATTATTGTTTTAGCTGGCTGGGGCTGGGTTCGAACCTGCCTGCCTTGGTGTATGTGGCCGGTGCTGTAACCACTGTGCTATAGGCACCTGTCAGAATGTATTGTTGGATTTGTAACATGCACAGATATAATATGGTATAATAATGGCACCAAAAAAGAACAGAGGAAATAGACCTGTGTAGATTAACATTTCTATACCTCACTGGAATTAAGTTGGCATAAATCTAAACTGGAGTCTGATAAGTTATGATGTGTATGGTAAGCCCTAGAGTTTACTGTAAAAAACTACAAAGAAAACAACTTTTTAAAAAAGGAGAAAAAAAAGAAACATTAAAACAATTAAAATGGACTGGGCGCTATGGCTCACACCTGTAATGCTAGCACTCTGGGAGGCCGAGGCAGGTGACTCCATTGAGCTCAGGAGTTTAAGACCAGCCTCAGCAAGAATGAGACTCCATCTCTACTAAAAATAGAAAAATTAGCTCAGCACTATGGTGGGTGCCTATAGTCCCACCTATTTAAGAAGCTGAGGCATGAGGATCCCTTGAGCTCAAGAGCTGGATGTTGCTATGAGCTATGATGACACCGTGGTACTCTACCCCAAGATGGCAGAGTGAGACTCTGTCTCAAAAAAAAAAAAAAAAAAAGAAGAACTGGCAGACATAATTCCAACTGATAACATTAAATATAAATTGAATAAGTAATCCAATCATAAAGAAATTATCAGACTCAATTTTTAAAAAAAAAAACCAAGACCTTTGCTCAGTGCCCACAGCTCAGTGAGTAGGGCACCAGCCACATACATTGAGGCTGGGGGGTTTGAGCCCAGCCCGGGCCTGCTAAACAATGACAACTGCAACTGCGACCAAAAATAGCCAGGCATTATGGTGGTGCCTGTAGTCCTAGCTACTCAGGAGGCTGAGGCAAGAGAATCGCTTAAGCCCAAGAGTTTGAGTTTGCTCTAAGCTGTGACGCCACGGCACTCTACCAAGGGTGACATAGTGACACTCTGTCCTAAAAAAAAAGATATCCAAGACCCAACTATATACTATCTACAGAAGACATTTTAGATCCATAGTTATAAATAGATTGCAATTAACAAACTTGAAAAAAAAATCATGCAAACAGTAAACATAAGAAAGCTGGAGTGGCTATACTAATATTACCAGAAATAAAGAACATTTTCTAATGATAAAAAGGGCAATCCTTAAGGAAGATATAATTATATATATATGTATGTACCTAATAGGGCTCTGACATACTTATGGCAGCTTTGATAAGAGAAATATAAAATTAGCCTGGCATGGTGGCTCACACCTATAATCCTAGTACTACGGGGGGTGGGACGATCGTTTAAGCCCAAGAATTGAGAGCTATGATTGATCACGGCACTCCAGCCTGGGCAACAAAGCAAGACCCTGTCGCTAAACTAATAATAGAAATAAAATAAAAATAGTTGGTGACTTCATCACCCCAGTTTCAAGGATGGATAGAACTGCTAGGCAAAAGACGAACAAGAAAGCAGAAGACTTGAACGACTATAAGCCAACGAGATCCAGCATGTGCGTAGAACACAGCAGAATACACGCTCCTTCCCGGGCCCATGGAAGGCTCCGGGTGGGCCACATGCAAAAACAAACCTCAGTACGGTTAAAAAGACTGAATCCACACAAAGCATGTTCTCCAACAACAATGGAATGAAATTAGAAATTTGGGGACTTTACAAATACGTGAGAAATTAAACAACACACCCTTAACCCACGGGTCAAAGAAGGAATCACAAAGGAAAGTAGAAAATACTTTGAGATGAATAAAAATAAAGACACAACATACCAAAACACAACGCAGCTGAAGCAGAGTCTACCGCAAGGAAAATGCGTCGCTGGCGAGGCACCATGAGAAACGAGAAAGATCTCAAATCGATAACCCGATCTTCCCTGAAGACGCGAAACAAGATCAAGTTAATCCTAACGCGAGCTAGAGAAAAGAAATAATAAAAAGTAGAGAAGAAATTAATGACCTAGAGAACAGAAAAATTGAGAAAAATCAACAAAACCAGAAGTTGGTTCTTTGAAAAGATCCACAAAATTGACAAATCTTTAGCCAGATGGGCCAAGCAAAAAAGAGAGAAGATTCAAATAACAAATATCACTTTATCATTCGGCTTTGATAAAATGTTGCCCAGGTCGTCTCTTTGCTCCAGGAAGGAACAGGTTCTAGAAAGACTTTCACCATTTCCGCGTAGCTTTTCAGCAGAAGATGAGAGACTTTTTCAATAGGTGTACGCCTGTGGCTACCCGTTCTTGGGATAGAAAAGGAAGGGCTGCTGCTTCTGTACTTTTGCAGCTGAGAAAACAGGAAAGATCAGAGCAGCTTTTTGTGTGTTTTGTTCACGAAGTGTTATTGTGTTTTCATTTGCTCTAGACGTCCAGACCAAACAAAATGAAAAGCAACTCAGGTTCAAGAGACCGGTTAAACACAAAGGGTGTTCCACAGATTCCTGGAAGGCTGGAGATGTTGGGGTTCAGAAACGGACACCAGCAAATCTGGCCCTTTGAAGCATTAGCCCTGAGGAAAAGTCTCCCGTTCTCTCTGATCTTTCCTCCCCGTTCCTCTGTCTCTCCCAAAGCTCGGGAAGAAACTGTTCTCTAAACTTCCCCTATCCGCCTAAAGTCTGGGCCTGCCAAAGAAGAAACCACTGCCTCTGGTCGCTTCTCTGAGTCTAACTCACGTTGCAGGAGAAAAGACTCAAGTCTGTCAATGCATCTGGACAAACTTTTGTCACAAACCATCGTCTGCTCTGCAGGCCCAACAGACTCTGTCCCAGGGCACTGTATGTTCTTCAAACCCATTGAATGCCCCTAAAAATCATTTACAACCCACTAAACTCATCCACACTTCCCCATCTCCCTTTCCCCTAAGAAGACTATATAATCATCAGCACCCCATGGTGTGGCCGGGTAATCACTTTGTGATCCCCCCTTTACACGTTAATACATGTATATACCATTTCTCCTATTAATCTGCTTTTTGTCAGTTGATTATTCTTTTCTTT
>NW_003852413.1:14700310-14702471 GCF_000181295.1 Otolemur garnettii | reverse complement strand
CACCCCATGGTGTGGCCGGGTAATCACTTTGTGACCCCCCCCCCCCCGCCTACTAATAAATTTGTATGCCTTTTCTCCTACTCATCTGTCTTTGGTCTATTGATCTTTCAGTGAGCCTTCAGAAGGGAAAGTTTTCCCTTAGCCCTTCCAGAGCCAATACCCCAGCTACAAAGTAGTCACCCAGAGTGTGATCTGGTGACTTGGTGACAAGGCTTCCTTTCCTCTTTGTGACAGAACCAGGCCACCCAGATCCTAATGCCAGCCCTGGGACCCAGAGTTTGTCACCTTACCTTTGCTAAGCATGAGCTGCCTTGTTTGGGAGATGGAGTCCCCTAGTCCTCACCGCCTCTTACCCTGTCCTCCAAGTGCAAAACTCAGGGGTCGTCACCCTCAGAGCCACCACACTACATCCTACAGATTTGTTTCTCCACAGCTCAGCCTTCCACTGGCTTCCTCTGTTCTGTGGCTGCAACCACCTCCCTCGAGACCCTCTACTGAAATGGTTCCCAAAGGGGAGTGGGCAAATCCACTTGGCCCCCCTCTCTGTTCCTCTCCCTCATAATGAGATTTGGTGCTTCCCTGCACAAATCTCTTCAACTACTCTCGGAATAAAGTCGAAGGCTTCAGCACGGACACCTGCATGATGGGGCCCTGGCTGTCCCCTCCTCTCCTCTTTCTCAGCCACGCCGGCCTACTCCTCTCCTTTCCCCCTCAGGACCTTTGCACTTACAGGGCTCTCAACTCCCTTCCCTTTGCCCAACCATCATCTTAGTCACCTCCCTCAAACTTCCCAGCACCTTCCCTAAGGACCCAAGCCTTGACCAAAGCTCCCTGTCACATCCTCTGAACATGACCTTGTCATTCATGAGAAAGGCTCAAGGCGAGGCCGAGAATCAAATATTAGTCCCCTGCCCCAGGGCAGACAACGCTACTGACAATAGCCCAAAGGCCACCTGGAATGTTCTTCTACACAGTGCTCCGAGGGCCGCTATATTGATTCGGCTGGTGGTTTTGTTTTTCTGCTTTTGTACTTCCACAACCTGTTCCTTAAATCTTTGATATCCTAAATTTCCCAGCCTCCTTAAGTCGCTTCTTGCATTGTGACTCTCTAAAACTGCTTTCATACATCTACATCAAAATGTGCATTATCATTTAAATCCATTTCCTGGAAACAACTGCACTTTACTAAAAATCTGGAGAGCTGAGAACAGCCTAGTGACCTAAAAAGAAGTACAAGTAAATCCTAAAACACTGATTATAATTTATGAAAGCAGCGGAGAAAAGCACTAAGGAATAATTCATAAGCCTAGGGTGCAACTGTGGTTGTAACATTGTTTACTTAATCGCCCGAACTTCCATCTCATTACTTTACTGTTAGTGCATCTGATGTTTTCAGAGTGCAGGATACAATGGTACATCTAATGTGCTTCAGCTATAACAACAGGAGTGGCTGAGTCTGCCCAAATTGATGATATACCAAAAGTTAAGAGCTCTTCACATAAGCCCTCATTTAATCCTCACTAACCACTCTAATAGGTAGGTGCAATTAAGATCACCCCCATTGTACAGATGAGGAAACTGAGGCACTGACAAAGTGAAAGAACAAAGGAAGATCATTGCCAGCATGCTAGGATGCAGCAAGTTTACTTTCTCCACACTTTTTTTTTTTATTTTAAGGCAAACATAAAAGAAAGTTTACTGAGGAAGAGAAAACTAGGCTTAGAGAGTAAGAAAGTTGACAGGCTGGGATACATTTGCCACAGACAGTCCATAGACAGCCAACGGGCCCCCACTATTGCAACAAAGAAAAGGTAAAGAGGCAAAGGTCATGGCCAGTGGTTCTCTTTTATACTACCTGCGTCAGGACTACCTGAGGTCACCTTGGAACCAGTCTTACTGCCCAAGAGCGTCTCTCAGACCCATTGGAGAGTTTTGTTACATGGAATTTATAAGAGTATACCCATTCAGCTCGGCGCCTGTGGCTCAAGCGGCTAAGGCGCCAGCCACATATACCCAAGGTAGCGGGTTCGAATCCCCAGCCCGGACCCGCCAAACAACGATGGCTGCAACCAAAAAATGGCCGGGTGTTGTGGCGGGTGCCTGTAGTCCCAGCTACTTGGGAGGCTGAGGCAGGAGACTCGCTTGAGCCCAGGAGTTGGAG
>NW_003852413.1:14694156-14700054 GCF_000181295.1 Otolemur garnettii | reverse complement strand
TGGGAGGCTGAGGCAGGAGAATCGCTTAAACCCAAGAAACTGAGGGAGGTTGCTGTGAGCTGTGATGATACAGCGGCCCTCTACGCAGAGCCATAGAGTGATATTCTGTCTCACAAATAAAATAAAATAGAATAAGCTAAAATATAAGAGTTTGCCAAATAAGGGAATAAGACAAAAAAGAGGAAGAAAGAAATTCAATAACGTGTTATGTCAAGGCAGTGAAGCATAGGGCTGGTAAACTGGAACCAGAAAAGGTGGCTCTGAGCAAGAGAGATGTCATGTAATCAAGGGTGTATTTATAGCACTAGGTGATCAACGTGCATGCTTTTTATCTGCGCAGAAAAAAAAAAAAAGATAAGTAGGAATTGTAGGAAGCCAAAAGAGCTGGAGTTGATGGTACATAAGAAAAGAGAATTAGTAGTCTGAACCCTGATGGGTGAGATATTGTCCTTGAGGAGTGATCTGTAAATTGTGATGCTGATCCTGCAGAGGAGGTAATGTAATCCTAGTGTCTAGACCTGCGGTGTCGTTCACCTTCAGAAATAACCTGGAGACATTGGGATTAGAAAGTGAAATGCAACTATTAAGAATCTTCGGATATAATTCACAAACCACAAAATTTACCCTTTTAAAGGATAAAGTACAGTGGTTTTTAATATAGTCACCAGGTTGTGTCGCCATGATTACCACTCTAATTTCAGAATATTTTTCATCGTCCTATAAAGAAACCCAGTACTCACCGCAGTTAATCTTCACGGCCCCACCTCCCTGGCTATCAGTAACATTCTGGACATTTCCTCTCCATGGAACCACAATACGTGGCCTGTTGGGTCTGGCTTCTTCCCCTTCATATGATGTTTTCGAGGTTCACCCATGTTGTAGCGTATGCCAGTACTTCATTTATTTTTATTGTCAAAAAGTACCCCTTACGGAGACGTTACGTCCTTCATGTTCACATGGATGGAGCTGGACAATGTTCTTCTGAGCAAAGTATCACAAGAATGGAAGAAAAAGTATCCAGTGTACACACCGCTATTATGAAATTAATTTATACCTTTTATATGAAAGCTATAACCTAATAACAGTCTAAGAATATGGGGAGGGGGAGGAGAGGGGGGAATGGGTGGAGGGAGGGGGATTGGAGGGATCACTTCTGTGGTTTATCTTACAATGGTACAAGTGAACCTTTCTAAGAATAGAATGTGAACGTTTTGGCACAATAACGAGGTAAATGACATGAAGGCTGTGTTAACTAGTTTGATGAAATGTTTCAAATTGTATGTGAAAACACCACACTGTACCCCAGAAATGCATTAATGTACAGAGTTGCCATTCAATAAAAAAATAATAAAATAAAATGTACCCCTTTGTAGGGATATACCCTATTCACTTATCTGGAGTCTTGACTATGTACAAGTAAAAGAGAGAGAAAAATGGAAGAAAAGGTAAGGCCCTAAGATTTTATTTAGAAGAGAAAGAGGGGAAAGAAAGTGATAAAAGAAGAAAGAGAGGCATAAATGTAGTCCTAGGGCCGTGTTTTTCAACCTTTTCTTATCTCACAGCACCCTTGAACCTATAGTTAAACTTTTGTGGCACACTTAAATTATGTTGATTTGTAAAGAGTTTTATAAAAGGAATATAGATACTGTGCTTGGGACGCCTTTCAAAAATAATTTAATGAATGATCTTTAAAAATTTTTGTGGCACACTGGTTGAAAAAATCACTGACCTAATGTAATAAAGCTAGCCAAGAGAACTAGCGCTAATTGTTTAAAATTGTTAACCATCAAGAGAGGCTGGAGAGCTGAAAGGCGGGGCATGCAAATTAAATCCTCTGCAGCCTACTCCCATCCTAGTGGGGAGAAAAATGGATAACGCTACAGTGGGTGAGTCGGGAAACAGCATACAGTAATAAGCATGTATGTAAAACTATGGAGCACGTGTTTAAAACTATGGAAGAGGTAAAAACAGACGGACAGTCATGCGTCACTTAACGATGGAGATATGTGCTAAGATACGCCTGCTTTGGTGACTCCACGTTGGGATGGCCTCCTATGCACCCAGGCTGCATGGTATAGCCTGTTGCTCCTAGGCTACAAACTTGTACGCATGTGACTGTACTGAATACTGTAGACAACTGCGATATAATGGTAAGAATTTGTGTATCTAAACATAGAAAAGGCATAGTAAAAATACAGCATTATAACCTTAGGAGACCACCATCACATAGGGGTCTGTCATGGACCGGAATTCCCTCCTATGGTGGCACAGGACTATAGTTTGCCCGGGCAGCAGGAAGGGAAGTGGGCAGATCAGCTACCAATGCCAAGGTCTTTATGGAACGTTTCCTTATAGTGAGCACTTCCTGCTTTGATGAAAGTAAAGCACTATTTGTTACTAGTCCCCCATCCCCAATTTAATATATACAAAAATTAATTTGAAACCAGTGAAACATCTCAATGTAAAGCCTGAAACCATAATGCTCCTGGAAGAAAACATAGGGGGAAAACTTCGTGACACTGAAATGGGCAATGATTTGTTGGCTACGATGAAAAAAGCAAAAGCAACAAGAGCAAAAAGACAAATGGGCCTCCATCAAGCTTGAAGGCTTCTGCGAAGAAAAGGAAACTATCAGAATGAGAGAAAATAGTTGGGAACTGTATTATCAGATAAGGGGGGGTTAGCATCCAGAATATATAAAGAGCTCCTACAATTCAATAACAAAAAGAAACAAAGAACCCAATTTTTAAAAATGGGTGAAGGATTTGAATCTACAAATGAGCACATCAACAGATGCTCAACATCACTCATCATCAGGGAAATGCAAATCAATGAGGTCTCACCTCACACCTGTTAGGAGACCAATATCAAAGTAAGAGAAAACAGCAGGTGTTGGCGAGGATGTGGGCCAGTGATGGGATTGTAAAACGGTGCAGCTACTCTGGAAAACAGTATGGAAGTTCCTCCAAAAAAAATTAAGAAGGGAACTACTGTATGATCCCATAATACCACTCCTCATTCATTTCCCAAATAAATGAAAGCAGGATCTCAAAGAGACATTTGCATGCCCATGTTCATGGCACCATTATTCACATAGCCAAGAAGGAGAAGCAACGTAAATAACCACAGACAGATGAATGCACAAGGAAAATACCTTATACACATGCATACAACATTATTTGCCTTTAGAAAGAAGAAAATCCTGTCACACGCTATAACATGGGTGAAACTTGAGGATACCATGCTAAGTAATGATGTAAGTAAATGCACCAAACCAATCCCAAGGAGGCAAATCCAGCATAATCTCACTTGTACACCATATCTAAAGTAATCACACAAAAAACAAAACGGTGGGCTCCGCGCCTATGGCTCAAGCGGCTAAGGCGCCAGCCACATACACCTAAGGTGGCAGGTTCAAATCCCCAGCCCGGGCCCGCCAAACAACAATGATGGCTGCAACCAAAAAATAGCCAGGCATCGTGGCGGGCGCCTGTGGTCCCAGCTACTTGGGAGGCTGAGGCAGGAGACTCGCTTGAGCCCAGGAGTTGGAGGTTGCTGTGAGCGTGATGCCACAGCACTCTACCCAGGGGGATAGCTTGAGGCTCCGTCTCAAAAAAAAAAAAAAAGAAAAAAACAGTGGTAGTGGTTACCAGAGGCTGGGGAGAGGGGGAAACAAGAGTTGTTCAGTGAGTGAGGAGTTTCAGTCATGCAGGATGAGAAGTTCTGGAGACTGGATGGCTCCTGTAGCTCAGGGGGTAGGGTGCTGGCCACATATGCTGAGGCTGGTGGGTTCAAACCCAGCCCAGGGCAGTGAAAACAACAATGGCAATGGCAACAAAAAAATAGCCAAGCAATGTGGTGGGGGCCTGTAGTCCCAGCTACTTTGGCGGCTGAGGCAAGAGAATCACTTAAGCCCAAGAGTTGGAGGTTGCTGTGAGCTGTGACACCACGGCACTCTACCCAGGGGGATAGCTTAAGACTCTGTCTCAAAAAAAAAAAAAAAGTTCTGGAGACTTATGTCTGGGGAATAGAGTTGATAATGATGTATTTTTTACAAGAAGGAAGGGAGGAAAGGGGGGAGAGAGAGAAAAGAATGAAAGATGGATGGATGGAAGGAAGGAGGGAAGGGAGGGAGGGAAACTGGGTGTCATGCATCATGGGTGATAGCCTCCAGCTGTCAGGAGGCTGAGGCAGGAGGATTGCTGGAGCCCAGGAGTTGGAGGTTGGAGGTTGCAGTGAGCTGTATATAATGATGTTACTAACTCTAGCTTGGGGCGACAGCGCTAGACTCTGTCTCAGAAACAAAACCCAACCATAATATGAAAAGAGAGAGTGGGCAGGAGAAGGTGTGGCTGTTGGCAGAGGAAAATTCATGTAGAACCCAGCAAGGGATCATGACATGCAAGAGAAGTTTCCCCTTTACAAGAAGAGCTGTGATCTTGTCATGAAGGCCCCTCTGGCAGTAAGGAAAACAGAGATTGCTTCTCAACAATCTTTATCCATCCCTTGAGGGTCCTTGAGGGACAGGGACTTGTCTCTGGCAGTAAGTCTAAGCTCAAGTTGCTAGATTTAACAAATAAAAATAAAGGGTCCACCGTTAAATCAAAGTTTCAGATAAAAAATGAAAAACTTTTTAGTATAAGTATGTCCCAAATGGGGCATCTTTAATTCAGATTTAACTGGGCATCCTATATTTCACCTAACAACTCTTTGAATATCCAATACATATAGTAGAAGAAGTCAGAAGTAGCTGAAAAAAAAAAAAGAGACCATTCTAACTGGGAGACAAAACCACTAAATGTTCCTTATGAAGGTCACAAAGCTACCTTTTCTGAAGGACCCTGTGCTCTGGTGGAAACATCTGCTATTATACCAGGTCAAGAGGAGCTGTGGACAAGACTCAGGTCAGCCAGGTTCTGCTTCCCCACTCACCACCGTCATTAACGACCCTCCACCAACCATCCACCACCTGCTCCCAAGCAAAACACAGAGGGCGTGGCTGCCATCCTGTTAAAGTTGGTATAAAGGCAAAACACCAGCAAAAACTAGATGGTCCATGTGCGTACTGAGTGAATCTGGGCAAATCATCAAACTCTTCTGGAAATGATCCCACCAACCGTAGCAACTGAAACCATAAAATGCTGCTGAAGGACATTAAAATAGAGACCTCGGATGAATGGAGGAATTTAGAGAGGAATTATGCCTTAGGTAAGGTCGGATTCTGAAATCCCTACATGAGAAAACAGAGGAGAATATTTTTATCATCTTAGGATGTAGGAGGCACTTCAAAGCAAGACATGAAACAGGAACCCCAGAAGCAAAGAATGACAGATTGACCATGAGACACTCTTAAATTCCTCTCCAGTAAAAACCATCATCAACAACGTGCACTCACACCAGTCATAACCTCGTGTGGGAGAAAATATTTGTAACATAACACCAAAGACGATAAATGCTAATACAGAAAGAGTCCCTAAAATCAATTAAAAAGATAACCCAGAAGGGAACAAAGAGCAAGGAACAGATACAAGGAAGCTGTTTCTGTAGACCATATACACATAAATAATAAATGCAAGATGCCCAAGCTCACTAGGAACCAGAGAAACGAAAGTTTAATCAGTCCTGCTTGGCGCCTGTGGCTCAAGTGGCTAAGGCGCCAGTCACATACACCTAAGGTGGCAAGTTCGAATCCAGCCCGGGCCCGCCAAACAACAATGATGGCTGCAACCAGAAAAAATAGCCAGGTGTTGTGGCAGGCACCTGTGGTCCCAGCTACTTGGGAGGCTGAGGCAGGAGACTCACTTGAGTCCAGGAGTTGGAGGTTGCTGTGAGCTGTGATACCACGGCACTCTACAAAGGGGGACAGCTTGAGGCTCTGTCTCAAAAAAAAAAAAAAAA
>NW_003852413.1:14671427-14693638 GCF_000181295.1 Otolemur garnettii | reverse complement strand
CAGAAGTCCAATCTAGCGGGAAAAAACTCACAGAAATGCACAAAGACATCATGGAACAAACGAGTTTGTGGGGACAGAGAATTTCCTTATTTGTAACAGCAAAACCATGGAAACTTCCTGAATGTCCATCATTAAGGGAATAAATGTTTATTTACCTGTGTAATGAGCTACTATGAAAAGAATGTGCATCTATACAGAAAGACTCTCATGATAAATTAAGTGTTTAAAAATAAGTTTATAACGTGTTTTGTGTGACCATTCATGTAAACACACCCCCTGCCCCGCTCCCACCCCCGTCCCCAGGTAAGTCTTCTCATCTTTATTTATTTTTTGAGAAACAGGATCCTGCCATGGTGCCCAGGTTGGAGTGGGGCACAGGTGAGAACCCATTCTTTCTAGGACAAATCACGCCTCCTGTTCTCAACCAGAGTGGCAATGTGCTCAACTCCAAGCTTCTCAAAAGAGCCGAACTGTGATCTTTCCATAGTAAACAGGGGGAGACTGGGACTCAAGAGAGGGGTAATTCTTGTCATGAATGCTCCCAACACAAGAGCTTTTTACCAAGACAAGCAATAACCTTTGCATGACCCCGCTCAGAGACAGCCATGCCTGGAACCAAAATGCCTCTTGGAACTAGTTTAAAAGCTGCATATTTGGTAATGCAGTTAGAGGCCTAAAAATATTTTTCATTTAATTTACCTGGGGGAATTAGCGCATGCAAGAATTTGTAGTTAATAATAGGAGGGGATGGAGAAGGAAAACCTCAAGGTGGAGGGAACATTTTCCTGATAAAAGTGTGTGTCAGAGGAGGGATATTTCCAAATGCCTCTTTTATCTCAAGTTGAGGGCAAAAACGCTCCCTAGCAATTTTTTCCTCTAAGGACAAGTACTCTGCTTGACGCTATTCCCAAAGCATTGTGTTAAGTCCAGCAACATTTTCTTTTCAAAATTCAATTCCCAGCAACACCAAAAATTCATGTGTATTTCAGATCAATTTCCAAAATCATAAGGAGTAGAACATAATCAAAGAGGGTCAAATATATATAGAGAGAAACTGTCCGAAGACATTTCTATGGTACCTTTTCAATGCTGATTGATGCCTTCATGTTACAAAACAAACCTAGAAAATAATACCCCCCCTGTTTTTTTGAGACAGAGCCTCAAGCTGTCCCCCTGGGTAGAGTGCCTTGGCATCAACTCACAGCACCCTCCAACTCCTGGGCTCAAGCAAGGCTCCTGCCTCAGCCTCCCAAGTAGCTGGGACCACAGGCGCCCACCACAACGCCTGGCTATTTTTTTTTTTTTTGGTTGCAGCCATCATTGTTGTTTGGCGGGCCCAGGCTGGATTTGAACCTGCGACCTTAGGTGTATGTGGCTGGTGCCTTAGCCACTTGAGCCACAGGTGCTGAACCAATACCCCCTCTGTTAATGTCAGCATGACAACATACTACAGGGTGTCCTGAGGGCTGCCATACCTACATATAAAGGGAACATAGGAAATTGTAGCTAAATGTACCTTTACTTACAAAATATTCATTTCAGAATATTTACAAGATATTTCTGTATGTGTTGACATATAAATGTAAAAAACATAAAACATAACACACCCTTAAGGTGCTTTCCATGGTATGCCCATAGCGGTTATCAGTCAGAGTTGGCCAATTGTGCTTGGTAACAAAGAACTCTTAAGATCATGGCAGCTCAAAACAGCCAGAGTTTATTTCCTTCTCATGCAAATTAACAGGGGTGCTCTTTCCAGGTGTGGTGGGATGTGCCCATAATCCCAGCTACTCAGGAGGCCGAGGTGGCAGATCCCTTGAGCCTAAGAGTTCACGTCTGCCTGGGGCAGCCCAGTGACAGCCTAGCTCTTAAAAAAAAAAAAAAAAAAAAAAAACAAACACCGGGTGTCCTGATCCTCCTCTGCACTCAGGGAGCCAGGCTGACAGCAGTCACCATCTTGGAATCTGTTGGTCACTACCGGCAAACCAAACCACTAGGGAGTTAATTCATTGCTAAATCTCTACCTTGTGTTAGAATATCTGTTGCCGCAAGAAGAGATGACACACATTTAGTGGAAAGAAGCTGTTGCTGATAATGTACAGTGAGATCTCATTTTAGTACCACGTGTGATATATACGCTACATGTGAGTTCCCACTGCAAGGTCAACTCCACAACCACAGGGAGCGGTTGGTCTGTTTTATTCACCCCGTATCCCCAGGGACTAGCACGTGGCAGGCTTTCGATAAATATTTGTTGACCACAGAAATAAAACATTTGCATAGGGAGAAATGTTTGCATATGCCATGTGTATATGCAAATATGTTCAACAGCGGCTAACTCTGGGTGTTAGGTTTGTGGCTATTTTCTGGTGAACAAGTATTTTTCTCATTCTGGAAGGAGGAACGTCTTGCTGTAGTAATTAGGAAAACAAAGACATCTTTCACGGTTCCCAAATCTCAGATCTTTAGAGAAAACAGCTCACAGCGTGCCATTCCCACACCTTCCTTCTCTTTCCTGTAGATCAAGGTCAAAGCCACCCTCTCCTAGCTCCATAAAGACCTTGGGGACATCAGGCAAATCAGAAGCAGCACCCGCCTCCCTAGACAGCTGGGAGCCCAGGATTTTAATCTAGTCTTCTCTGCCGCACCAGCACTATTTCCACACACGTATCAAAGCAGAATAGTTAGAAGTGCTGCATATCATTTGGTTGCATCCTAAGTTATAGAGCATAGAACTTAAAAGCAGGAAAGGAGAATTAAAACTAGAGCTCCTAAAAGATTGCAAATTTATTTCTGAAACTCGAGATGGAGGATATGACAGCTGGGCCATTCATCAGTACAGTGATGGGTTAAGAATATTTTAAAATTCACCGTCAGGAGCCCAGTCTCCCTGGTTCCCAGAAAATGGTGTGCTTGATGGCCTTCCCAGCTCTATAATGGGCTCTTCCGAGACATAAGAGTCTTTCCTGACTGTGAATGCAGAGTTCCCATCTAAGGAAGGGAGACTTACTCCACGGAAACCCTAAGTTCAAAAACTTGGACCTTATAAAATAGCCACATTAAAGAACAGTTACTGGCCAGGGGCAGTGGTCTGCCTGTAATCCCAGCACTCTGAGATACTGAGGGGCGAGGATCACTTGAGGCCGGGAGAACCATTTGAGGCCAGGAACTCAAAATCACCCCGAGCAAGACTGCTACCCCATCTCTACAAAACATGGAAAAATTGGCTGGGCATGGTGGTACATGCCTCTAGTCCCAGGCAAAGCGGGAGGATTGATTGAGCCCAGAGTTGGAAGTTGCAATGAACCATGGTGACGCCACTGCACTCTGGCCCAGGGGACAGAGCGAGACCACTATCATTAAAAAAAAAAAAGTTACCAAATCCACTGTTGGATTCTCCATTCCAAAAAAGGATTCCAAATATGATGGAGTGTTTTAAAAATTAATTGGAACACTGGCCATAACGTCTCTACCAACTCTGAATAGACAGCCTATAATAATTCGTCTCCTGAGAATACAAATGACAAAAATGCACAAGTAAGTTCACCAAAATACACACGACAGAATTCCTAACAGCACTGTTTTCAGTACCCTCAAACAGGAAGCTGCTCAAACGCCCCCAAGAGGAGAAGAATAACTAAGCGGCGGCTCATTAAAACCTGGAACCACCATCACCAGACAGCGCTGAGAATGACCAAGGCCATCCAGTGTGGACCCATCTCCCAAAGCACTGAGAGGTGTAGGATTCCATTTAGTTACGTTCAGAGGGCAGAGGGCCTCTCGGTGGTGTCGGGAGCCAGGCCTGCAGCTATCCAGGGTGGTCTGAAGACAGGAGCGAGGCTTGGGCAGGTTCCCGGGTAACACTCTGCTTCTTGATCTGGGTGAGATTATTATATTCGTTTCTGTACCAAATTACCACAGACCTGGTGGCTTCACACAATAAAACTTTATTCTCTCATAGTTCTGGAAGCCAGAAGTCAGAAATCAAGGTCTCTGCAGGGCCAGGCTGCCCCGCAGAGGTTCCAGGGAACAGGACGATCCAATCCTTGCTTCTTCTGGTTCCTGGTGGCTCCAGATTATTCCTGCAGTGACCTGACATCCACTCACTCCCTGCCTCTTGTTTCAGATGGCCCTCTCCTCTGAGCACCTGTGTCTTCTCCTCTTCTGTCTTTTTAAGGACACTTGTCACTGGATTTACAGTCCACTTAGGTAATACAGAATGATCTCATCTCAAGATCCATGATTGAATTATATCTACAAATACCTCCTTCCAAATTAGAACATATTTCCAGCCTCTAGGGGACATCTCGTTTGAGGGTCCACTGTTCCACCCACAACAATTACCTGGGTGGGAAATTTTATCCAGCAAGGAGGCATACACATATTTCTCTGCCTGTATGTCAGATCTCTAAGGAGCTTTGGTTTTGTTTATTCGTTTTGAGACAGAGTCTCACTTTGTTGCCCCGGGTAGACTGCTGTGGCATCACAGCTCACAGCAACCTCAATCTCTTGGGCTTAAATGATTCTCTTGCCTCAGCATCCAAGAGTCAGCTTACTTAGCCAGGCATTGTGGCAGCCTGGCTAAGTAAGAGAATTGTTTGAGTCCAAGAATTTGAGGTTGCTGTGAGCAGTGATGATGCCACAGCACTCTACCCAGGGCAACAGAGTGAGGTACTGTCTAAAAAAAGAGTCAGTTTACAACTTCTCAGAAATACATTTGTTATTCACCATGAGGCATCTTGCACACATCTTAAAAAAAAAAAAAGGCCACGCACGATTCCTGGCATTCTGTTGACTCAACGCCAGCAGAGTTTTTGGCTTCTCACAACATCCCACCCCATTTCTGATCTTACTAGAATGTGCAGAAAACTCACAGCAACACACACGTATGTTTTTATTATCTATTTCCCCACCACTACACAAAGTGGCAAAACCCTTGTACAGATTAGAAGCCAGAGACCATCAGAATGCCTGGGCTCTGCGCTGCATCAGCTCTGAGCACCAGGCTGTAATTTTTTAGACAGATGTTCGTGAACTTGGGAATTCCTGGTGTGTGGACTTGGTGCCTCCAGCCCCAGATGGCAGGGAAGGAGCAGCGCTCTGTGCCCAGATGACCCAGAAAACATTTCTTAATGAATTGCCCGTTGCCATGACTCATACTGGCTCTCACATCTGGCAAATCCGGGTTACATCACTCACGGTCCTCAGTGTCCTGCGGGTTCCTGGGAACGGGCTGCCCAGAGTCAAGTGCACCAGCTGCAGCGGCCGTCTGCTTTCACACGCCTGTCTGCGTCATCCTGACAGCCACACGCTATGGGGCTGAGCTGAGCTGGCTGAGAGAAGGTCGGCTCCCTCTCGCTTTCCCATGGGCCTGAGAAGTTAGTTTGGAAGTAAAACCTGCCCCCAGGCAGGACTGCATTTCTGGTTTTCTAAACTAATAGCCCCTGGCTTAGCCAACCTCATTAGCCGGGTTAATTTGGAAACGGAAAAAACAAATACAAAAACCTAAGCCATTCACTTTCCTCGACTAGGACCAGAGACGAAAAGAAGTATGAAATCTGAAAGAATGCCAAGAAGAAATGTTGATTTAAGCAGCAAGAGGTGGACGGTAGCAGCGTCATTACAATTTTCTTGGGGACAGAGGCTCTGATGTTCTGTTGCTTTGGAACCAGAGTCCTGCTATGTTCTCTGTACCACTTAAGGAGTCCCCACCGCTCTCTAACAATCTCCCTGGCAGGACATTCCTACTTTCTTATTAACTACAGATCCTTGGAGATCTTTATTCTGTGTCCTTTTATTTACTGATCAGAGGTGCCCTGAAGGCTGCTCCTGGGGCTCCAGAAATTCCCTGCAGCGCCCTGTGGGGAGGTCCTTTATCCAAACGCTCATTATTGCTAGAACTCAATGATGTCATTCACACCCCAGGACTCTCTCTCCAAGCCTCTTCACGCCCATCAAGTCCACCTGTTCATTCACAGCATCATGGCCTATGAGAATTAGAGAGGACATTTTTAGAAACTCATCAATTTCTGCCAGGCACTATGGCTCGAGCCTATACTCCTAGCATTTTGGGAGGTCAAGGCAGGAGGATTGCTTGAGGACAGGAATTTGGAACCAGTCTGGGCAATGTATCAAGATCTCATCTCTACAGAAAAAAAAATTTTAATGAGTTGGATGTGATATCGCACATGTGTAATCCCAGCTTCTCGGGAGGCTGAGGCCGGAGGATCACTTGAGCCCTGGAGTTTGAGGTTGCTGTGAACTACCATGACACCAAGCACTCCAGCCTTGGTAACAGAGGGAGACCTTGTCTCAAAAAAAAAATCAAAAATGAAAACATTGACTTCTGGCTCGGCGCCTGTGGCTCAAGCAGCTAAGGCGCCAGCCACATACACCTAAGGTGGCGGGTTCAAATCCCCAGCCCAGGCCCGCCAATGAGTCCAAGAATTTGAGGTTGCTGTGAGCAGTGATGATGCCACAGCACTCTACCCAGGGTGAGGCGCCTATAATCCCAGCTACTTGGGAGGCTGAGGCAGGAGACTCGCTTGAGCCCAGGAGTTGGAGGTTGCTGTGAGCGTGATGCCATGGCACTCTACCCAGGGGGATAGCTTGAGGCTCCGTCTCAAAAAAAAAAACAAAAAACAAAAAAACAACATCAACTTCATTTTTCTAACTGGTTCGCTGATCCAAGTCCTCATTTTAAAGCCAAGATTAAAAAGAAGAAAAAAATACACCAAAAAACTGAGATCCTGACAAGTTAAATAATTCACCGTCTCTGCTTAGATAATAACATGCAAGATTGGACGTTCAGACTTATTTTTGTCCTAGAAAAAGTGCTACATACTTCATTGCTGAGTAACATCACGGTCACCTTCCAAGTACTCTCCTCTTCCAAGTACTCTCCTTGGCCATCTGGTGACTGTAGTGATATTCATCAATGAGATATACGGCAATTTTTCTAGGATAAGTTTGAGAACATAATTGTCAGACCTCCGTATGATGACAGCTATGACAGCTATTCCACAAAATGAGGCACATGGCACTCTTTATGGGGTGAGTTCACAAAATTATCCAACCTTGTACATAAGAATATGACTCAGGGCTTGGGGCCTGTAGCACAGTGGTTACAGCACCAGCCATAGGCACCAAGACTGGAGGGTTCGAGCACGGCCCAGGCCAGCTAAACAACAATGACAACTGCAACAACAACAACAACAGAAAAAGCTGGGTGTTGTCGAGGGCGTCTGTAGTCCTAGCTACTTGGGAGGCTGAGGCAAGAGAATCACTTGAGCCCAAGAGTCTGAGGTTGCTGTGAACTGTGACGCCACGGCACTCTGCCGAGGGTGACATATTAAGGCTCTGTCTCAAAAAAAACAAAGAATATGACCCAGATCTTTTCCTTCTTGGTTCCAAAATGACATCATACATCCTCATTAATTAAAACAAAACAAACACGGCTGCGCATCAGACCCACCTGGAGGCTTTCAAAAGTCCCCATGCCCAGGCCGGGACTCCAACTAAGTCAGAATGTGTAGAGGCGAGGTTTGGACATCAGTAAGCCACAAGGAGAATCCAACAGGCTGCTAATGTGACATGTCATTGGTTTACTGGACTTTAGGCTACAATGGCTGTGTAATGACCAAAACTGATGGCTTCGAATGAAGAAGAGGAGAAGAAAAGTAAATGAAAAGGACAGGGAGGAGTCGTTTAGAAGGCATGATCTTTGGCTAACTTTGTTAGCTTCTCTGTGCTTTAAAAAATGGGTTAATCAGATGTAAGGTCAGGCCCACGCTGCCATCTCCACCTGGGACAGGGCTTCCTCACCACACCTGTGACAACAGAGGCCTGGGGGCTACACCTGGAAGCAAAAGGAGACAGAGTGTACAACCAGGTCCTGCACTTAGAGTAGTCCCAGGTTACCGAGATACTTCTCTTTTTGGGGGGACAGAGTCTCAGTATGTCGCCCTCGATAGAGTGCTATGGTGTCACAGCTCACAGCAACCTCAAACTCTAGGGTTTAAGCGATTCTCTTGCCTCAGCCTCCCAAGCAGCTGGGACTATAGGCGCCTGCCACAAGGCCTGGCTATTTTTAGAGACAAGGTCTCACTCTGGCTCAGGCTGGTCTCAAACCAGTGAGCTCAGGCAGTCTACCTGCCTTGGCCTCCCAAGTGCTAGGATTACAGGCAGGAGCCACCTGACTTGGCCACTATTACTCCCTCTTAAAAAGGAGGGAAACTGTGACAGGGGCTACCACGTGGATGAACCATGAGGACATCACGCTAAGTGAAACTCACCAGATACAAAAAGACAAATATTATATGATCCCATTTACATGAGATCCTGAGATAGAAAGAGGGAGGGTGGCTGCCAGGGGCTGGGGGTGGGAGGGACCAGCCTGCTACTGTTTAATAGGCACAGAGCTGCAGTTCGGGAAGATGAAAAGAGTTCTGTGGGTGGACAGCGGTGAAGGCAGCACAACATGGCAAATGCGCTTCGTGACCCTGAGCTGTACACTGAAAAACGACCAGCGGAGGAATTTCCCTTATGCGTATTTACCTAAGTTGCAAAAAAGAAACAAAGAAAAGGAGCCCATCCCCGAGCCCTTACTCACTCCCCTCAGGTGTTGGTTACGGTGACTCAGGACATCCTTCCACTCTGGGAGGCCAAGGCAGGTGGATCACCTAAGCTCAAGAGTTCAAGACCAGCCTGAGCAAGAGTGAGACCCCATCTCTACTAAGAATAGAAAAATTCATTCAATCCTGCAATTCCTCTACTAGAACTTGGTCGGATCTGAGGCATGGGGAAATGGGAAGATGTTTGTCATACTTCCAGCTGTAAGGTGAGCAAATCCTGGGGTTCTCGGGTGCAGCATGGTGGAGGGGGTGCGTTAATTGTAATAAGCATCACGTGGTCTGCACCTGTACCAAACCATCACCCTGTATGCCTCGGATGTATGCAATCTTTGGCAATTACATATTTTTAAATAAAAAAAATTATAGGTATCATAAAGATTAAAAGATATGAATAAAGAAGTTCCCACTGGGGGGAAAAATAAATAAAAATAGAAAAATTAGTGGGGCATTGTGGCAGGTGCCTGTAGTGCCAGCTACTACTTGGGAGGCTGAGGCAAATGCTTGAGCCCAGGAGTTTGAGGTTGCTGTGATCTATGATGCCATGGCACTCTACCCAGGGTGACAGAGTGAGACTGTTTCCAAAAAGAAAAAAAATAATGTTACTCAGGACAAAGCCCCAAAGGTAGGTAGCTGAGTCATCTGTAAAATCATGAAGCCTGAGATCACTGCCCAACACACCCCAAGCCAGTGGGATCTATTTGGCAGGATTGGCTGATTCGAGAAAGAGTTAGGGAGCCTTGCCGCACCCCCAGGGCACACGGAGGCCGCCTGGCAGGCCTCTCCCGCATGTTATGTAACCGCCAGGCCACCGGCTTCCCAACAGCACGAGGTGAATTCCAATGTGCTCCGTGCCCAGGATGAGCCAAGTGGTGATTAATTCCCAACTAACTTTATCTCGGATCCTTCTTCTAATCTCCAAGTGCAGTAATGCCACTTATTTGCTAGTTAAGAAAACTCTAGTTTTCTCTGGGATGGGTCAACTCAAACATTATTTTTAAAGAGGGGCTTCACCTTTCATCTTTCCCTTCCTGTGGGCTTGGTATTCTGCAAGCAAAGGAAAACTCCCAGTAAGGAGAAGAGCCCGCCAGCAACGGTTCTTTTAAGCTGCTCCGTAATCCAAACCTTTCAAGTGAGTGAACTTTCTCCTCTGCTGACACTTCTGCGACAGACAGAAGAGAAAAAAATCACAGCTTTTCTCTCTGATCCTCAGTTCTAATCCTTCTCTTCAATCAGCAGTCCGAGATGATCCCATACAGGGGATGAGACCTGAAGACGTATCCCGAGCGGAACCTTTAGGTCTTGGAGGCTGCGCCTAAGCCTGGGTGTCTGAACTCTGGCCAGGAATCGAAATAAACTCATCCCGCTCCCGACCCTCAGACCAGAGGCCCCAGAGCAGAGCTTACATCTGGCCTAGAAAGTCGCGATGATTCACCGTGAGGCCCAAAGTTTGGCAGCTGGAAAATTTAAACTTTCCCCTTTTTCAGAGTTTGCAAATTAACAGTTCCCCTAGAAGTCGGTCACTCAACACAAGTTGGATTAAGTAAGGACCTCTCACTGGGCATCCTACTGAGGTCAGACGGACACAAAGAAATGCTCACTTGTTTCTCTGACACTTGCTTCTTTAACCTTTTGCTAAATAAAAGAAATTTCTGTAAATCTTAGCAATAAAAAAGAAGGGGAGAGGTTCTTGTCCATATGGGGTAGGGAATCTAACTTAAATGGTGTACCTTGTATGTGATCAACTTCTAACCAGTATTCATTTTATGTTGTTGGTTTTCTTTCTTCTATTTTTGTTTAGATATGGGGGTCTCACAGTGTTGCCCAGGTTGGGGTGCAGTGGCTATTCACAGGTGCAATCATCACACATTACAGGCTTGGACTCCTGGGCTCAAGGGATCCTCCTGCCTCAGCCTCCCAAGTCGCTGGGGTTACAGGTGGCGCATACCACTGCATCCAGCTGCCACAATAACTTTTCTTTTGAGATAGGATCTCTGTTGACTAGGCTAGAGTGTCATCATAGCTCACTGCAACCTCAAACTTCTAGACTCAAACAATTCTCCTGCCTTAGGCTCCCTCCCAGGCAGCTGGAACAACAGGTTTGCATCACTCTGCCCAGATAATACCTTTATTATTATTATTATTTTGTAGAGACAGGGTCTCACCATGTTCCCCAGGCTGGTCTCGAACTCCTGGTCTCAAGGGATCCTGCTCCCTTGGCCTACCAATGTTCTAGGATTACAGGCATGTGCCTCCTCACCAGGCCTCCCTACAATACTCTTCAGCACAGTACATGCCGTTCTGAGGACTCCAGAAGAGCGCCTGACAGGCAGGAGGGAAGGAGGCCTCCTGTATGCTCTAAACCCATAGACACTCTTTGTTCATTTATAGTCTTCATTACCTGTCTGGATCCAAACTGTAACCTCCCTGCCTCCCCCCAAGCCTCCCACTTGTCACCTCTGCTTGTCCTTGGATGGAAAGGACAAGGCCATCTTGCTCTTAACTACCACTCCTGCTTTGTGAGTTCCACAAGGTCCTCTGTCGTCCACAGAACTCTGGAACCACGAGGATGCTCGTGGAATACGTGGGCAGCAGAATCCCAGCTGTACACAGATCAACATCATCCTCTTATGAGAACTTGTGGGCAGACATATACTTAGCAAAGCTACACACACACTTGCCATGGGAGGAAGACAAGGTCTATTTTTCTTCCTTTACTCATTAAAGCCTGGTAAGCATCACATGTAATGTAACAGCCCACTCCTTTCTTTGCCCATTAGAGAGATTTCAGCTCATGAAATATCATCACCAATATACATTGAGTGTTCATTATATATATAGCCCAAGACTAAGATAATGTACTCTATTCCAAAACACTGCCAAGACTCTGAGAACATTATTTTTATTTTGCACGTTTAAACAGCAGAATGACCATAAATTATGTAAAGGGAGAATTTTCGGAGTACATTTCAGAAAAAAAATAAAATAAAACCTTCTAGCAACAGAATTTAGTGCTCAATAACGCTCGCATGCTGAAGTTTCGGTCTTAATCAATTGTGACTTTTGATATTTTATTTAATGCATCTAGGAAACATCACCAAAAGGATAATTTTAATATTGCTTCTAAATTCAATTAGAGTGGTTACATTTTTATGTTAGAGTAGCATTTGCAGGGCCATTCTTTAATACACAAGTTATTAAATCCCACAGTCCCTTAATCCCCATTGCAGACTAATCTAATGCATTTAAGCTGTCCCTGAGATGCCATCCTTCAGCTTGTGGCTCACACAGTACGATGGCTTTCGCTTTTTTTTTTTTTTTTTGACCTAAGAAGTCATTTGTTTCCTCTCGACATCTTACGAGTCATCTTTAATAATGTTTTTCTGTAGTTCCTATGTCCCTCGGCACTCCCGAGGCTGCAGACTGACGCAGTGGGTCAGTTCTTCTTCCCCACAAACAGCGAGTCACTGATGACTGTGAGCCACCCTCTTCTAGCTCCTGGCTGGGCAGGTACCCTATGACAAAATCCACAAATCCAAATGAAGAGTTAAGCATCTACAGCTTCCAGCATGCTCTACCCATTGCCCACTGTGCTCACAACAACGTCCCCCCTGGCATGACCTCCAGGAAACTTCCACCTGTATATACATATACAGACAGTAGAGCCAAGTAAGAATATTGGGGCTACTCTGCCTGGGTTCGAATCCCAGCTCTACCCCTCCTCGCCAACCCCAGGCAAGGCACTTGGCCTCTTTGAGTTCCCTAATTCCCTATTTGTAAGATAGGCATACCAGTCATAACCAACTTTCTTGGCACCATGAGTAAGCGTCAAAAGAAACCATAGTATTTAAGGATAGCATTTGAAATTTTTATTAAAAATTTATAATCTGATTTCTTAGCAGATTGGACAAATATTTTCACAGGTCTAAGCTAATTGGCAAAGAACCAGCAAGTTCTAAATTAGAGCTCCACCCGCCTTTAATATTTTTCAGAACAAGGTCCAATGTCAATGAACAACGAGAGCAGCCCCTGGAGAATTCTACCGGCTTCTGCGGTAACTGCAGGAAAGAGGAATGATTGGATGTAAAGTCAAAATGGTCCCAATTTAGATAAAAAACATTTCAAGAGAGGCTTATGATTTTAATCTGGGAAACGTTGGCTATAAACAATCTCAAGCTTAACGGAAATCTAATTAGGCAAATGATGGAGAGTGAGAACCAGCAGTAAATCTCTGAGCTGGGTCTTACGTTACCGAAGAAAAGAGTTAACAAGGATGAAGGGAGAAGGGTTATTGTAGGATAACCAAGGTGCCGGCTACATTAGGAAACCTCCCACTCTGCAATTATAAACAAAACTACATTTTGAAACTTAAAATCTATTTGTTTTTCTAGTAGATGAATCACAGTGTGAGTACCAAGTTGCCCTCGTACTTGAAAGCTACCAATCCAAGCTGTTGGCACTTCAGTGGAACCGTCCCATTCTGCTCTCAGGTAGGTGGGTGGATGGTGGATAGAGAGGCAGATGGATTTATAGTCTTAGAAGTCAACAATCCCACCGGTCATAAAACGTTATCCAAACATTCGTAACAATTAAGCCAGAATCATACCTCCAAAGTGGTCAATCACCTTAATGTGGATCAGAAAAGGGTAAGACATTTCTTTTAGAAAACGGTATTGCTTTTCACCTCTTTGATCACTTTATAAGAAGAAAGAAATATTTTATTTTTGTTGTCATTGAGATCTCAACTCTCAGGGCTCTGAGAAACAGTTTAAACAAAACAAGTTTGAAATTTTTTATCCAGAGACGTTTGGGCTGTGAAACTTCCTTACGAAACTGGCTGCATGTCCAATTTCTGTCCCAAATGGTTTGATGTTAATATGAATCAAGAACTATCCCTCCTCAGCTCTGCAGATGTTCTGTGAGCAAAGTATCCAGAAAGGAGCTGGGCCGTAAAGACAGCTCTCCTCCTCCCAGACCACCCCAGTGCAAATCTATCGCTGGGGCAGACTGGGAGCTATGAAAGGTTCCCTCTGATGGTGGAAAGCAAGGTGGGCAAGCACCAGTGACACAGTGTAAAGAGAGGCCTGGTGTGGTGTAGGGCGGGGAGTCAGAGACATGGGTCTTCATTTTGCCAAAGAAGTGACCCAGCAACTGACTGGAGCTCTTCGCATCTCAGTTCCTCATCTGTAAAAGCTCACAACTAACTGATCACCTCGTTTTTAAGATCTGCCTGTACCAATCTTTATTGCTAGAATAAGCACAGTCAGCAAAATAGCATTTTCAAGTTTGGGCCTCCCTGGCAATAAATCTTGCCTGATGGGGTTTCTGAAACTGGATTTTCCTGAAAAGAGCCCCCAAAGCACCAAATGGTTCTTACTGTCTCTTTTAAAGCATTTTGTTGCATCTCATGAAATAGTGTGGAAATACCAAATCAGAGGCATTCAGATTCTGCTGTGTATTGGGAAACCATACTCAGGCTAGATTAAAGAAGAGACCAAAATCGCCACTTGGCTTTGGGAGGCTTTGTGCATAAAACCAGAGTACGTTTTAGTTTTACTAGCCTAAACTCCACAGAGTAGAAAAATCTGATGTGAGCCAAAAGATATACAAAATCTGATCTCACTGCAAAAGAGGTAACATATTATATGATCACTAAAAACTACCAATGATAGAAAACTTTAGGCTGAGCGAGGTGGCTCACGCCTATAATCCTAGCACCTCCGGAGGCCGAGGTAGATGGATTGCCTAAGCCAGGCGGAGACCATGTCTCTAAAAAAAAAAGAAAATAGCTGGGCATTGTGGCAGGTGCCTGTAGTCCCAGCTACATGGTCTGAGGCAAGAAGATCACTTGAACCCAAGAGTTAGAGGTTGCTGTGAGCTGTGACGCATCACCCACTCTGCCAAGGGTGATCCAGCGAGACTCTGTCTCAAAAAAAAAAGGGATAGAAAACTTTATATCCAAGTGAGAGAAAAAAAAAAAGCCTTTATTGAATTAGCTTTTGGTTTGCCTTCCAGATAAATCTAAGAACACCCTACTCAAGATAATCATATTAAAAAGCTTTAAAACCACATTTTGAAAAGTTTATTTAAAAGACAGTTTTACATTATGAAGTCAAGAGTTTCCCTTACATTGTAGCTCTTCCAAAATATCTTATGTTAAAGATTATGCATATTTAAGAAAGAATTATAATCAATGACAGCTATCTGAAGATCAATTACAGGCTTAAATTATGGTTAGGTCTGTAGGAAAAAATGATTCAGTTCCTCCATGGTGTAAGGGGAGGTTATGCTACCCTCAAATGACGCAAAACACAAATAGCTTTACTTTGTCCAAAAGCACAAGTAATTCTGGTAGCTCAATGAAATAGCATCTCGAGCTTTTCAATTCACCTAAGCCTTATTCCACGACCCTGGGCAATTTTTTCTCCTGCGCACTTATCTAAATGTTCTTCTGGCCCTTTGCATACACTACTTTAAATTGTTATTGGTCTGGTTTCTGGATCACACTGTAAATCCCTGGAAGGCAGTGTCCAAATTTTATACCTCTTCGATGTGCTTCATTCCCAAAGGATAATTTCATGCCCTCTGAAATTATCTCATCAGAAACTCAGCTTCCTCTTTAAATTTTTTATTATACAGGTAATACATGTAGCCGAGACTGAAAGCTGGCCAGCTAAATTCATTTTCCTCTTCCTCCACAGCAGAGCTTTGTAGCTGGTCACTTAAAAGCCTAAAGGCTTTTATCCCCAGCCTGCAGTGGAGGATAGATAGCCATGAGACTAGGTCTCTGCCTAGGGATGGGAGCAGGAGTGGCCACTTCTGGACCAGGGCCCATGCCCACATTTCTGCCTCATGAGAGCACCCAGCCTTGGCTATGATGGCAAGGCCCTGGGGAACGGAAGAACAACAGAAAGGAAGGGACACAAGTCCATAAATATCTGAGTGGAACAGAGCCACCAGCGTGTCTAGAACACCTACATGACGCTGTCAAATGACAGAGACTCATTTCTTTAAGTCACAATATTATTGGATCCCTTGTTACAGCAGCTTGGGTGTCTGCTATGACTAATACGTGCATATTTATAGCAGAAACAATGAGAAGAGATGTGAAATGGAAGAAAGGTCACACTGGGTCTCATGATCCCTCAATAACCACTATTAATATTTGGGGGTAGTTCCTTGGACTTTTCGCTATGCATACACATATTTTTCTTTTTTTTTTTTTTTTTTTTTTTTTGAGACAGAGCCTCAAGCTATCCCCCTGGGTAGAGTGCCATGGTATCACAGCTTACAGCAACCTCCAAATCCTGGGCTCAAGCGAGTCTCCTGCCTCTGCCTCCCAAGTAGCTGGGACCACAAGCACCCGCCATAACGCCCAGCTATTTTTTGGTTGCAGCCGTCATTGTTGTTTGGCGTGCCCGGGCTGGATTCAAACCCGCCACCTTAGGTGTATGTGGCTGGCGCCTTAGCCACTTGAGCCACAGGCACCGAGCCTCACATATACATATTTTTCTACAGAAATAAAACCATATGGATGTATAGACTCTCTCACTTAATAGCATCTTTAATGTAATATGTCGATTTTTTCCCCAGATTGAAAATACCATTTTAGTGATTACATAATATTCCATTGCGTGGATATACCAGAATTTATTTAGCAAATCTTTCATTATCAGACATTTGTTTTTTCTTTTTGAAAGCTATGTCATAAATAACGTTGCAGTGAACATTTCTGTACATATACCTTCGTGTATCTGTCAAATTATTTTTCTTCTAAATCTTTATTCTATTTTTTGAGACAGAGTCTCCCTTTGTTACTCCCCCAGCCCCCCACCCCCATTGAGTGCCTGGCATCATAGCTCACAGCAACCTCAAATTCTTGGGCTCAAGCAATCCTTTTGCCTCAGCCTCCTAAGTAGCTGGGACTACACTACAGGTGCATTTTCTCTCTCTCTCTCTCTATATATATATGTGTGTGTGTGTGTGTGTGTATATATATAATTTTTTTTTTCCTTACAGAAATGGGGTCTAACTCTTGCTCAGGCTGGTCTTGAACTCTTAAGCTCAAGCAATCTACCTGCCTTGGCCTCCCAGAGTGCTGGGCTTACAGCCGTGAACCACATTGCCCAGCTAGATCTTGATGCTTAACATACCCTTGTAAACAAAGGTGGCCCTTCTTTCTGGGGTACCTGTATTACGTCCTTCTGTCTGAAAGTTATTTGCGAGGTTCTATTCATTAATTGCATTTTTGGAAGACTTCCCATTTATGTTTCCTCAAACACTGATACCCTGGAAACCAAGCAGGGTTCCAGCTCTGCGGTTGGCAACAGGATGAATAAATGGCTCCCTACGCAGCAGCGGCATCAGGCAAACGCCCCTCGCACAATGCGGTGCTGTGACTGACGTGCACAAAAGGGGAGGCAGCAGTGGAATTCGCTGCCTGCTGACAAACCTTGATCTACATCTGTGTTGCCAATTACTTGTTCAACAAACCTGTTACTTTTTTGGAAATAATAAATAATTCAGGGAAAGTCATTTTGAATCCTCTGACATCTGTTGCTTGTATGACTCTGAATTATTCATCAGTGAGCATAAACGGTATTAATTAAAGAAAAGTACCGCAGCAAGCCGTCGAAATAGAAATGAACATTGCAGAGGAGAATGCCTTGACTCAGAGCACGTTTCCCCTGTCGTTGACAAATAGCTCAAAGGACACGCTAGTCCTCGGAATCTACAGGACGTGTACGTTTAGAAATCAGAAGGCAGGACAGAACGATGAGCGTTATTTTGTTTCCAACTTTATTTTTTTTCTCCCGTTCAGAAAAAAAAAAAATCCTCATCTTCGATTTGTTCTCTTTCAGCCTTCTGCCCCCTGGTCCTGGGTTCTGAGAAGTGTTACCACGGTATTCAAAGAGAAAGAAAGTCTTAGGACGTGAGGTGCCCAAGAATCACCAGAGTAATTGTCTAGAATCAAACTGTCCGGGGCTCATTTGTAAACTGAGATTTAGACACATTCGTGGAAGACTCCCACCCCCAAAGGAAGAAGGATGGCTCGATCTAGCTAATGATGTATTTCCATGACAACTTTGGCCCTTCTTTTTGACAAAGAAAAACACCGTCTGGTGGTAAAGAGCAAAAGAGAAAACCCTGATGGCCTGACTGCCTGTTCCAGGGGGGCTGATCCTTTCATTCCTCCCCTTGTCTGTCTGTGGGTTCAGTTATAGTGTATGGCATGCATCACCCCCCGGGGGAAGAGGTGTGTAGGGAAGGTGTGAACATCAAGGGAATATGTGAAGAGTTTACAAAGCACTGTTGGTAAACAAATGCCTAGAAAAGTTAGGGCCAGGTACTGTCTAAATACCTGGTTGCTTGGGTACGGCAGGGGACAGCCTCTCAGGACAGGGAGGAGCTGGGGGGTCATGGCTAAATATTGAGAGTGGTTTGAAGCAGGAGATTTTCACAGTAGCCTGCTTCTTTGTGAGGCTCTGGTGAATTGCTCACTAACGATTGCTTGACACCGAGGTAACCTGGCCTGCTCCCTCCACTCTGCGGGGCACCAACTGCTGGGGTTGCTGTGGGCAACAGCAGAAAACACTGGGGAAGGTGGAGGAGAACCGAGAGGCCAGAGGAGGAAGAAATAACAACAATAACAACAAAAAGCCAAGATTGAAGAAAGCAACAGGCCCCATCTGGGGGCCTTTCAGAGCCTCTGAATTCCGAGGAATGACAAGTGCTGGCGAGGTCTTCTGGCCGCTGGTGACGAATGAGTGGCCTCTGTGCAAATAATTAGCACCCCAGTCTTTCCAGGTCAGACCCACAGAGACCTCCCAACACTTCCAGAAAAACAGCACCACAGAGATCCTTTCTCAGCGCCAATCTTTCAGGAGGTTTCACCAGCGGGGACAAGCCTCCCTTGTTTGTCAAAGTTTGGTTTGTTGTCATTTTCCTTTGGGGAGGGAGGTTGGAAGAGGCACATGGGAGATGGAGGAGGGGAGTCTGGAAAAGAGGAGAAATAAAAGGAGGAACAGCTCTGACGGTCCTTCATCAAAGGGGGTGTGTTGTTGAAACAGCAGAAAGGGGAAGAAAAACATCCAAGGCTCTCGGTTTTTCGAAAAGAGGTTGAACAGGGACTGAGTGTCTCTTCCAGGCGCTACCCAAAAGGAGAGCACAGATTCAGAAAAGAGATCAGCCTCTCAAAAAGCATCTGGATTTTAAGAAAGGGACGACAGAAGATCTCTTTTAGCAACCATGGATGGACTCTGCCAGGTCAGAGGGACGCCCAGCCAAGAGGCCCCTCCCCTGAAACTCGAGGGTAACACCGAATGCCTTCTGGGTGCCCACACAGCCTTCATTTCATACAAATATTCAAAAATAAACATTCCCTGAGTACCTTCTATTTAGAAAAGAAAAAGGGAAAGAGAGGCAGCGCCTTGCTCATTTCCAACCTAAGCCGTCTCAGACCCAGAGGTGATACAGGAGCCTTTTAGGAGGTGAACAAAACAAGGTGAACCTTTCATCACCGGGGAAGCCGGCAGAGACGGCCCCCACCCACAGGAAGACAGTGCAGTCCGGGTTTGGTGGCTACCCCATGACGCACCCAGAAATCGGGGGCTGTCAAACACTCTGCTAGAAGTGAGCAAGACTTGGGGGCCAGTAGGGGAGCTCCTGGATTCTCACCCGGCTTCAATCTGGGGGGCACATGGGACCCACAGGACAGAAGGAAGCCAGGGCCCTCGATGGAGACCACTCAAACCAGACCTTGAGTGCTGTCTGGATGGTAAAATTAGGCAAAAACATATCAACCGAGACACCACCGGGCAGCTCTGTGTGCCCCACCTGAGGCAACACTGCAGAGTACCAAACTCCCCCGTGCGCGAGGATCCTGCTAGGATGCAGATTCTGATCAGAAAGTCTGGGATGGAGCCTGAGACTCTGCCTTCCTAACAAGCTGCCAGTGCTGCCGGTCCACAGACTCCACCTCGAGTAGCTGCCCCTCTACCTAGGAAGCATGTGAGAATCACATAAATTCAGAAAGCCGGCTCGGCGCCTATAGCTCAACCGGCTAAGGCGCCAGCCACGTACACCTAAGGTGGCGGGTTCGAATCCCCAGCCCGGACCCGCCAAACAACAATGATGGCTGCAACCAAAAAATAGCCGGGCGTTGTGGCGGGCGCCTGTGGTCCCAGCTACTTGGGAGGCGGAGGCAAGAGACTCGCTTGAGCCCAGGAGTTGGAGGTTGCTGTGAGCTGTAATGCCATGGTACTCTACCCAGGGGAAAGCTTGAGGCTCTGTCTTCAAAAAAAAAAAAAATCAGAAAGCCTTGGCCCAGCCCAGGTAAATCAGTCTGTCTGGCAGTGAGGCCATCCGCTGGGGTTTTTAATGTTTTCCAGGTGATTACTGTGTGCAACCACGGCTGAGAACCCACTGGAAGGACTAATCCCAGCTCTCACTATCAACTAGATATATGCACCTAAAAAACTTAATCTCTAGAAATCTGTTTTGCCAACCCACTGGAAGGACTAATCCCAGCTCTCACTATCAACTAGATATATGCACCTAAAAAACTTAATCTCTAGAAATCTGTTTTGCCATCAGAAACGTAGGGATACGCTGGCCTAAATGGATTGGGATGGACACAACTGTGCAGTCTCCAAAAGCACTTTGAAAGACAAGAGCATGGCATGGTTATCCTCTGGGAGACTGTCTTCATTTCTTTGGTTAGAGTGAAAAGTTCATCGTGTCCCTCAATAATCCAATTCCACAAATAATAAAGGCGTGCTAAGTCTATGGAAGACATTGCTTTTTCAGTTCAGAGCCTCTCTGCTCCTCTGTCAAACCCCCAAAGCCCAATTCCTTAACTGACAATTGACTTTTAAGTGGATTTTAGGTCCCAATGGCCTCCCCAGCCAGTCCTGTGAAAAATCCTCCTAAAATTATTTCTGCTGCGGATTCCTGGCACCGTCTGATTACCAATACACGATCTACAATGTAAACTTCCCGGCCTCTTCCCTTCCTCCCCAATCCTGCCAATCCTACACTCCCAGGTGGAAAGAGGGTTTTCTGCTGCCAACTCTCAACTTCAAGTGCAATTAACAAGACTTCATCCCAGCAAAGGGCATCAGTTCTGCCAGCCACCAACAGATGGCATCAGTGGCTGTGCAAGGTCATTTCAACCCAGCCTTGGCCTTGCTCCTTAATTGCTGTCACATCTGCTATATTGGAGGTGGCAATGTCTTGTTAAAAACTTACCAAAGGAGAAAGTACATCAGGCCAAAAAGCAAGGGTCTTTGGACAGTAAAATGAGAGCTATAAAGGAGTAAGGGGCCCCATCAGCCCCCACTGGCTTGTGAAACAACTTTACCTGCAACCAATGGGTGGGTACCCAGCTTAATACGCGTCACATTGAGTTTAGAACAAAGGGGCTTTAGAACTAACCTGTGAGAAGACTTCTGTGTCTCCAACTGTCACAACAACCACGTTGCTTCTCACGGCCCACACAGAAACCACAGAGAAAGCAAAACAGCCCTCCACCCGAGAAAGGCTGGAACCACAGCAAGGCTCCTCAGAACCCAGGACTCTCTGAGAACCAGAACTCCACTTCCTCTCCACTCACCTGGTTTGGACCAGCCCCAGAAAGCAGGGCCCTCCTTTACCCATCACTACAGCACCAAATGTTCACACTCGAGCAGAGAAAAGTTAATCGTCCAGTGACACATCTTGATCTTTTCAAAAGTAATGCTCAAGTATCCTGTGGACTGCCTTGACTGAGTGTATATATATATATATATATATTTTTTTTTTTTTTTTAATTTATTTGAGACAGAGTCTCACTTTGTCGCCCTGGTGGAATGCCGTGGTGTTATAGCTCACAACAATCCCAAAATCTTGGACTTAAGCAATTCTCTTGCCTCAGCCTCCCAAATAGCTGGGACTACAGGCCCCGCCACAACACCTGGCCATTTTTTGGTTGTAGTTGTCATTGTTGTTTGGCAGGCCCGGGCTGGATTCGAACCTGCCAGCTCTGGTATATGTGGCTGGCGCCTTAGCTGCTGAGCTATGATATTTTAGATATTTAGATATTTTAGATTCTCAGCATGGGGTGACTCTGCTCCCCAGGGGACCAATGACAATGCCTGGAGACATGGTGGTGGTCATGGCTGGGGACAGGAAGAAGATGCTTGTGTGTCTACAAGATAGGCCAGGGGTGCCACTGCACATTCTACCCTGCACAAGACAGCCCCGCCAGGAGTTATCTGCGCCAATGTCGACAGTGCTGAGGGAAAGAAACACTGCTCAGTGGCCAGGAATTTTGGCCAAGAAAATTAAAATTCCAAAAGCCAATTTCCCATTGTCGTCAGAGACCACTTCTTAACTAAGAAAACAAAAGCTAATTAATGGGAATTCCTTCAAGTTCTCCCTCCTGACGTTGAAATTGACTCTCCTAAGCTTTCTTCCTGCCTGTTTTTGAGAACAAAGTGTCCCTCATTTTATTCCCAAAGACCCTCCTCCCTCCACCTAGTGGATCTCACTGACCTTCCCAGGAACTTCTTTTCTTTTTTTTTTTTTTTTTCTTTTTTTTTT
>NW_003852413.1:14650129-14671354 GCF_000181295.1 Otolemur garnettii | reverse complement strand
GCCTCCGCCTCCCAAGTAGCTGGGACCACAGGCGCCCGCCACAACACCCGGCTATTTTTTGGTTGCAGCCGTCATTGTTGTTTGGCGGGTCCGGGGTGGGGATTCGAACCCGCCACCTTAGGTGTATGTGGCTGGTGCCTTAGCCCATTGAGCTATAGGCGCCAAGCCAGGAACTTCTTTTCATCCCCCATCCACTGGTGCCAGCATCTGGGCTCCTCCTTCCCACCTTCCTCCACCCAACTCAGTGGTAGGCTGACTGAAAAGAGGCTATTTTTCTTTTGGGAGGCTGGGACAGGGAGATCACTTGAGGCCAGGAGTTTGAGACCAACTTGAGCAACGTAGAGAGACCCCCATCTCAACAGACGATAATAAATAAATAATATTTAAATGATCGAGACATACATTTCTGATTACAATACATGTTTTATTTAGCATACCTCCACAAATTGTTTGACACTCCTTCCCGTAGGCGGTGCAGATTAATCTCCCTCTCCTTGAATGTGGGCTGGATTTAGTGATTTAGAGAGTGTAGAAAGGAAGATTAGCAGCTGTACAGTAGATAACTCTGGCAGACAGACAGCACATTAACCAAGTGATCAAGGTTAACGTCTAAGCCAGGTGGATAACACGTACCCTCCATGGGATGGGATGCGAAGGGCATTTCACCTATGGAGCATTCTTCTCCAAAATCCAAAATACTCCGGTCTAATGATGAGAAAAGACCAGAAAAACCTAAATTGAGGGACATTCTACAAACTATTTAACCAACACACTGTCACAATTTGGAGGTAACGATGGAGATACAATTCAACGCAACATTATATCCTGATTAGATCCTGGGACAGAAAAAGAACATTAGTGAAAAAACTGGTGAAATCTGAATAAAGTCTGGAGTTTGGTTAGTATGTGTAGTATTATTTCAGTGTTAATTTTTGAGTTTTGATAAATATATCGTAATTAGTATGATATTAACCTTGGAGGAACTGGATAAAGATTATATGGAGCTCTCTGTATTATCTTTGCAAATGTTTTATAAATCTATAAGTAGTTTATTCTATTTTTAGGAGGCAGGGTCTCACTCTGTGGCCCAGGCTGGACTATGGTGACATTATTACAACTCACTACAATCTTGAACTCCAGCCTCAAGCAGTCCTCCTGCCTTAGATCCCCAAGTAGCTAGAACTACTAGCACACACCACTATGCCTGCCTACTTTTTGTGGGGTTTTTTGTAGAGATAGGATCTTGCTCTGTTGTCCATGCTGTTCTCGAACTCTTGGCCTCAAGCTATCTTTCTGCCCCAGCCTTCCAGAGTGCTGGAACTGCAAACATGAGCCACCACAACTGGCCTAAAGTTATTTTAAAATAAAAGGTTTAAAAGGAAGGGAAAAAAAAAACCCTTTCAAATGGAAAATATATGGTTACATGAAGACTTCTGCATGGAAGTTCACAGCAACTTTATTCATAATCATCAAAAATTGGAAATAACCCAAATGTCCACTAACTGAGACTTGGAGACTACATCCAGTCAAGGAAATATGACTCAGCAATAAAAATGAACAAACTATGGATACATACAACAATATGAATGAATTTCAAAAACGTTATGCTCTACGAAAAAAGAAAAAAGCCGGATGCAAGGCTACGTCCATACGCTTTCATTTACATGAATTTATAGGAAACTCTAGGAAAGGCAAAACTTTAAGGACAAAGGCAGATCAGAGGCTGCCTAGAGCAGGGGGTGGGGGGTAGACAGAGGAAATTCATCAGGAAGGGAAAATCATTAGGGAAATTTGGGGATGATAAAATGTTTTCTATCTTGGTGGTGGGGCAGGTTATGTGACTACAGTATATACATTTGTTAAAACTCAAGTCAGACTGGTGTAAATTATATCACAATACAGCTAATTGGTAGAGAATTTCTCAGTCTTGCTGTTGCTTTGTTCTCATCCTCCCAGGGCCTCTTCGCAGCTTTGGCACCTAAATGTCTTCCTTCCTCCTGGTGGCTTTTGTTTTTTTTTTTTTTTTTGAAACAGAGTCATTTTGTCACCCTTGGTAGAGTGCTTCAGCGACATAGTTCACAGCAACCTCAAACTCTTGGGCTCAAGAGATCCTCTTGCCTTAGCCTCCCGAGTAGCTGGGACTATGGGTGCCTGCCAGTACACCCGGTTATTTTTACAGAAGGGGTCTCGCTCTGGCTCAGGCTGGTCTTGAACTCCTGAGCTCAGGCGATCCAGCCACCTCAGCCTCCCAGAGTGCTAGGATTATAGGCGTGAGCCACCACACCTGGCTTTATTCTGTTTTATTTGCTCATTCATCTTCTAGGTCCCTAAACACAGGAGCCGAGAGGGAACGAGAGCAGAAGAGGACAATTTGCTAATTCCACGGAGGACTCCTGAACCTCTAAACTGAGGCACCCAGAAGGGTGGAGCAGCCAACAAGGCCCTGCTGCGTTAACTCGCACCTGCACTCCCACGGGCATGGCACCTGCTGTCACCAGAGTCTGGGGTGGCTGCCTAGGCGTGCTGGAGCCCCGGCAGGTGCAGGGAGCTGGGGAGGTGGTAACGTAGACGGGTGCTTCTCACCTTCCACAGGCAGACGGATCCCAGAGATGTGGCTAAAACACACAGCCTGATTCAGCAGGCTGGGCGGGGGCTGCAGATCCTGCATTTCCAACTTGCTCCCGGGTGATGCGATGCTGATGGTTGGAGGCCCACACTTTCAGCCCAAAATGGAGACCACAGGGACATGCAATGTGTGCAGAGGGAGGAGGCTGGCATAGGCCGCAGCAGCGGGGCAGTGCCAAGCTACACTCGGGAAGGCAGTTCTCACGGTGACTAGAGCAGGAGCCAGGACAGTTCCTGAGCCATCAGGGCTGCTGCAGGGACTGGGGCGACTGCACCAGTGGGGCAGAGAACTACAAACAGTGGTCTCATCATTATTATTACAGTCTTTACTGCCTGCAGGTGACAGGCCCTGTGTAAAGTTTGGTCAAAAAATTCCCCTGATTCCACCCTCAGAGTCTCTCAAGGAAGCCACTTGCTCATTCCTACGGCTTCACCATTGGCTCTTTGAGGGGCTCCAATCCGGCTCTGATGCTGCTCCTACGGGGTCCCTAACAGCTTGGCAGCCTTTTCCTGCTCCTTCACTGACCCTGAAACTCACCACGTCTGAAACAAATCTCTTTCTCCTGCATTCTCCTCGTCAGTGGATGCTCGGTCGTGTGGGACAATTCCTGCAACGCTACATAACACTTCCGTAACACTTACTCAACAACCAGGGCCAAGGGACATTCCCCTCTCTCACTCTCTAGTCTCTTTCATAATGGTCATCCCAACTGCAATTCATTATGGATACAAGTCTTTGTCAATGTCCACCTCCCTCACAGAACAATAAAAGGGCACAGGGTCCCTCTCTGCCTTCTGATCTGCTCCCCGCTCTGCCCCAGAACCACGCCCAGAGCCTGGTACCGGGTGGGAGCCATGCGATGACATCATGTGTTCCCAGCTCAATTCTGACACAGCAGGAGCCTCTAAACACCCCATGAAGGACCCGCTCAGCGGTTAAAATGACCTGTTTACAGGTATTTAATCATTTGCCACAGGTCCGTTTTCTAGATGATTGGGTTGGAGTTTTATTCTCAGATCACGGAGTTATGTCTGCACAATATCCAAATGCAACATGCACCTGGCTGTGGCTGGCAGGTGGTTTTCCTTTTTAGATACAGAGCCTGGTGTTTGCCTTGAGCGACAATGACTTGTAGAGCAAATCTGTTTGGGGCATAGGTAAAGCCGATCTCATTAGATTCCTAAGAGGACACACGTTCACATATAGCTAGAAAATAATCCCCAGCTCTAAAATGCAGAATTTGCAACAGCGGCTCAATCATCGAGCAGGGCCACTTCAAAAGCCCGTGACAACATCCATGAGTTCATATCCCAATCAGTCTGGGTCAGAATAAAGATGAAAAAGGTATAACTGAAACCTCTCCCACCAGTGCACATCACCCTCCCCAAACCTTGTGTCTGGAAAGAAATTTTAGTTCTGAAAAAAAATCTCCTAGGTGGCTTAGGGCCCTCTTCAGCTAAAATGGTAACAAAAGCCTGCTCAGAAAGGAAGCTAATGTTCCTTAGCATTAGAATGCCCAGTTATTATCGTGTAACAAGTAGAGCTCTGGTAACAGGAGGAACAGACTTTTATGAAACCAGATTGGCTACTGGATTTGGGGGGACAGGAAATTAATGCTCACTGCCAAGGTCTATTTGGCTTTAGGTGGAGAGATCAGGATGGAAGCGTGCCTGGTCTCCTTCACACATCCCCCCCTAGTCCCAGGCCCCTCACTCCTCTGACCACCCCCCCCAGAACATCCCACTCAAGTCACACCAGCAGCAGCACAGACACAGACCCTCCCCTTATGTCCAAGAATGGAGCTTTTCTTTTTTTTTTTTTTAACATTTTTTTTTTAAAGATACAGAATCTCACTTTATTGTCCTTGGTAGAACGCTGTGGCATCACAGCTCACAGCAACCTCCAACTCCTGGGCTCAGGCGATTCTCTTGCCTCAGTCTCCCAAGTAGCTGGGACCACAGGCGCCCACAACAACGCCTGGTTATTTTTTGTTGCAGTTTGGCTGGGGCCAGGTTTGAACCTGCTACCCTCAGTATATGGGGCCGGCGTCCTACCCCCTGAGCCACAGGAGCCGCCCAAGAATGGGGCTTTTCAAGGGAGGGGGCCAAGGATACTGAATTTGAAGGGCAAGAGGGGTGCTTTGAGGAGGGCCTCTTGGAGGACAGGTAAACTGTGGTATAGGGAAAGTTAGAAAAAGGCCAAGATCTGGCTCTTTCTCTTTGCCATTCTGGACAGTGCCAGGGTGTCCTGCCTGGGTCCCTTTCCCAGGCACTGTGAGTTTCCCCACTTGCTTATAAAATTGCTTTTGGCCAGTGGGAGCCACTCTGCCTGCCAGCGGCCCACAACCAATGACTGACCTAGAGAGGGGTACAAAAGGCTGCCCTTGCTTGCTAGGGTGAAACCAGCTCTGTAATGTTCCCCAAGCTCCCCCAGATTTCCCCTACGCTCTTCCCAGCCCTCTAATCCCACCCCATACATCATCTCCCATGAGAACATGTATGACTTCTAGGGAATCTGACCCAAGACACTGGGAGTTAAGCTTCTATGAAAATTGGGGAAGATGTCGTTGATCCTCGGGACAGAATTTTCACTTCGAGGTCCCCAGTGCTCCCTTAAAGCCACCTAGGAAGAAAGGACACAGGCCTCCTAGCTGAGACCCCAAACACCAGCGATGAGGCTCATTGCCCTGTTCTGCCTCACACGGATTGAAGAAAGGACATCCAAAGCGGGGGCTGCGCCACCCCTGGGTGACAGACCCTGGCGCCTATAAAGATCCTACAACAAAAGGCTGATGTTGCCAGTTTCTGGGCACCCGGTACCCAAGATGGGAAAAACTCAACATTGGCGAGTCAAATCTCCCAGATCATTTATAAGGCAGAAAGAGTTATGTCAGCCACCAAGTCATTTTCAACCAGGTGTTTACAGGATGTCACACTGGTGCCGTCACCATGGTGCAGGCCGAATTTCCTTAGCCCTTTTCAAAACTGCCCTTGACACTGGCTGAGAAGTTCAGGAAAAGAAACTTTCTCCTGGGACACATGCTCCTCCCTCCCCCTTTCACTTCCCTGCACACCTCCTGGGGCTTCCTAAAGTCATCTCCCCAAATCCTCACCTTAGGGCTGGCCTCTGGGGAGTACAAAGCCCACCTCAGCGATCTAACCAGCAGACACTTCCTAGTCAAAGTGCTTGATCCTCGGGCAAAACAGATTAAAATCCAGACAGTTGTAAAATAGTGATCCAAAACAGCCTAAGAATTTTATAAAACTCCTAACACTGTGCTCCTTTTGTGCCTTTTTAAATTAGCTTTTTAAAACAGCTTTCACAAATCTCAGCCCTGTCCACGGCACTTCAGATGTTGAATTTAGGACAGTGTTCAAAGATTTTTATGGGACTAGTGCCACAGTTCCAATTTACCATTCTTCCTTTTGTGATTTCCTCTTGGAGTTCACCAGCCGATGGGTCCTTGAGGACTGAAAAACCAATGAATTAATCAAGGGAAAAATGTTCTGTTTCCCCCATTTAGAAATTCGTTGAAATATAGATGAAGTTCATCGTGAACAGCAGGACGTTCAGAGAAAACCATCAGCTTAAATGCCTTTATGAATAACTATTATGTTAGAAGCTCAAAAGATCCCGCATCTCAGTTAGATGAATAATCAGGCCAGCAAGGGACACTGGGAAGCAAAGGAATATAACACGGGTCTATACATTTTTCTCTGCTTAGACGAAGACATAAAATATCTTTTCATTTTCACCACAGTATTCTCATTCAGGCAGCTTCTCCTGGCATTAGGGAAGTTTCTTGATCCCCGTTAAGGACTTCTGGAAGCTGAATTTGCTTCCTTTCACCTACGATGTCCATGTGAAATGTGAGATGATCGCAGCAGGCAGGCAATATCCTGTTTCACATGTAAGAACCGGTAGTTTGAGCTCAGGGAAAGCTGAATCAGTGTTGCCACAAATATACATAATGGAAATACATCCCACAGATTCAATGAAGTGATTAATCAGTGTGGCAAGTAAGTACCTCTTGGAAAACTGATCAAAATCAAGCTTTCGATACCCCTTACCCCAAACTCACAGGTACAGAGAGAGAGAGAAATACTATCAGGTTTCATTCTTCTTTAGCTATTATAAATTGTTAGTTGGTATGCATAAATATAATATTCGTATGTCTGAGTTACTATAGGATGTTTCTGGTTTACCAATACAAGTGCTAAATAGGCATCAGTATGTTATCTATGTACACAGTATAGGTAAACATTTGTCTACACTTTATTCAGTGATCAAACCTAAATAATTGTGTAATTACCAATTATGAAATATCATTACTTTGTGTAAATAATTTCTCTAGCTCTAACTCATTTGCATGAAAGTAGTCTTTTTATCCAAGCACAACATGCACTGGAGAAGCGCTCATTATGTGCTATTCTTGTACAGATCACCATGCCTTAAGCATAAGGTAGAAAAAAGAATAAGAAAGGCGGGGCAGTACAAGACAAGAGGATTGCTTGAGCCCAGGAGTTTGACACCAGCCTGGGCAACATAGTAAGTAAGACTCAGTCTGTACAAAAAAAATAGAAAAATTAGCCAGGGGTTGTGGCATGCACCTGCAGTCCCTCTCAGTTGCTTGGGAGGCTGAAGCAGGAGGATCGCTTGAGGCCACAAGTTGGAGGTTGCAGTGAGCTATGATGATGTCACTGCACTCCAGCCAGGGCACACAGCAAGACTCTGCCTAAAAAGGGGGAAGAAAAAAAGAAAAGAAAGAAAGAAAAAGAATAAAGAAAGGTAGAAAGAAAGAAGAAGAAATAGAAAAAGATTATACCCAAGTCCACTTCCCCCAATCTATAATAAGCAGAACTCCCTTCCCGGGCAAGGCCCAAGCAAATGAACTACAAATAAGAGAGCCTCCAACAGCACGGCGTTCTTCAGATTTAAGAGGTAAGTTGTAAAGGCAAATGAAACGTTATCCAGGGGAGGAAAGGAACAGAAAACTCTCCCAGAAACAGGGAGACGCAAGGAGTCCAGAGACCACCAGCGTTGTGAGCCCAAGCAAAGCTGCAAATATTTGCAGGCTTCAGATTCTTAAAAAGGCAGAATAGGCTCGGCGCCTATAGCTCAACCGGCTAAGGCGCCAGCCACGTACACCTAAGGTGGTGGGTTCGAATCCCCAGCCCGGACCTGCCAAGCAACAATGATGGCTGCAACCAAAAAATAGCTGGGTGTTGTGGCGGGCGCCTGTGGTCCCAGCTACTTGGGAGGCGGAGGCAGGAGACTCGCTTGAGCCCGGGAGTTGGAGGTTGCTGTGAGCTGTGATGCCACAGCACTCTACCCAGGGGGATAGCTTGAGGCTCTGTCTCAAAAAAAAAAAAAAAAGGCAGAATAATGGGTTGAATGATTTAAGGTCCAAAATTCTAAGATTTTGAAGACAATCTCTTAAATATCTGGGTGTTTGCGCAGTGACTCTAGTTCTGATTCCCAAGGCTGCACGGTGATGGGTAGAAAATTTTTGCTTCATCACTTCCCAACACAACAGGGTGGAACTGGAGAAAAACAGGAAAGACGCATCCTGTGTGACATTGTGACAGAGGCTCCCTATTTCATTCATCCTCACAGGGGCTCATATCTTTCATCACAGGCCAGACTTACTCAGGCACTGCCCTCAAAGCTGGACTCTTATCCTGTGCTGTTCTACTGGAACCCACTATCTATTTGATTCAGGTCGGAAGCATTTTCACAACTTCTAGAATACGTTTTACTCCTCATTTGAGAAATTCGAAGTATCAGTGGAATTTGCTCTTTTCATAGACACAGTTTAATGCAGAAAGCACCAAGAGTTCTGAGCCTTAGAACACAAATAAAGGCCAACCCCGACGGCAGAGTGCCCAGGCCAGGAGAACACTCTGCTACCTTAAACTGCTTAGCCACCTCTCACCCACAAGGGCAATCCAAAGGCTGACAGGGAAGGTATAGAAAATCAATGCACGGGGTGGCACCTGATGGCTCCTGTGGCTCAAAGGAGTAGGGCGCTGGCCCCATATGCTGGAGGTGGCGGGTTCAAACCCAGCCCCGGCTAAAAGCTAAAAAAAGAAAATCAATGCACACTCACTTTGACAGACAATTCTGGGTGCAGAATGCCTGCCACAGGTAATAAATCACTTCATTTAAGTTTATCTTTTTAGCAGTGCACAGTGAATTATACTCATACATCACTTCAACCTCTTCTGTGCCCTGTTGACAAAGGACAAATTGAGAAGGATGGTGGGAAAGCTGGAAGAAAATAGGGAGGGAGATCAAAGAGCTCTGCCACTATGCCTGTGCAGTAGAAGAAATAATAATAATGACAGGCTAGGCATAGGGCCTCACACCTGTAATCCCAGCACTTGGGAGGCCGAGGCCGAGGCCGATAGATTGCCTGAGCTCACAGGTTCGAGACCAGCCTGAGCCAGAGCGAGACCCTGTCTCTAAAAAATAGCCAGGTGTTGGGCGGTGGCTGTGGCTCAAAAGGGTAGGGCACTGGTCCCATATGCCAGAGGTGGTGGGTTCAAACCCAGCCCTGGCCAAAAACTGCAAAAAATATAAATAAATAAAAATAAAATAAAATATATTAAAAAACAAACTAGCCAGGTGTTGTGGCAGGTGCCTGTAGTCCTAGCTGCCTGGGAGGCTGAAGCAAGAGGATCACTTGAACCCAAGAATGTAAGGTTGCTGTGAGCTGTGACGCCACGGCACTCTACCAAAGGTGACCAAATAAGTCTCTGTCTCAAAAAATAATAATAACAATAATAATAACAAAAATGGTAAAGCAATGTTACTGTTTTGTTTTTGAAATTTCCAGTGCCATTTGTAAAATCTGACAGAGCTGTCTGGATTTACTAATGAAGTTACTGGGGTGGAAAATACGTACTGTATTTATCTATTATTTCAGTAAGATCTCAAACACTTTGCTCTTCTAATAATGTATGAGTTTATGTGTGTCACTCATGACACTGCTTAGAAACCAATGCCCTGAGAACCTTGAAGTCCTGAACTCAGGGTGGTAAATGAGATTTCTGGTTCGGCAATATAGTAGCAAACTTAGATAATGTGGAAAAACAAAACAAAACCAACAGTGACCAAAAAACCTCCCGCTACAAACACCTAGGGATGCTGGACAAAGTATAACCCAAAAAGAAAGGGAAAAAAAGAGAATGGAAGTACGTGAGCTGATTCTGAAACTGTTCCAATAACCTACAGAACAGATCTTGGATTTTAAAAGCCAAGAAGACAAAGGAGGTGACACCTTGAGCCCCCATGAAGCAGAACGTTATAACTGAAACTCTGAAAGAAGTCAGGATCTTCAAAGGGATAATTCCTGAGGAAAGAGGAAAAAGAAAACAAACTGGGGGAGAAATCACCCCCTGGAACAGAGGTCCAAGAGAACAACTTGTGCCTTTAGGCTCTAAGTGAAAGAAATAATAACCCTCCCCTAAAAAAAATGGATATCCCACATCTGAGCCTTAAACAGGGTGATCCAGGAAGTACCAAACTAAGATATGAGCAGAAAGACAACTGGCTCCAACCCAGTGATATTCCTGGAATCTCCAGAAGCAGCAACACAAACTGTTCTGCAAGGGCCCCACCATCAGGCCGCCTGAGAGTCCCCCAGGAGAAAAGTAATCTCACTAAAGATCAATTTAGAAGAAAATTAAAAACTGGAATACACTGCAAGCAAAAAACAGCAAACACAACAAACAAGATTATTAGGGCTCCAGGGAATGTGGAATAACCAAAGTGCAATTTGAAAACAAGAATACAAAATAAGCATGTTTAAAACTATTAAAAACAGGAAAAGGGGGAACTAGAACTCTGAAAATATGAAAAAAGTAACAGTCAGCGGTAAAAGTGAAACAATACTTTTAGGAATAAACATTAACCGAGGCTTGGAGCCTATAGCTCAACCGGCTAAGGCGCCAGCCACGTACACCTAAGGTGGCGGGTTCGAATCCAGCCCAGGCCGCCAAACAACAATGACAGCTGCAACCAAAAAATGGCCGGGCGTTGTGGCGGGCGCCTGTGGTCCCAGCTACTTGGGAGGTGGAGGCAGGAGACTCGCTTGAGCCCAGGAGTTGGAGGTTGCTGTGAGCTGTAATGCCATGGCACTCTACCCAGGGGGACAGCTTGAGGCTCTGTCTCAAAAAAAAACAAAAAAAAAAAACAAAAAAAAAACCATTAACCAAAATTAAAAAGTCAATTGATAGGTTCAGTAGTGGATTAGACACACAAAAAGAGAGAATTAAGTAAAATGGAACACAGACCATAGGAAATTTCCCAAAGGGTATCAGAGAGATAAAAGAGCAGCTAAGGGCATCAGAGTAGAGTGATATGCAAACCACATGTATCCACACAGTCCATGCAATCTACATGCATTTAATATGTGCAAAGTCCAGAGATACTGTGTTAGGCTGCATCCTCCAAAAAGCAAATGCCAAGAGAGGATACTGGGGGAAATACCTATAAAAGAAAAAGAGGAGAAAGCTGGAGCAGGTGGGAAGAACCTTAGACATGATGCAGATATGATGGAGAGAGGGAAAGAGCACTGAGTAGGAAGAGACTCAAAGTAAAACTCAGTTGTAAGAACGTTTTAGGCACCCTAATAATGTGAGTCACTGAGCCAAAGTCACCCATGAAAGGATCTTACATCCTGCAGCAATGGGCCAGCATTTGTATCACTGCCATGTTCAGCCACTAGCCTGGAGCAGCCAGGGAGAAAGGTGGCTTCTGAGTGAATCCTGAGATGTGACATCAGGGCTCAGTCAACTACCCTTCCTCCTGCAGGAGATCAGAGCAGCACAGTTTTAAGGCACTGGCACAGTGAAGGAGAAGCAATATTTTAAGAGGTAACAGTTAAGGATTTTGCAGAATTGAGAAAGCCATGAAGCCTCCACATAAAGAAAACAAAGTTCTAAGCAGAATAAATAAATTCATAAACCTACACAATACTGAGATGGCAGAATATCCAAGACAAAGAGAAAACCTTAAAGAACAGCCAGAGAGAGGGACAGATTAGCTACAAAGAAACAATAATCAGACAAAAGACTTCCCAGGAAAAAAAGAAAGCTGAGCCAGGCACAGTGGCACGCACCTGTAGTCCCAGCTACTCGGGAGGCGGAGGCAGGAGGATCACTGGACACGGGAATTCTGGGCCGCAGTGTGTTATGCCCATACAGTGTCTGCACAAAATTCAACATCAACCTCCCAGGAACAGGGGACCATCAGGTTGTCTAAGGAGGGGTAGACCAGGCCAGGTCAGAAATGTGGGAAGTCAAAACTCCCACGCTGACCAGCAGTGGCATCATGTCTGTGAATAGCCATGGTAATAAGCCTGGGCAGTATAGTGAGACCTTGTCTCTTAAAAAAAATAAGGAGGGAGAGAAAGAGAGAGATTGCAGAGAAGACAAATGAAACTCTCATTCACAGGGGTGAGGGAAGATTCTAGACCTAGCCAAAAAAGAGTCATTGAAAGACAAGGGCAAAGAAAAAAGATGTTTCAAACAAAGACTGAGAATGTTTGCATTCATAGGACTTTGCTTAAAAAAAAAAAAAAGCACTGAAAGATATATTTCTAGAAAATAGGCAATCCTGGAGTTACAAACTTCTGACTTACATACAGCTCGTCTGTACAAATAGAGGCTAGTGCAGGAAATAGGCAAAGGCACCTGTTCTAACTTACATACAAATTCAACTTAAGAACAAACCTACAGAACCTGTCTCATTCATAACCTGGGGGCTGCCTGTAGTTTGAAGCAATGATGAGAAAAGAGGCTGGTCAATAAATAAATATAGTTTGGGTTGTACAGAACAACGAAAATAGCAGATAAAATACAAAATACAATAAAATACCAAAAAGGAAGAGACATTAAAACGTTAAATAAAAAGAAAATAAATTGGGGGGGTGTTACTGGAGTTAATTTCAGACTGTGATTTAAGTCTACAGATTAAATATTTGAAGGTAACAAAGCTTGTAGAAGAAAACAAAGGAGGAATTGATAGACCTCAGTTCAGTAGGAGACAGGAAAGGAGAAAAAGAAAGTAAAGTATGAGAAATAGGAAGCATGAAAAAAGAGAAACAATTCAAAAACTATCAACAAGTACTATAAATGCAAACAGACTGAAATAGCTGGTTACAAACAGACTATTAATAGCTGGTTTTCAAACCTCAGACTCAGGATTTTTATCTTCTTAGTTTAGCTATGTGCTGTTTACAAGAGGCATAACTAAAATACAACGTAGAAAAGTTAAATGCAACGGCGTCTGAAAACATATACCAGACAGAAACTGACCAAAAAGGCTGACATCACCACGTCCCTATCATTGAAAGACTAAATAAAAGCATCCTTCAGATGCGCTGATTCTTTGCAGGGCACTTATTGGTTATTATCAAACAACTTATTTAACCTTCTTGAGCTGTTTCCTTCCTCTGTAAAATGGAATAATAATAATAGACCTTTTTTAAAAACTATAATCTTGTTTTGTTTTGTTTTTTTGAGACAGAATCTCACTTTGTCCCCCTCAGTAAAGTGCCGTAGCATCATAGCTCACAGCAACTTCAAACTCTTAAGCTCAAGTGATTCTCTTGCCTCAGCCTCCCAAGTAGCTAGGACTACAGGCACCTGCCACAACACCTGGCTATTTTTAGAGATGGGGTCTCGCTCTTGCTCAGGCTGGTCTCGAACCTGTGAGCTCAGGCAATCCACGCACCTCAGCCTCCCAGAGTACTAGGATTACAGGTGTGAGCCACCACGCCTGGCCTATAACCTGTTTTATTTTTAATAACAAAAGAAAACGCAGCAAAATGTTAACACCTGTTGAACCTTTCTGGTGGGTACATAAGAAGGAGTTTCATCACTGTATATTGTTAGATATTTGAATTGTTTTAAAAATAAACATGTTGGCTCAGCGCCTATAGCTCAACCGGCTAAGGCGCCAGCCACGTACACCTAAGGTGGCGGGTTCGAATCCCCACCCCGGACCCGCCAAACAACAATGACGGCTGCAACCAAAAAATAGCCGGGCGTTGTGGCGGGCGCCTGTGGTCCCAGCTACTTGGGAGGCGGAGGCAGGAGACTCGCTTGAGCCCAGGAGTTGGAGGTTGCTGTGAGCTGTAATGCCACGGCACTCTACCCAGGGGGACAGCTTGAGGCTCTGTCTCAAAAAAAAAATAAAAAATAAAAAAAAAATAAACATGTTGTCATTTTTTTAATTCACAAACCCAATAACCAAGTAAACACACAAGATTGCAGTAAACAGCCACACTCTCATATACCATTTGCGAGCCAGTAAACTTGACAACTTTCCTAGAAGATATTTTACAAGTTATACCAAAGCTTTAAAACTGTAGACACCCTTAAACCCACCAGAGCTTCAATTCTGTAATTTATCCCAAGGAATTAATCAGAGATGTGTACAAACATGTATATACCATTGATAGCTGAGTTAATTCTAATGGTAAATAATTCAAAACAACTTCAATGTTGTTGGAAATTGCTTTAGTACATTTTAATGCGTTTGTATATCAGAATAGCACACAGTCATTAAAATTCAAGTTACGGAAGAATATTAATGAAGGTATTATATATTAATAAGTGAAAAAGACACAAAACGGTCTGCACAGAGGAGACTTAGGCTTTATCTAAAAACGCGTGTATTACCTACACAGATGATGGTTTGGAAGGACACAGAACAACTTCTACTGAGGCCTCTCTAGCTGGTGAAGATTCTGAATGCCTTTTGTTTTACTGTGCTTTTCTGTGTTTTCTAAGTTGTCTCCAGCAAGCATATGGTGCTTTGCAATTAGGAAAAAAGCAATCATTGTTGCTAAAGGAAACAGCAATAACTCCAGTTTACAATCGAATGTGGGGTCAACAAACTCTATCCTGCAGGCCAAATCCTGCCTGTCACCCGTTTCTGCACTTCCCATGAGTTAAGAAAGGTTTTACATTTTTTACATGGATGAAAAAACATCACAAGAAGAATGAAATTTACAATACCTCATTCTAAATCTTTGCGTCCAAAAGACAAAACCCTGTAGAATTACTATTACTCATTTTATACACAAGGAAACAGAAGCTTCTAGATGGGTTATGTAAGTCGTCAAAGATCTCATGGTTAGTCTTTGAGCTGGAATTCAAACTCGAAGAGCCTTACCTAGACAACTTGTTCTATCCTTTGTTATATAAGTGCCTACATACTACCCTCCATTTTGTCTCTTGGCTCAAAAAACCTAATATATTTATTATCCATCCCTTTACAAAAAATGTTCACAGACCCCTGCTCTAGTTGACACAGAGGAAGTGGCAGAGAAGACCAGGAGACTGTCACAGTATTGATGGAGATTCCCACACCTGGGACCACAGAGTAGCCAATATCCCAGATGGCTCTCTCCTAAGCTGTTCTACAAGCTCTCAATATCCAGAGACTGAGTTTCTTTCCTTAGTCTGCTCTGACTATGTTTTATCCATTTATCTCTTAACAATGGGTGAGAAATACAAAGAAAAGTTCAACTTATGGCCGGGCGCAGGGGCTGACACCTGTAATCCCAGCACTCTGGGAAGCCGAGGCATGGGGACTGCTTGAGCTCAGGAGTTCAAGACTAGTCTGAGCAAGAGCAAGACCTCATCTCCACTAAAAATAGAAAACCTAGTCAGGTGTAGTAGTGCGTACTTTGGTGTAGTCTCAGCTCTTGGGGAGGCTGAGGCAAGGGGACCTCTTGAGCCCTACACTTTGAGGTTGGTGTGAGCTATGATGCCATGGCACTCTACCCAAAGTGAGACTCTGTCTTTAAAAAAAGAGAGAGAGAGAAAAAACAGAAGTTAAACTTAATTCAGTCAAGTTTATCACTCCTTAGAACCTTTGGTGAAATAGTTTGTCCAAGGGAAGAGATTTGACTTTTTTTTTTTTTTAAGAGACAGAGTCTTGGGCAGTGCCTGTGGCTCAGGGAGTAGGGCACCAGTCCCATATACCCAGGGTGGCAGGTTCGAACTCTGCCCCAGCCAAAACTGCAACAACAACAACAACAAAAAGAGACAGAGTCTTGCTCAGTTGTCCAGGCTGGAATGCAGCAGCACAATCATAGCTCACTACAGTCTCCAATTCCTGAGTTCAAATGATCTTCCTGCCTCAGCCTCTGCCTCTGGAGAAGCTGGAACTGCATGGTCACACCACCAAGCTTGGCTAATGTCTTAATTTTCTGTAGACACAGGGTCTCCCTGTGTTGTCCAGGTTGGTCTCAAACTCTTAGCCTCAAGTAATCCTCCCACCATGGCATCCAAAGTGCTGGAATTACAGACATGAGCCACTATACCTCATGCAGATTTGACTTTTGTATCATCTCTAGAATTGATTGATCAGTGTTTTCTGTCACCTTAAATAACTGAGAATTGGCTACTTATACTAAGTATCAGTTTGTTCATTCATTCAACAAATCCTAAGTATGTACTCAGCTCCATGGATGGACCAAATAGGTAGAGCAGCGCACAGATCAGTAGTAGATATCTAGAAACAGATATGTATATATAAAACAATACAACACAACACATTCTATAACTGAAAGCAGTTTTTAAAAAGTACAGGAAATGGCCTGTCATCCTAGCTCTCTGGGAGGCCGAGGCAAGTGGTTTGCTTGAACTTAGGAGTTTGAGACCAGCCTGAGCAAGAATGAGAGAGACCCCATCTCTAAAAATAGCTGGGTATTGTGGTGGGCACCTATAGTCCCAGCTACTCTGGAAGCTGAGGCCAGAGAAGCACTTAAGCCCAGGAGTTTGAGGTTGCTATGAGCTGACACCACGGCACTCTACCCAAGGCAACAGAGTAAGACTCTACCTCAAAAAAAAAAAAAAAAAAAAGTACAGGAAATGCAAAATAAAACCACTGTGTGATATCGCACACACCCATTAGAATAGCTATAAACAACAAGATAGAGATAATACCACGTACTGAGAAGGATGTGGAAAGGTCGAAACCCTCATACATTGCTGGTTGGAACAAAAACAAAAAAACGCAACAGTAAAACATTCTGGCAATTTCTTCAAAGGTTAAACATACATGTAAGATCAGACCCCCGCAATTCTACTCCCAAGTCTTTACCCGAAAGGAGAAAACACACCTCCAGACCAAGACTTGAACGCACATGATCACAGCAGCAGTATTCCTAACAGCTCCAAACTGAAAACCACCCAGTGCCCTTGGTCTGGTGGCTGGGCAAACAAAATGTGGTACGTCCATACAAAAGAATCCTAGTCGGCTCGGCACCTATAGCTCAACCGGCAAAGGCGCCAGCCACGTACACCTAAGGTGGCGGGTTCGAATCCCCAGCCCGGACCCGCCAAACAACAATGACGGCTGCAACCAAAAAATAGCCGGGCGTTGTGGCGGGCGCCTGTGGTCCCAGCTACTTGGGAGGCGGAGGCAGGAGACTCGCTTGAGCCCAGGAGTTGGAGGTTGCTGTGAGCGTGATGCCACGGTACTCTACCCAGGGGGACAGCTTGAGGCTCTGTCTCAAAAAAAAAAAAAAAAAAAAAAAAAAAAGAATCCTAGTCAACAATAAAGAAAGAACCAAGTGCGATGTGTTCGACGTGGATGGAGCCCACCGCGCCATGCTGAGTGAAAGCGGTCTCAGACGACGACAGAGGGCATGATTTTAAGTGAAATTACTAGAAAAGATAAAACTGTAGAGACATAAAGCAGGTCACTGTTTGCCTGGGATTAGAGGAAGAGCAAGGACGGAGGAGGCAACATGATGGTGGCCTGTGTGGAGGGATTTGCTAACCTCACCAGTAGACTTTAAATGAGAGAGTTTATCAGACGCGAAATGAACCCCAATAAAGCTGATTAAAGCCAAACGGAGCAAAAGACAGCTAACTACTGGAGAGGGGGAAAGGGAGGGGAAGGCTTCAGAAGAAAGAGGACTTTTGAGATGATGCTGTGATGGTATCGGAGACACTTGGTTGGGGCAGGGATTTAACTGTGTGCAAAGGCAGAAAGGTGACTGGGGTGGGGAAGGAGGTGGAGGGTGGGCTGCCGGCACTTAGAAGGGAGGGCCTGCTAGGAAGTTGGTAAGGGATGGGAACTCATTCAAGGACTTCAAGAAAGTGAGTGACAATCAAACCCGCGTTTTAGAAAGCTAACGATGGCATGACACAAAAAGGTGACTTAGAAAAGAAGGGAAAAAGCAAGAGGCTATGCTGGTGTTTTTCAACCTTTTTTAACCTCACGGCACACTTGAACCTACAGTTAAACTTCTACTGCACACTTAAATGATGTTGATTTAAAAGAGAGAGTAAGAGAAAGAATATGTTTACTATGCTTTGAACTTCTTTCAAAAGTAATTTAATTAATGATCTTTAAAAACTGTCATGGCACACCTAGGATCCTATCAAGGCACACGGGGCGACAATCACTGGGTCAAGACATAAATGAAAACAGAACCCGCTGTAGGCAAAGTAGGAGGAGGTCAGATCCAAGAGAGATTTGGAAGGTAGAACCCACGACTTACTACTATCCAGCTTCGGATCAGGTGCTGGGAGAAAGGAAGAGACAGCTCCCCGAGCTTCTGGTCTGAGCTACGGAGAAGCTCGTGGTATCCTCAGAAGAGATGAGGTGGACAGGGGCAGAGGCAGGTGTGGGGGAAAGAATCATAACTTCTTCATAGAGTGATTTTGAGGGGCCCCGAGGATGTTCCAGAGCCAGTATCCAATGCACCGTGGCAACACTGGGAAGAATCTGGAAACAAAGTTACAACCTGGGGGTATCATTAGGAAGAAGACGGTCACTGAGACTATTAAACTGCGTTAAGATTCCCATGGACTCGTATAAACAGTGAGAAGTTACGGCTCAAGATGAAAAAGGTAAACAAGAGTCTACTTTCTGGCTCGGTGCCCGTAGCACAGTGGTTACAGTGTCAGCCACATGCACCCAAGGCTGGCAGCTTTGTACCCGGCCCAGGCCAGCTAAACAACAATGACAACTGCAACGAAAAATAGCCGGGTGTTGTGGCGGGCGCCTGTAGTCCCAGTTACTTGGGAGGCTGAGGCAAGAGAATCATTTAAACCCAAGAGTTGGAGGTTGTTGTGAGTTATAACGCCACAGCACTCTGCCCAGGACGACATAATATGACTGTCTCCAAAAAAAAAAAAGAGCCTACTTTCCCTGTCATGCCTGCAAAGACATCAAGAAGATGCCTTGTCTTCTGTTGCTGTTTTTGTTGGTTTGTTCAAAAAAGGTTGCCAGCAGATTTATTTGAAGAGTAAGAGATTAGGAAACAAACCTGTGGGGTAGAAGGATGAGGGGGCAGGGAGTGGGGAAGTGGAAGGCTTTGGGGGACCACAGTGTATGGCCCACTTCGTGGGGGCAGGACACAATTATAAGAGAGACGTTACCTAACAAAGGCAATCAGTGTAACCTAATTCTTTGAACCCTCATGGAATCTCAAATAATAAAAAAAAGAAAACAAACATGCAAAAGGTGATACTCTACCTAGGAGCAAATGTACAGTTTGGAGAGTACAATCGCGGAATATAACAGAGGCAATTTATACAGAATTTGGTACCAAGAAAGCAAGGTGCACCACTGAGCTGCCTTTGAAATCCTCATATTGCTCCCAGGGGCATTAGTCTGCTCTTTCAAGTCAAGGGTGGATGGGTCAGATTCCATATACTGCCTGAGGCTCACCCACAGCCGCTCAAATCCACGTCGGTTCATGACCACCCTAGTCAATAACACGCTATACAAATTGGTACCCTGCCATCTGGACCATCCCAAGGCCCCCAAATGGCTGACACGCACACAGGCCAAAAAATTTCATCCAGTTGTGTATACCGAGTATTAAGAAATGTAGACAAAAGAGCCATAGGCTAAATGCCAGGAGATCCGGATCTTATTATACTCTTTTCTTCTACCAGACAAGTTCATTATATTCTCCCACATCCCTGTATGGACAAATGGGAAAGAGATTTTAAAAACAGAGAGTGTACAACATAGGAGAATACTGCCTGAGAGCTAGAAGCCACATCACACACATGCTCCTGTAGATTTAGGGACCAAATAAGTCTATGAACTTGAACTCCATCATTTTCAGGGAGAGAAGAGTCTGTGATGATCAACCTTGAGAGTCATTTACAAGAATCCCTGCCTTCATGTGCAGGAATTGCTGGATAACTCAGGTTTTCCTTGTGTCTAAAATCTTCCAATTCTGTTTATACCTTTTTTTAGACTTTCAAGTAAGAGACTTAAAATATGACCCAGAATCCTCCTTCCTCAGGCTCTCCTGCCCACCTACAGTGAATATCGTCCTTCTCCAAAAGTAAGTCACCACCTTCTCGTTGGCCTTCCCTACAGGTGGCCGTCTGGGGCTCAATAAATGACTCCAGAGTGAAAGAACAGCAGGACATTAGACAGAGGAAAAGATCTTTACATGATGCATCTTAAAAATAAAGTTTTATGTCTCTTACACATCCATGAACAGACGAATGGATAAGCTCACTGTGGTATATACATACAATGGAACAGTATTCAGTCTTAACATGAAATGAAATGCAATTCTGACACACGCTGTGACATGGATCAACCTTTAAAACGTTAGGTAAGCAAGATGAGCCAGACACAAAAGGATAATTTGTGTGATTCTCCTTTCAGGAGGTACCTAGAACAGGCAAATTCCTAGAGACAGAAAGTAGGAGAGAGGGCACCAGAGGAGGGGGGAAGGGGTCAACGTGAAGCTACTGTTTAATAGGTACAGAGTGTTTGTTTGGGGTGATGAGAAAAGTTCTGAAAATGGAGCCTGATGATGGCTGCACGGCCTTGTGAATGTACTGAATCCCACTGAACTCTACATTTTTGTGTTAAGTATATTTTATCACAATGTTTTTTAAAAAGTTTTCCAGGCTGGGAGTTGCATTAGCTCACTTTTAGGTGGCTATTTCTTCATTGAGTTCTTAATTGTCTAATTAGGCTGGGTACAGTGGTGAGCCCCTGTAGTCCCAGCTACTTGGGAGGCTGAGGCAGGAGGATCACTTGAGCCTAGGAGTTTGAGGCTGTAGTGAGCTATGATCATGCCCCTGCACTCTAGTCTGGGTGACAGAGCAAGACCCCACCTCAAAAAATAAAAAACAAAAAAACTATCTAACTGATACCAAAGATTCATAGAGCTCATTGTCCAAATGTCTACAGTCCTTAATTTGAAAAATACCATAAGAATGAATAGAACCTTCTATAAAGAAGACAGATGAATGGCTAGCAAATATATGAAAAAATGCTCATTGTCCCTAATTATGAGAGAAATGCAAATCAAAACCACCCTGAGATACCATCTAACACTGGCAAGAATGGCCCACATCAAAAAATCTCAAAACTGCAGATGCTGGTGTGGATGTGGAGAGAAAGGAACACTCTTACACTGCTGGTGGGACTCAAACTAATGCAACTTTTTTGGAAGGAAGTATGGAGAACCCTCAAAGAACTCAAGCTAGACCTCCCATTTGATCCTGCAATCCCATTACTGGGCATCTACCCAGAAGGAAAAAACTCCTTTCATCATAAGGACACTTGCACTAGACTGTTTATTG
>NW_003852413.1:14635585-14649668 GCF_000181295.1 Otolemur garnettii | reverse complement strand
AATGGAGAAGCATGAATCCTATGTATTCACTTTTGATATGAGGACAATTAATGATCTAATAATGACCTAGAAACCGGAGTTTCTATGAGCTAAAAGAGAAAAAAGTTTATGTTTCTAATGCTTGTACTTTAACAAGGTGCTCCCTGTATCAAAGGATTAACCTTTTTTTTTTTTTTTTTTGTAAGACAGAGCCTCAAGCTGTCACCCTGGGTAGAGTGCCACAGTATCACAGCTCACAACAACTTCCAACTCCTGGGTTTAATCAATTCTCTTGCGTCAGCCTCCAAAATAGCTGGGACTACAGGTACCCACCACAACATCCGGCTATTTTTTGGTTGCAGCCGTCATTGTTGTTTGGTGGGCCTGGGCTGGATTTGAACCTGCCAGCTCTGGTGTATGTGACTGGCATCTTAGCCACTTGAGCTACAGGTGCTGAGCTGGACTGACATTTTAAAGGGAGAAAAATCGCTTTTCGTATTTGGCTGTTTTGGCAACTAACTACATATTCCTACTTTATTGACCCTTTTCTCAACCCCAGAGCAGAGAAAGTTGAGTTTTGTTCTCTGAGATCTCTAGATTATAATGTTGAAGTTCTCAAGCAAAACCTGCCAGGAATGCCAGATGTCTTGTCAAGGTAAAGACAGGAAGAATTTTTTTTCTTTGCTATCTGTCAAGAAAATATAGGCATGTGCTTATTACTTTAAAAAATTTTTCTTTTCAACAAAAGAAAGAGTGATACTTATTCCACTGGCAGCTTAACAAATAATCTCAGGTCCTCTGCAAGGCTTCAAAATGGATGATTAGACGGCAACAAGCTGCCAGACCCCACAGGAGACTGACAGTCCCCAATCGAAGCCTTCCAAAGACATATGCCTCGACAGCGATTCCCTGGGTCACTTCTAACTTCCTCCAAACTCTGAGCCTTTCCATACTGGACCCGGGACGAGGAGCCGATCCAGGAAAAAGGACGTGGCTATGTCAGCATTCATGCTATGTCCCCCCTTAAAAAGTGACTGGAAATAAAGTAAGTCACTGAAATAAAGTAAGGAAGTAAAGACAAATGGTTTTAACTGCTTGGGTGACAATGCACAGGTGACAGAGAGGAAAAGCAAAGAGATAAGAAGCAGAGCAATAAATATTTTGCAAATCGATGTGCCTGCCTCTGCAGCTTAGTAAATACGGACTAATGGTGATTTTGGCTATGGGAGGTGGGAACTTTGCACTAGAAGGTAATACCCCATAGGAAGGATTAAAAGCACAGGGCCGTGAAAGAGAGGAGAGAATGGGTTCGTGGTTCATGGAGGGGACAAACGAAGGTAAGATCAGTGAGGGTGGGGACCAGAATAAAGCAGGAGACACTTGCAAGGGAGGCTCACCACCAAGGGCCGCCGAGCACCCTCCGAGGCTGCACTGGCCCCCCAGGGGTGAAGTCTTGCCGCGGTTCTGAAAGCTCCTGGTTCCAGACGATAAAATCACTCTCCTCTGGGATAAGACCCACAGACCTCCACACGCTCAGTGACACATGTAGACCCAGGTGACCAAAAGCAAAAGAAAAATCCTGCATGAAACCCCTCACAGTCAGTCTTTACAAAGAAGTGATGTGTTAGCTGGGCTTCCAAGTAAAAAATTCAGAAAATAAACACCTTCATAGTAGGGGGGCTCATCTCTTTGTGTTTTCAAAGATGACAAAGCAGATTACAGATCCACCATTTGAAGGACCCAGAAGTGCCTGTCATGCTGGGGGCTTGGGATGTGCGTGTTTTGAAACCAGCACAAAGTGATCAACTCTCCCTTTAGAGATATTGGAGCATCTCGCCTTGTCCTCCTCAGAGACCCTGGAATGGGAAGAAACGTACAGGCTCACTCTGTGTGGTTCTTCTATTTCTCTTGGCTTACTTTTTTTTTTTTTAATGAAATCTTAAGCAGAAAGCAAATGATTTTTTTTTTTTACCATATTCATAAATTCTCTATTTCTGTGGGATATCCTGGTCACGCTTGCACATACTTTGATTTTCCATTCCATTGCTTTGGACACAGAAGAATTTCTCCCTTCTCCAGGCAGAAAAGACTCCAGAAAAAAAGACGGGTTGTGCCCTAGTTTTAGGAAGTGCTGAAGCGGCAGGTCACAAAGCCATAAGGAGCCAGCTACCACTTGTGGCCACAGGGAAAAAAAGAAAAAAAAAAGGTCAGCCAAACAGAGATACCTAGAGTCTGATTGAAACTTCTGGAGCAATTCAAGCCTCACTCTCCAAATGCCTAAACAATGGCCTCTATTTATACCCAGTTCCAAAGACCTCATTGCATCAGAAGGCACCTTCCTGAATAAGATTGTGGCTAATTCTCCCTGCAGCAGAAATCCACTCCAATGAATAACAAAGCCGCGCTGTGTTATTCATAATCAGGATTAAACCTGGTGGGACAAAGCCCACAGTTGCCAGGTCAACTTGGGGTAGGACTGAGTACAGAAAACTTGGGGTTCATATTTCTCTCCCACTAACCAGAACCTGGCAGTTGGTGGAGGCACTCATGTCTTTACATGTGCCTGTCACAATTTCTTTTGTCTGTTAAAGGAAAGTGCTTTGAGAGACAGCGCTGCATTACGTAAATATTACTCGTGTTCTCAGCCCCCTGTCACAGCGTGAATATATTTCCTTCAAAACAACACACAGTAACTGCTGGGGCTTTGACATGCTGACCTGAGGAAGGGGCCTCAAGGTCTCTCTGACCTCCCCTCCTACCCCTCATTCTGTCTCTCCCAAAGCAGGGAAGAAGCTGTTCTCTGAAGTCCCCTTATCTGCCTAAAATCGGGACCTGTCAAAGAAGAAAACAATTACCTTTGGATCCCCGAGTTTTCATTAACTCAACTCATGGCCAGAGAAAAAAGAAAAGACTGAAGTCTGTCAACACACCTGGATAGATTTTTGTGACAAACCAGCTGGCTCTGGGGGGCCCAACAGATTTCGTCCCAGGCCATTATGTGTGTTCTTCAAACCCACCGAATTCTGAAAATCACTTGCCAGCCCACACAACCACCCCCACGTCCCCATCTCCCTTTCCCCTAAGAAAAACCTATAACCATCTGCCCCCCACTGGGATATTGAGCTCTTTCCCCATACACACTAATAAATTTGTATTAGTCTGCCCTTTAGCCATTGATTTTTCAGGGAACCTTTGGAAGGCTAACAGGAAGTTTTCCCTTGGCACCGACATTACACACATCTAAATAATTCCCCAGCCTGTCCGCTCACCCCAAAGGTGGCCTCCCTCTGTTCCAGGCCTAGGTTTTCCTTCCCATTTACTGCTCTCCACCCGGTCCTCGTTCCAGCTAAAACAACCTGCTGACCACGTGCTACACACAAGATTTATGGTTTCCCGCTTACAAACCTTCTTTGCCAAAATCCATATACATCCTTCACAACTTGCTTCCAAGAGCTTCCCCGGGGGCCCAGCCCACATGTGATCCCTTCTCTGCACACTGAGTTACACGTCGTGGTTCATATTGAGTTTGCAATCAATTAAAATGCTCGTGTTCTCCCTTTAACAATTATGTACAAAGTGGTACACTGTCTGGGATTTGCTTCAAAATAATCCAGGGAGGGGGCAGCAGTGGGGGGCAGTAGGCTAAGAGACTAGAGTGGTCACGAGTTGATTGTTAGAGCTGGGTGGTGGGTCCATGTGGCTTCATCATACTGCTCTCTTGACTTTCACTTATGTTTGAAAGTTTCCATAGTAAAAATCTGACAATAATTACAAGGTCGGCTCGGCGCCTGTGGCTCAAGTGGCTAAGGCGCCAGCCACATACACCTTAGGTGGCAGGTTCGAATCCAGCCCGAACCCGCCAAACAACAATGACGGCTGCAACCAAAAAATAGCCTGGCATTGTGGTAGGCGCCTGTGGTCCTAGCTACTTGGGAGGCAGAGGCAGGAGACTCACTTGAGCCCAGGAGTTGGAGGTTGCTGTGAGCTGTGATGCCATAGCACTCTACCCAAGGGGACAGCTTGAGGCTCTGTCTCAAAAAAAAAAAAAAATAATTACAAGGTCATGGCTAATGACAATGACTAAGTTTCAATCAAACCTGGGATCTCCTGGCTTTCAGATCAGTGTTCTCTCCACCATGCTCTTTTTCACAGATTACTCTGTAGTTGCTATTACTGCATTTTTCACTGTATCAAATTATATTCATTTATTCATTTGACATGGAAAGCCCTGGTTACTTGCCTCAGGGAGCTGGCAGTGGACCTGGAGACATAGGTAAACAGATAAATCACAGTTAAGTTGTGGGTGCAACAATGAAGCTATGAATTGAGTGGAAACAGTTTCCTATGGGAAAACAGCCATCAAACCCTCTTGGGGGAGCCCAAGATGGTAGCAGAGCCGGGAAGGGGTATCCAAGGTCAAACTTAAGAGCTAAGCAGAGATATTTTAGGGAAGGGGCTTGGGGACAGGGATATAATTCAGAGAGAAGGTACAGCATGGGCAAAAGTACAGTCTTCTTGGAGAGAGAACAGAGGAAAGGGCAGGGCCAGGCAGGGCAGAGGCCCTGATGAGTTAAGTGGAAAGGAGATTGTAAAGGGGATTGGGTGCCAAGACGGATGACTGGATTTTTGCTCTCCGGCAATCCAGAGCCAACAAGGAAGTAGCAGGACAACTGTGGGCTACTAGGAAGGCAAATGGCAGCTGTGTAGGTGAGAGCCGGGAGTAGGCTTTTCTAACAGACCAGAGCCAGGATTAGCCTCAGAGATGGAGGTACTCACCCTGGTGCAAAATGTAAAGAGGCACCCCAAACCTTAATAACCCAGATAAATATTATTTTCATGCAATATAGTATTTTTTTTTAAATCAAAATGAATACCAAAAAAAGCCACAGTGAAAAATATTCCAGGTTCGGCGCCCATAGTTTAGTGGTTAGGGCGCAGGCCACATATACCAAAGGTGGTGGGTTCAACCTGGCCTGGACCTGCTAAACAACAATGACAACTGCAATCAAAAAATAGCTGTGCATTGGGGCAGGTGCCTATAGTCTTAGCTACTTGGGAGGCTAAGGCAAGAGAATCCCTTAAGCCCAAAAGTTGGAGGTTGCCATGAGCTGTGTTGCCACTGCACTCTACCGAGGGCAACATAGACTCTGTCTCAAAAAAGAAAAAAATTCCAAACAATAAATAAAAACAGCCTGTTGTTGGTTTTACAACTTAACTTAGTGGACCACTGACCTTGAAATGCCAACCCCACCTCCCCCGCTCCCAGCCCCAAACCCACTGGGTAGGTTTATGACCATTGGTAATGAATTAAGAACAGATGGGACCACGTGGTGCTTTACACATAGTTTTTTTTTTTTTTTTAATTGTAGAGCTTTATTAACATTCTCATTTGGTTCACAGTATGGGAGGATATGTTAATAAGCATATATACCGAGGTATACATTCTCCCACACACACACCCCTCATGGCTTGGCAGGGCACTGTAATGACAGAGCAATGAAGGAGGAAGGATGGTCCTAAAACAACAATAGAAGTTCAGAGGGTTAAAGAGGAGAAGCCGGATAGATGCAAGCAACACTTCCTGGACAGAAATGAAAGAACGTGGAAAATGCAGGCAGATTCGGCAGTTTCAGCTCCTCTTGCACTCGGCAGAATTTATCCTATCCAACTAAACCATAAACGCTTCAGGGGCAAAATTCCCACCCTCCTGTTCCTCTGTATCATTTTGCATCCAGCTCAATAAGTTCTTATTAACTGATTAAGTGAAAAAAGAAGAGCTTAAATCCAAGGCACATGCGAGCGATGCCAGGACGGTTTCCTAATTCGCACAGCTTCTCCGCAGGGAACAGCGGGGCGCAGGGATGCAGATTCAGAAAGTAGCAACTATTCACGATGACTAAGACCCCCAAAGTCTAGAAAGTTATTTTCGTGACGCTCCTCTGTCATTTTTCCCTCTTAATTTTGCATTCTTAGGACTAGAAAAAAGAATCGTTGAAGTCAAGGCTCGGCGATACGGTCTCTGTACAGCTGTGATCAGATTAGAAGAAAAGCTGAGGTCGTGGCTGCTTCCACCCGCCTCGTACACCCGGAGAATAAATGAGCTGCTTTGCAGCGTTCTGTATCAAATATTAACCGGATCCCCACCTCACCCTCCTTCCGTGATTTCCACTCTGCTTGTGTGAGCTTCAGGCTTACGTGATACGAAGATAGCCCCACCTGTGCTGAGCAAATCAGAGGCCGAGTTCCAGGCCGTGGACAGTGTAAATGACAGTGAGGGTGAGGCGTCATCCAGATGAATCATCAGGTGTGGGAAATGCGTTTGAGAGACTCAAAATAACCTGGGAGGCCTTAATAAAGAAAAGCCTACAAGACCTAACTTTCAGACATCTTCAGAAGGCTGAGTTGCTTTGAGACTGAGGTACACAGAAGGCAACTCGTTGCCCGTGGCCAGGCCCAGGCAAGGAGCGATGACTAAACAGGAAATGGGTTACTTAGCAGTGCAACGGATGTACAAGTGTTCAAAGCACAGGCACAAGACGTATACTCTGATATTCCTATAAAGTTAAAACAAAGCCGCATTAACCCTGACAGGTGCATGAGAGGCCAGTGTGCTGAAGTTATACCTGCTTCCATCTCCTGGAGATCTTCATTCTCTGTGAATAATTGTGAATTCCTTAAAGCTGTTGTTTATGGGGTGTTTATTGGGCGTCATTATGTTCCCTGTGCTTCAGAGGCATAATTTTTAAATCCCCCAAAAGTCGCACAGGGGGAAACATTATCTCCATTTTATAAAAGGAAGTTCACAGAGGTAAAGTCATTTGCCTGATTTCACAGAGCTGGTTCATAATGGAGCCTGAATTCAAGTTCAAACCTAGAGCAAAACCAGGCTTAGAGGAACTAGCAATTTTTCCTCTTGAGGTCCCAGTGACCTTACTTTTGTTGACCCAAGGTCAAGGCTGGGATTAGAAAGGAGGAGCGTGAAGTCAAGTTTGCCAGGGCAGAATCAGATTCTGTCTTCAACACTTTGATACTTTGTTCATCTTGGAGTGTTTTGCACTAACTTTGATTTTTAAAAAAATGTTGTATTAGGCTGGGCATGGTGGCTCATGCCTGTAATTCTAGCACTCTGGGAAGCTGAGGTGGGTGGATCCCTTGAGCTCAGGAGTTCAGGACCAGCCTGAGCAAGAGCAAGACCCTATCTCTAAAAAGAAAAAAACCCAGCAGGTGTTGTGGTGGGCACCTGTAGTCCCAGCTACTGGGGAGGCTGAGAGAAGGGAGTCACTTGAGCCCAAGAGTTTGAGGTTGCTGTGAGCTGTGACACCACAACACTCTACTGAGGGCAACATATGAGACTCTGTCTCAAAAAAGAAAAAGAAGGCTCAGCGCCTGTGGCTCAAGCGGCTAAGGCGCCAGCCACATACACCTAAGGTGGCGGGTTCGAATCCCCAGCCGGGCCCACCAAACAACAATGATGGCTGCAACCAAAAAAAAATGGCCAGGCGTTGTGGCGGGCGCCTGCAGTCCCAGCTACTTGGGAGGCTTTGGCAGGAGACTCGCTTGAGCCCAGGAGTTGGAGGTTGCTGTGAGCGTGATGCCACGGCACTCTACCCAGGGGGATAGCTTGAGGCTCTGTCTCAAAAAAAGAAAAAAAAGAAAAGAAAATGTCCAGCCCATCACAAAAAAATGATGTGTGTGTAATAACAGATATGTTCAGCTTGGCACCTGTGGCTCAAGTGGCTAAGATGCCAGCCACATACACCTAAGGTGGTGGGTTCGAATCCAGCCTAGGCCCACCAAAACAACAATGATGGCTGCAACCAAAAAATAGCCGGACGTTGTGCCAGGTGCCTGTGGTCCCAGCTACTTGGGAGGCTGAGGCAGGAGACTCGGTTGAGCCCAGGAGTTGGAGGTTGCTGTGAGCTGTGATGCCACAGCACTCTACCCAGGGGACAGCTTGAGGCTCTGTCTCAAAAAATAAATAAATAAATAAATTACAGATATGTCCATTAGTTTGACTTCATTCTACTCTGTATCTAATATCTATATCAAAATATCATGGGATATTCCATAAATATATACCATTTTTCATTTGTCAACAAATGAATGAACAAAATGTCTAAGAGTAATGTCATGCCCCCTGCCCAAGGCTGGAGAGCAAATTAATTTCCATAAGAAATAGTCCTCCATAGTTATTAGGTTTTCAAACATCTGCTTCACAAAATCATCTCAGAGCCCTGTCACCAGATACAAAATTAAATAAATACTGTGAACTGAGACTATGGGTTGTCACTGGTAGCTGGGGGAACAACAGTCATCCTTTTATTTCTAACCTTTTGTTTCTGCAAATGTGGTCTGTTAGGACATGCCTGGGTATTAAGAGAGTAGTGGCCAGGCCAACAGCAAACACAGCTGTTTTGAATTCTATTCTGTATTTTTTAATTAACGAAATAGAGTGTTTGATTAAAAAAAATCAACATTGCAAGGTTCATCAATTACATGGGATAGAAACTGTGACAAAGAAAGTTACATCATCTGGGGAATTATTTCTTATAGAAATTAATTTGTTCTCCAGCTTTGGGCAGGGGGCACGACATTACTCTTAGACATTTTGTTCATCCCTAATTGATTTCCTAAGCAAATCAGATGTTTCCTGACTGAAATAAAGAAACATTCACTCTGCACCTACTGTGTGTCCAAACCCACCCAGGAGCTTGGTGATACTATGGAGTCAGGTATCACTGAGACAAAGGGCCAGGTTTCCTGGGAAGCTGATGCCCACTAAGGCATTGCCATTTGGAACAGTGGCTTGCGGATGGTGCACTGTCATTAGTTTAATTAGAAAAAAGTGCCAGTCCCTGTAGACTTTCTATAGAACAAGCCAAGGGAAGTGTGGAGGAGCAGAGTTGGGTGGACCTCTGGCAGGATTACAATAAAATTACATTTTTGTGACCTAGTGTTTTCTTTTTAGCACTTTTGACTCAGAATAGTAGCAGTCAGCAACAGCAGGTCTGCTTTCTGTTGTTGGAGCAAAGGATTAAGCTTCTGGGTTGCTTCTCTGGGTCTTCTAATTTGAACTAATAAACATTTAAAAGAGAGGAAGGGGCTGGACTCGGTGGCTCACCCTTGTAATCCTAGCACTCTGGGAGCCCGAGGCGGATAGATCACCTGAGCTTATGCGTTTGAGACCAGCCTGAGCCAAAGGCTTTAAAAATAGCCAGGCATTGTGGAGGGTGCCTGTAGTCCCAGCTCCTCGGGAGGCTGAGGCAAGAGGATCACTTGAGCCCAAGAGTTTGAGGTTCCTGGAGGCTATGATGCCACAGCACTCTACCAAAGGTGACAAAGTGAGACTATCTCAAAAAAAAGAAAAAGGGAGGAAGGAAAAATGATTTCTGAGCCCAGATAAATTGATAGTAAAACATCCATATCCTAAAAGTCATACATTCCATGCTCCTGACCTCTCCACGCACCACCCCAGTGCAAATCTTCTGAAGAGACCAATGACCCTTAGCGGGCGTATTAGTTTCCAAAGTACCGCAAACCGGGTGCTTAAAGCAACAGAAATTTACCCTCTCACATTTCTGGAGGGTAAGAGTCCACGATCAAGGTAACTGGCAGGGCCATCCTCCCTCCAAAGGGAGGATGGGCAGAATCCTCCCCTGCTTCTTCCAGCATCTAATGTCCCTGCCATCACCCCAGCCTCGGCCTCCCTCTGCACATGCCCACCTTCTCCCCATGTTTCTGTGTCCTCTCCTCTTCTTCTAAGCACATCAGTCTTTGGGTATAAACCCACCCTTAATCCAGGACAATTTCATTTTCAGGTCCTTGATTAATGACATCTGCAAAGACCTTATTTCCAAATAAGTTCACAGTCTGAAGTTCTCAGCAGACAGGAATTTTGAAGGGATGCCATCCAACCCACTGCAGAAGGGCATCACTAAAACATAATGGATTACCCACCTTCCCTGAACAAGTCATAGCATCTCCACCAGTCCAAGACACCTTGGCCCTCCCTGGTCCTCCTTGGGCTGTTATGTCTGCTCCACTCTTACAAAGCCCTGCACATACAGGGGTGGGCACGGTGGCTCACGCCTACAATCCTAGCACTCTGGGAGGTTGAGGTGGGTGGATCCCTTAAGCTCAGGAGTTAGAGACCAGGCACCAGGCATGGCGGTGCATGCCTATAGTCCCAACTACTGAGGCAAGAAGATCGCTGGGCCTGGTGCAGGGGCTCACACTCGAGACCAGCGTGAGCAAGAGTGAGAACCCCATCTCTTAAAAAAAAAAACAACAAAAAAACCAGGCTTTGTGGAAGGCACCTGTAGTCCCAGCTACCTGGGAGGCTAAGGCAAGAGAATCGTCTGAGCCCAAGAGTTAGAGGGTGCCATGAGCTGTGATACCACAGCACTCTACCAAGTGTGACAAAGTGAGACTCTGTCTCAAAAAAAAAAAAAAAAAGATCACAGGAACCCAGGAGTTTGAGGTTGCTGTGAAACTGGGTCCCTGAATGAATGAATAGGGAAAAAAAGACCTACAGGACCTCAGGATGCATTAATGAGAAATTACAGCTTTCTGGCTAACAAGGTAGTGGATGATTCTAATTTTCTCCCTTCTCTGCTTCTCCTTCCCTCCTCCTCTCCCTTCTCCCTCCTCTTGGCTTATGTCATTTCTAAAATTTATGCAATCAACATATATTTATTTTATAACGATATAAGAAAAAATGTCCCTTTCATTTTATTGCCATAAAGAATAAATTTTGCATTTTGCATTTTCCTCACCAAAACAAAAAACTCAAAACCCTGCACATAGCAAAAAACCCATGAGTCAGACTACACCACTCTCAGTGGCTCCCACGGCAAGAAGGAGCATCCCCAGCTCCTGGCTAGGCCTCCCGGCTCTGCACCATCCCGCCCCGCCCCAGCTTCACCTCTTTCGGTTCCCCTCTGGCCCCGGCAGCTCTACCTTTACTCCTCTCCTCGCCAAACACACCAAGGCATGCCAGCACTTGCTGGCCCTTCTGTCTGGACAACTGTCCCCCAGATGGCCACTTGGATCATACCATTGTACAAATGTCAAACCCTCACAGAAGCCGTCTCTGTCCATTCTGCTGAAAACAGCACCTCCCACACATACTCACACATCTTAGGTCACTCAATTCCATAACCCCAATTCATTTTTTTCTTCATAGCACTTATCACTATCTGAAATTGTATGATTTATGTTCGTGTGTTCCCTTGCTTACAGTCTGTCTCTACCAGCAGAACGTCTGTCCCATGAGGGCAGTGACCTTTCTGTCTCATTAGCGGCTGCAGCCCGCATCCCAGGGCCTGGAAGAAGGCGTTCAATACATACTCGCTGAGTGAGTTCATGAACTGATGGGCCCAGCGGAGTGAGGGATGCAGACATATGAAGAGCAGTAACACTTTGGGGCCAGGCACTGTTCTGTGGCTTTACATGAATCCAGAGAGGGAGGGAAAGTCAAAATTCCCATTTTACAGATGAAGTAACTGAGGTTGACTGACTTGCCGATGGGGAGTCAGGGTTCAAACTAAGAGATCTGAGATGAGATCTAGAGCTCTGGGTTTCTAAACCACTGCCTGCTGCCACCGCACCCCCACCCCCAAAATCTCAGCACTGTGCAGAGGGGGCAGTAAAGGTTATGCAACAGGCCTGGGGGAGCTGGAAGAGGGAAGGCTGCCTGCAGGTGGGGGGGCTTCCTCTCGTTCAGTTCCCAGGCAGAGGAGGCAGAGAGAGAGGCAGGGAACTCACTGCACTGAGGGAGATGCACAGTGGTTTCTGAGACTCCCAGGCGGGCACAGGGAGAAGTGACGCAGGACTCTGACCCCACAGCTGAAGGGTCAGCATCACGTCCTGCAAGTCTCATTCCCAGTCTGCAGCCTGGTTCTAAGCCCTGGGCTCATTGCCTCTTAACATCTGTCATCGAGCCTCTCTCTCAAACCACAGCCTCTGCTGCTAGGCCCTGGCCTTGATCCACGTCATCTCCCCGGAGGCAGAGTCCTGTTCTAAGCCCCAGGAGCAGCACCATCTGGCCTCACTGCTGCAGCCCCCACGCCTGCTGACCACCAACCCAGCCAGCTTCTACCTCTACGCATCCCAGCGCCAGCCTCCTTTATTTATTTATTTTTAATTATCATTGCTTTTCCTGCTGTGTTGCCCAGACTGGAGTGCAATGGCTCAGTGCAACCTCCAACTCCTGGGCTCCTTCCGCCTTAGCCTCCCAAGAAGATGGGGTTACAGGCACGTAGGTCCCCAACCCTAGCTAGATTCCTCTTTGATGTCTTCTCCTTCCCGGGGACCGGGCACTCCCAGTTTGCAGGGCTGGCCGGCCCTCAGACGCATCTGTCTGTAAGCAAGGCTGGGTCAGTATGCAGCCACCAGACTGTGGCCTCACCCACGTGCTCAGACTTGCTCCCTGGCCTGCAGCTAAGACCTCTGCGATCCCTGCTCCACACTTGCAGTTTCATCTCCTTTTGAGTTCTGGCTTCCCTTGGTCGGCCCCAGCTAAGCCCCTTTCTGATACAGACAGTGAAAAGGAGACAGGACAACTACAAAATGCAAAAGGAGAACGATTTAGTGCAGAAAACAATGGCTCTTTTGCCAAATACCCGTGAGCCTCATTCCAACGATTCTCTCAGGTCTCTGCTCACATGTCGCCTCCCCTGACATTATGCTGTATCTGTGCATTTCACATTTCCATCCTCCTGTCAGGGGCCTCCCACACCTCCAGAATAAGTACCACAAGGGCAAGAGTTGTGCTGGTCACTGCTGTGTATCCCTGTGTCCAGAACAGTGGCTGCCATGTAATAGTCACTCAGTTAACAGCGGTTAACATGAAACCCATAATGAGAGAGCACGTGATAACTGCTGATATTTACAGAGACCAAGACGGGGGAAGCTGTTTGGGGTTTTTGAGTTTTTTTAGGAGTAAATGCAACGATATTCAGAAAGCCCATAATGAAGTCCCTAGGACACAGCAACCCACAAAAATGTGAGCAATTATTATAGACAATGTCTTTACATGATTCTACTAAAACCTCCTTATCGGGAGCACCCAGCTTATTTCCTGAGACGATCAGAGAGCTGAAGTTTTCCCACAGGGCTTATCAACTGGGCAAGGAGGAGGTATCCTGGGTGTGGTCCATGCTAGTGAAACTGAAAATAATCTGAGTGAGCGGCATAGAGACATCTTAAAGAAAGGCGGCCTGCGCCTGTCTTCCCAGCTACTCAGGAGGCTGAGGCAGGAGGCTCTCATGAGCCCAGGAATGCCAGGCTCTCACTGCGCATGGGAATGGCCACTGCACTCCAACCTGGGCAACATCACAAGATCCTGTCGATATTAAAAAAAAAGCCTGTTATTGAAACAAACATACAGTTAATGGTCAAGAAAGTCATGACTTTAAGACAAAGGGAGAAAAGTTTTTCCTAAGTGACTCATCTTTCAGTTTTTCAGGGAGATGACTTCTTCCTTAGTGACAAAAAAATGCATAGAGATGTGTGAACTATGTATGCTCTGTGTTAATGATTTGAAGATAAGCAGTGGTGAGGGACAAATCTATGTTAGTATTCAAGGCCACAGAAACCGTACAAATGCCTTACAAATAACCATGTAATTAAACAGAAGGCACATGGGATCTATTTTAAGCATCTCCTTTTCTTATTCTTGGTATTCCGTTCCACATCCAAGTTCTTATTAATATCTCTAGCCAAAACCACAACTTAAAAACTGCAAGCTCACTGTACTATCAAGGAATACTTGTACCCTAAAACCTAATTGCCAGACAAGCTGAGTTCCTGTCATGAACAAGGGTATACAGAGGCTAACGAGAGAGCAAAGGTTCGAGAAAATACAGGAAGAGGAATAAAGCTTGAGGTCAGACAAGAAACTCAAGGGGGAAAAAAATAAAAAGATCATGAAAGGAATAGTCGGTCAACCATGGACACACAATAAACTTCCTTCAACATTCCAAGTTTTAAAATCACACAGTACCAGAGAGAGTTGATGATCTGGAGAAAAGATGGTACCATTTGCAAATTCCTTTGCATCCAGAACTGTCTTAAATCTTTCATCAATCTTTTTTTTTTTTTT
>NW_003852413.1:14626622-14635385 GCF_000181295.1 Otolemur garnettii | reverse complement strand
CCACCTTAGGTGTATGTGGCTCGCACCTTAGCCACTTGAGCCACAGGCGCCGAGCCTGTTTCATCAATCTTATCTTTATAACTCTGAGGTACCCTGTTTACAGATGGGTAGAATGAGGTTCAGAAAAGTTGAATGATGTGCCCCAAGTAGCTGGGGCTCAGAATCAGAAGTGAACTTGTGTTGTTCCAAAGTAAGGCTCTTTTTTTTGTCCCCCCCTTAAGACACAGCCTGACCCTGTCCCCCTGGGGAGAGTGCTGTGGCATAATCGAGTCTCTCAGTAACCTCAAACACTTGGGTTCAAGCAATCCTCATGCCTCAGCCTCCCGAGTAGCTGGGACTATGGGTGTGGGCAACCATGCCCAGCTGGTTTTTCTATTTTTAGTAGAGACGGGGGTCTCGCTCTTGCTCAGGCTGTTCTTGAACTTCTGAGTTCAGGCAATCCACCTGCCTTGGCCTCCCACAGTTCTGGGATTACAGGTGTGAGCCACCACCTCGCCCAGAGTTCAAAGGCTTTTTCTGCTACACTGATGATTCTAAATGATTTCTAAATGCATGTGCACAGATCCACTGCCAAACAGGGAAAAACAAAGCCCGTGCAGCCTGTTTTCAAAAAGCCAAATGCATTTGTTATTTAAATCCTGAAATTGTATTCCTTCTAATGTTTCACATAAAAATATTCTTTCATAAAATAAAGGATATTTTGACATGAAAATTCTTCCAAATCACAAAATTCATAGAAACAAAATTTTAACATGACAAATGAATAACAGGATAATGGTGGAGTCAATTAATACTTTGGAGGTTTTAAAATACCCTCACTTCACAACATGAAAAATGGATAATCTCATAACAGTCCCCCAAATTTCTTTTGAAATTTTACTGACCCATGAAATAAAGGGCTGGAAAATATAATCAGTATTTTTCACTATACTGCACTATATAATCAGTATTTTTCAATTTACCTATTAGGGGTTCATGCAATTATTTTACTTGGTCAATACCTAAATGCTCTTCATTCTTTTTTTTTTCCCTTTCTTCTCTAATATAACAGAAGAGAACAACAGAAAACATGGCTCAGGACAGTGGTTACGGCACCAGCCACATACATCGAAGCTGGTGGGTTTGAATCCAGCCTGGGCCAGCTAAAACGACAATGACAACTGCAACAAAAAAGTAGCCAGGTGTTGTGGCAGGTATCTATAGTCCCAGCTACTTGGGAGGTGGAGGCAAGAGAATCACTTAAGCCCAAGAGTTTGAGGTTGCTGTGAGCTGTGACACCACAGCACTCTACCAAAGGTGATATAGTGACACTCTGTCTCAAAATAAAAGAAAAACAGAAAACATCATGAGGTCATGTCAGGTAAAATGAGATTAATGTTTCATGAAAATCTTGTTAATATAAATTTATACATACATAAGTATATATTTATACTAGGTCAAGATGGAAAATGTACTTCCTTGTTTTGTTTTGTTGAGACAGAGTCTCACTGTGTCCTGGGTAGAGTGCTGTAGCATCATAGCTCACAGCAACCTCAAACTCCTGGGTTGGAGCAACCCTCTTGCCTTGCCCTCCCGAGTAGAGTTAGCTGGGACTGCAGGTGCCTGGCACAACATCCAGCTACTTTTTCTATTTTTAGTAGAGACAGGGTATCACTCTTGCTTAGGCTGGTCTCAAACTCCTAAGCTCAAGCAATCCGCCCACCTCAGAGAGTGCTAGGCCTCCCCGGGTACTAGGATTCCAGGCATGAGCCACCGCCCCCAGCTCCTAAAATGTACTTTCATCAAAAACTTTGAAAGCCAACCAGGTGCAATGCTTCACACCTGTAATCCTAGCCCTCTGGGAGGGTAGAGTGGGTGGATCTCCTGAGCTCAGGAGTACCAGACCAGCCTGAGCAAGAGAAAAACCCTGTCTCTACTAAAAATAGGAAAATTCATCCAGGAGTTTAAGGTTGCTGTGAGCTATGATGATACCATTGCACACTACCCAGGGTGACAGAGTGAGACTCTGTCTCAAAAAAAAAAAAAAATTACAAACTTTGAAAGGCTTTGTACTGTTTAATAATACATATTTTTCACCGAACATTTATAAAACTACAAGGAAGAAAGTTTAAAATCCTCTATCTGCTCATCACCCCCAGTAACTATTGTATTACTAATGTTTACGCTTTCTAGGCTTTCTACGCAGATGCAAGTTGTAAACACTACAGATTCCTAAACCCTCTAATGCAGCGGGATGATTTAAATAGAAGATATCCTCAAGGACAGTGTGCCACAAATGGAAAGGGAACGTCTCAAAGGGAGATGAACTGGTGTCACTGTAGACACTTCGGCATCCATCCACCTGTCTCCTGACACCGACTGTGGGTGGAATGGATTCTGACCCCCCCCCGCCCCCCCCCCACTCACTCAGAGGACTGCAACCTTCCAACCTAAAGGTAAGCCTCTGATTCCCCCATTAACATTTTCCATGAGTCAATCAATTCAGATTATATATTTGCCTGGAATTTTTGCTCTAAGTGTTAAATATGGTTTATTTTTAGCTGTGGGAGTGAGGGAATTTGTGTTACCAGGCCCTGGTGAGAATAATCAGTTCACAGCCAAGCTCGGGGTGCAGCCAACGTTCATGTGTAATGAAAGATGACTTTGAAAATACAGCAAATCCAGCTCACTCCCTCGGGTGAGGAGGCAGAGGAGGTTTTAGTAGTGAGAAAGTATATATGGAGGGGAAGAAATAAAGGAGCCAGGGTCTGACTTCTCCCAGACTACCAGAAGAACTCTTCCCGGTGAAGCACAGAGACTCAACTCAGGATTAGGAGAGGGTCAGCTGGAAGCACCTCTGCACCATTAAAGACTTATAGGGACTCGTAACTTGGCCTCTGCTACAAAGGAGAAATGCGTGTAAGCGTGGTGCTCTGAACTCACAGAACTTAGGAGGCTCGGGGCCCGTAGCTCAGTGAGTAGGGCATCAACCACATACACCAGGGCTGGCGGGTTCGAGCCCGGCTTGGGCCTGCTAAGGAACAATAACAACTGTAACCAAAAAATAGCCTGGTGTTGTGGCAGGCACCTGTAATCCCAGCTACTCGGGAGGCTGAGGCAAGAGAATCACTTAAGACCAAGAGTTTGCAAGAGTTTGAGGTTGCTGTGAGCTGTGACGCCACGGCACTCTACCCAGGGCAACATAGTGAGTCTCTATCTCAAAAAAAGAAAAGAAAAGAAACAGTTTGCAACCCTCAGCCTACAGCAAGGATCTCCGGTGGCCTTGCTGAGCCACCGAGAATGAGCTGTAACCCTTTCTGAGTGCCTCATCTTCCCACACCACCAACTGGTGATTCTTCTCGGTCTGCAGAGGTCATTTCTTAAGGGGCATTACGAATAGTTGCAAAATCTAACAGGAACACCAATAGGTTTTAGATTGGTGTTAAAACAATACAGAGAAGTGTGACTTTCAGGGCTGCAAGAAATCTACTCAAAATCTCCTCTGAGAAACTGATCCAGATGTTTTAAGGACCAAATCCAAAAGAGGATGAAGGCACTGAAGGGCACTGCAACTCCACGCGGGGGGAGGGAGAGGGGGCGCTTGGGCCACCTATTCTCTCCTGCTTTGAGGACAGAAATCTGGAACTGCTTTTGAAAGAGCCACAGAAACGCTCCTCTCTTTGTTAGCAACTTTCTTCTATTTGTTGCTCTGCCCCCAGAACCATAAAATGGAAACCCACAAAGACACACCTGTGGTTAATCCAGCCCATTCAAATGCAGGGAGAACCTGTATATTGAAATCAGGAGTAACCAGACTTCACTGCCTCTCTAGACCCAGCCTAGTTTTTACCTTTAGATAAGAAAGTCAAGCTTGCTGGGCAAGGTTACCAGGGTGCCCCAGGCAAATATCTCCTGCCCCAGGCAAGTCCTCCACTAGGTGACAGACAGTATTTCCCCAACAACCAAGATTCCTTTTGCTCGTTTTGTTTTGTTGAGACACATCTCACTCTGTCCCCCCAGGTGGAGTCCTCTGGTATCATCACAGCTCACTGCAGCCTCCAACTCCTGGGCTCAGATGATCTTCTGCTCAGCCACCCTAGTATCTAGAACTACAGGTATGTACTACCATGTCTGGCTAATTTTTCTACTTTTTGTAGAGTTGGGGTCTCTCTCTTGCTCAGGCTTGTCTCAAACTCCCGAGGTCAAGGGATCCTCCCATCTCATAATCTGTGATCCACTGCCCCTAGCCCCATGATTCTTTCCTTTTATTTATTATTATTATTATTATTTGAGACAGAATCTCACTTGATAGCCTTTGGCAGAGTGCCCTGGCATCAAGGCTCACAACCTTAAACTCCTTGGCTCAAGCGATTCTCTTGCCCAAGCCTCCCTGGTAGCGGGGACTACAGGTGCCCGCCACGATTCCAGGCTTTTTTTTTTTTTTTTTTAGAGACGAGGGTCTCACTCTAGCTCAGGCTGGTTTCGAACCTGTGAACTCAGGCAATCCACCTGCCTCAGCCTCCCAGAGTGGTAGGATTACAGGCATAAGCCACCGTGCCCAGCCTAACATCATGATTTTTACCATCTCTGCCAGAGAAAAGACCTTATTCAACTTGCATTGAATGATCTGAAAGCCAAACCCAAATCTCAATGTCATTCTGACAATATTTCTATTAAATAAAATCCTCTGTTTTATTGGGGGCTTTTAAAATCTATCTGCCTCAAAAAGCTTCTGAACACGTTAATAATGCAGGTGTGCTGACTCACACTTAACCAGCAAGCACTCTTCCACTTAGAAATCAATGGACTTTGTTCAACATATCAAAACAGTTAGCAGTTGAGTGGTAATACCATTAAAACACAGCTCTTCTTTACCTAATTCTTCCTCATATTAAAAAAAAAAAAAGGCTAACATGCTGAAGTCTTGGGAATGACGGAACGAGACACAGCTGGACTCAAATCTCAGGTCAGTCCCTTAGAGCAAAGCTAATGTTTATTTACAGCATGGGACACAGAAGCCAGTGGGCACGTTCAAACCATCACCCAGCAAGGTAGAAATTTGTTTAATCCAAGCCAGGTGCAATGGCTCACAACTGCAATCCCTGCACTTTGGGAGGCCAAGGTGGATGGATCACTTGAGTTCAGGAGTTTGAGACCAGCCTGAGCAAGAGCAAGATCCCCGTCTGTACCAAAAATAAAAAAATCAGCCGGGCATTGTGGTGGGCACCTATAGTCCCAGCTACTCAGGAGGCTGAGACAAAAGGATGGCTTGAGCCTAAGAGTTTGAGGTTTTTGTGAACTATGATGCCCTGGCACTCTACCAATGGTAACAGAGTGAGACTAGGTCTCAAAAAATTTTTTTTCACCAGCCACTTTTAAAGATGAGCAAACTTCAGCTCGGAGCGTTGAAGTGACTTGTTCCAGCACAAGAAGTGGCAAACTGGAATTCAAACTCAGTCTATCCCCCAAATCCCAGTTTCCGCACACCCCACCCCAACTCTGTGCACTGCTAATTAGACAAGGTCAAAGTTTGTGCCCTCCCCTCTCCCTGGGACAGACTGGGAATGAGCTGTTTCGTTTTCCTCTCTGCCTGTCCTTTTATTTTTTGGAAGCCTATATTGGCACATCCTTTCCTTCTGATGATTCGGTTTCAGCCTTGTTGGTTACGGTCACGATTGAGTCATACTTCCTGCCGGTTACACCAGCTCACCTTGCCGGGGAGTTCTAAGGATTCACAGATTCTCGGCACACCTCACACTGTGAATCTTAACTTCAATTGGAGGTCATTTCCTGTTGGCCTCATGTGTCACCTACATGTGGGATTCACCTCTCAATATTATTCCTGGAAGGCCTCTAATTGCCTCGGCCCTATTAGACTGTGAGTCCATCAAGGAAGGATGTACCGGCTCATTCACACACTGCTTTCCCAGAACTTGATAAATACGTGCTAGACAAATGGACGCTGCTTCTTTGCCACATTTCAAGGAGGCCGGGAAACCAAGGCATAGGAGCCCTAAGGTAACTTCCCTCAGACCGAGGAGCAGTCAATGCCGGAGTAGAGAGAGTGTGGGGTTCCACAGAACGTGACTTAACAACAGCCATAACCTGGGAGAGGGTGTCTGGCGGGCAGAGCAACCCTCTTCTCTCCCAACGCCACAAAAATGGGCTTCAAATGTTACCGTTCTCTGTTCCCAAGTCTTTGGCACCAAAGGAGAAGACATCCATCCTATATATGGGCTGTACGTGTGAATGAATCCAACAGGGGATGAGAAACTAACTAACTTGCTCCACCTGCCAAGTTCTCGCCAGCACCACAGAGAAGAAAACCTTCTCTCGGCCCACCTGGAAGGGAGGGTGCCAGGGAGGGGTGCGCAGAGATTTCCTGAAATGTCCCCTTCCCTGCTGCACCCAGAAGGACCCTATAGAGTCCTCAAAAGAGACTGGCACCCAGTACGTTCTAGTAAAGAACGTCACAGACAATGCAGCGTTCATGGCTGGTGAAATTCTTAGCAGCTTCGCAATAAATTAGGCCCCCACGTTAGATATTTGTGATTTTCTTTCCGGCACATACAGGCTGTGTACGTAGAGGGCTGGTGATTTAATGAGATGAAACGCTGAAAAATAAGTCTGAGCTTCTGTGACAAGAAAATATATCGTAAGTCGGGCAATGCAATGGACATGAGAGCACCAGTAGAAAACTCAAGTGGCTCCTCCCTGTGTACCCCCCAAGGATTGAGAGATTTGGCAAGGCATGGTGAGTCCCAGGCTTCGGGCTACATTTAGGGGCAATGGCGAAAAGCTGTGACTTGGTAATTCCTGAGAATCTGCCACTGGAGGTTTTGAAATCATGATGAATACAAAAACATGTTCTCAAAAGACTAATTATTAATCAATAAAATACATTCCCTTCCACGGAGTGCCTTTTTTAGCTCCACTCTGAAGAGCTTTGCTTGTTTCTGCCACCCCTTGGGGACCAGAGACAGACTGATGTCAGGCCCAGAGAGCACAAGCGAAATGAGAGCACAGCTTGTCTGTTACAACTTTGTGCCTAATGGATGGACAGCCAGAGGTGGAAGGTTCTAGAGCAAAAAATACATCTATATTGCTTCCAAAGGAGTCGACGCGCAGTGTGTAATTCAGAACGATGACCATCTCCTCTTTCTCAGAATCTTCCAGATACTGCACGTAAGGTCAAAACCAGAAAGCGGTCCAAGTAGGCATGAAAGACTAGCTAGCTCTTCTGTCTGAAGTCTGCGCTGAACCCACCCTCTTCTCTGAAGCGGTGACACAGAGAGGAATCCACAGAGCCTGGCACTGCACCTTGAGATGATGTTTCCTGGATATAATTCTGTCTTAGTAGGAAATGCATCATGTCTGTGCTCTACTCCAGAAATAGGAAACTTCTAGAATCGGTGCCAGTGAGGATGTAGCTGGTGGAACAACTGGGAGAAAGCTTCCACTTCCCCACCACACTTACCTCTGTTCCCTCTCACGCCCCTCTCCTGCCATCTTTTTCCTTTCTCTTCTCTTCCTTCCTTTCTCCTTCTCCCCAAGCATCCTTTTACTTAGAATTGAGAGCCCCCGTCTGTTTGATAAGCACGGAGTTACCAATCCATGTTAATCTGGACCCAGACGCTGCTGTCCTCTGCCCCTTACCTGGTAAACTTGCATAAAACTCCCCAGTAGTAATTTTTTGAGGCCAGCTGCACCTCCATAGATTATACGCAGCCCAGAGTTCTCCCAGACCTCTCTGAACGCACCTCACGTCATCACCAGCTCCATTTTCCCGGGTCAAGGTGTTCACCTTCACCGTGATTTTATTAAGCAAGATACTTAAAATGCCACCATCCCCAGATGCCACTTCCTTGTTCTGGTTCCTTCTCTGTGGTAACACAGTTTCACGGAACATAGAGAAATCTGCCTACCTAACCAAAGAGGAAAAAATGGGATATTCTTGTGACAGAAACTTTTTTGCCCAAAACACTGAAATTCTGCTTTTTCCTGCAGTGCCATTTTTGGGTCACTACTTACCGAGCCAAAGTTAGAATATTCCATTTCAATGTAAAACTGACTTTTCCATGACTGGCAGACCTGCATGGCCACAAATAGACACCAATTTAACGAGGTAGAAATGTCCTCTCCAATAGGTACTGGGGGCTTTACACAGTCAACAAGGCCATAAACGTCTTAATCAGCTACCTAATCGTCCCCTGATAATAAGGTCGCGTACCTGGCAGGCTTAAGATCCAAATCACCCGTCAGTAACAAGACGCATGACCTGTGCTTCCCAAAGAAAGGATATCTGAGTCGTGTGGCCTCATTCCATTGACTTTTAAGCAGCTAGAGCTCCCATGCCTGAGGGAAACCTTTGGTTGGCACCAACTGCAAAAGTCTACTAGCAGAGGGACAGCTGACGGGGAAGTAACGTAACTAGTGTGCAAGTGCAAATATGGCCCAAACAAGAGCATGTTCTGAATTTCACAGAAAGCATAAGAGATTCAAATCAGGTCTTTAAATAATTACAAGTTTGGAGGACAATGGGCTTTAGAAAAGCCAGGAAAGTAGCAACCAAAAACGAAGATGTAGGTTAAAGCAGCTCTGCCATTGCTGTCCCTGCTGACACCATGGTGGGCTCAAGGACCAAGAAGATAAAGGCTGGACATGGTGGCTTAGGCTAATCCCAGCATGCTGGAAGGCTGAGGCAGGTGGATCGCCTGAGCTCAAGAGTTCAAGACTAGGCTCAGCGCCTATGGCTCAACCGGCTAAGGTGCCAGCCACATACAC
>NW_003852413.1:14605781-14625623 GCF_000181295.1 Otolemur garnettii | reverse complement strand
TTTTATATACAATTTGAAATATTTTCATCAAACTGGTTAACATAGCCTTCATGTCATTTTCTTAGTTATTGTGTTAAGACATTTATATTCTACACACAGCAAAGAGAAGTGAAGAATGGCAGTACATTTTTACAAGTGTAATAAATGTGCCGTATATTCCGGTTTGCTTTGGGGGTAAGCATTATCTCTAAAAGTCAATGTTTTCACTCTGAAAGACGTGGCTGTTGCACCTGTACCACGTCTAAGTTGGGACTTCGTTGCTTTTTTGACCAAAGTTCCTTGCAAAACATACAGAAGCGAGGCGAGTACGATGTGATCTTCAGAAAATGTTACAAGGCTTCAGACAAAATAAAGTCAGAATGAGTTTCTGTGTTCAGGAAAATGTCATACGTTAGATTTCATTTATTAAGGCCATTGTAAGGCCATTTGATGACCACATGCACCTAATTGTAATAGCCAACATTTCATTAGCTCTGATTTTTGAGAGAACCAAGGCAATAAAAAAAAGAGATATTAACAGTTAACTCCATAGTACATTCGGGGAACTGTAGTTTGATTTGGCTGGAGCTCGGGACAGGATAAGAAGAAAACCAGTTCAGGAGGACTTCACATGTCACGCAAAGGGGCTTACACTTGGATTCCCAAAGAGACCGTGCTGACCCAAGGGATTCGGAGAATGTGGCATGGTTCTTCTTATTGAGAAATTTATGGGAGTGACAGCCAGAGAGTCTGATGAGCTGAAAAAAGGCAGGAGAGAAATGAAGGAGGGCCGAGGAGACTGGAAAACCTTCCCTGGGAATGGAGCATTTCAGCTGGGCCCTGGAGGGCAGGTAGAATTTTGACAGTAGTCGATGGCAACAAAGAGCATAAAAGATCAAGAGAATGTGCAAAGACATCCAGCAGAAAAACAGAAGCTACTTGGAAAATGGTGGGTGTTCCGACCCAACAGTAAATTTAGATGCAAGGGAAGCACCCTGCTCACATATCAATAGACTGCCCTTTGTCCCCGTTATTCTCTGTAGACATAGCACTAATCACGATCTGTCACTGTTCCTACCTGGCTGTGATTATTTTTTGTTGTTTACTGTCTGACCAGGGCTTGACAAACATTTTCTTTTCTTTTTTTTTTTTTTTTTTTTTTTTTTTTTTTTTGAGACAGAGCCTCAAGCTGTCCCCCCTGGGTAGAGTGCCGTGGCATTACAGCTCACAGCAACCTCCAACTCCTGGGCTCAAGCGAGTCTCCTGCCTCCGCCTCCCAAGTAGCTGGGACCACAGGTGCCCGCCACAGCGCCCAGCTATTTTTTGGTTGCAGCCGTCATTGTTGTTTGGCGGGTCCGGGCTGGGGATTCGAACCCGCCACCTTAGGTGTACGTGGCTGGCGCCTTAGCCGGTTGAGCTATAGGCGCCTAGCCTTCTTTTCTTTTTTGAGACAGAGTTCCACTATGTGCCCGCAGTAGAGTGCTGTGGAGTCACAGCTCACAGCAACCTCAAACTCTTGGGTTCAAATGATCTCTTGCCTCAGTCTCCCTAGTAGCTGGGACTACAGGTGCCCTCCACAACACCCAGCTATTTTTTTTTGTTTGTTTGTTTAGCAGGCCTAGGCCAGGTTCAAACCCACTAGCCCCAGTGCATGTGGCCAGCACCCTAACCACTGAGCATAGGCACCAAACCTTGACAATTTTTTTTAATAATGAGATAATATTAGCCTGGACAGCACAGTAAGACCCTGTCTCTATAAATAATTAAATATTTCTCTTGTCTCGCCTCTAGAGTAGCTGAGACTATAGGCACCGGCCATAATGCCCTGCTATTTTTCTAGAGATGAGATCTCACTCTGGCTCAGGCTGCTCTCCAACTCCTGAGTTCAGGCAATCCACCTGCCTTGGCCTCCCAGAGTGCTAGGGTTACAGGCGTGAGCCTCAATGCCTGGCCTTAAACAAATTTTTTTAACTAGCCAAGCATGGTGGCACATACCTGTAGTCTCAGCTATAGGGAGAGTGAGGCTAGAGGATCACTTGAACCCAGGAATTCAAGATTCCAGTGAGCTATGATCATGCCACCGCACTCAAGCCTGAGCGAGAGAGTGACACCCTGTCTCTAAAAGAAATGAGAAAGAGAATCAGAGAGTAACTATTTCCAGCTTTGCAGACCATATGATCTCTCTGAAAACTACTAAATTCAGCCATTGTCGCGTGAAAGCCACCATAAAAAATACAGAAGTGAGCGCGTGTGGTCGTGTTCCAGTATGACCTTGTTTACAAGAATAGGTGGCAGGCTGCTGCTGTTAGTTCCAGAGGACACCCAGCTCAGAATGTGCAGTGAGGCGGTGGGCCCCACGCAGAGCCTGTCCTTAGTGTCACTGTGGGTGTATGACAGCCCTCAGGCTTTGCATCCTAAGCTCTGTGTCTGGTGCAGCTTATGGGAAGAAGCATCTTGGGAACTGCTAGAATAACCTCTCGTGTTGCCTTTTGCGATTCTCTGGAAGTGAAGGAACAGCCTCCTCCCAAGCAGTGCCCGGGTGTCACCCCTGGTGCCACCTGGCTGGGGGCTATTTCATCTGTGCCTTACAGCAGCCCCTCTTCTCGTCTCCTCCCTGACCACACGTCTTTTCCTCTCTCATCCCACGTCTTGACTCCCCAGTCCCTTCTGCGCACCTCAGTCTCCAGCACTCACCTGCCTGCCTGTGCCCTCATCTGTGGTCCCCCTACCTCCAGGGTGCGGTCAGGGCCCTGGGATCAGTCCTCTGCCCCACCTGCCTCCACACCAAGCTGCCCCTGGGGGAGACTGGGTCTGCGGGAACCACACCTCATCTCTGCCTGTTCCCCTGAGAAACCCAGCTCACACCTGATGCTGGTGCCTATTATTTGTCAAAAGAAAAAGGTTTCTCCTATTAAACGGAATAGAACAGTCCCAGATACTGTTATGAACTCAAGACGTAGCCTTCGGGTGAACCTGCCACCAGAATGACAGTACTTGCAGATGGGGAAAGAATAAAAACAAAAAGGCCAAAAAAAAAAAAAGAATTGGTGGCCGGCTGGAATTGGCGCCCTTGGAATGTGGTTTGCAGACCCTTAGAATTTTATATAAATAGAATTTCCCATAAGGAGCTCATACAGTGTATATTTCTTTTTTTGGCCTAGCTTTTTTTCACTCTGCCTAATTATTTGGAACTTCTTCCCTGGTGTTGTGTGTGCATAAATGGTTCATTTCCCTTTACTGCTGGATAGTATTCGTTGAAAAGATATACTACATGTTCATGCAGTCACCTATGGATGGACAGCTGGGTGGCTTCTAGGTTCAGGGTATAGAAACAAGGCGAGCACAGTCATTTTTGATTTTTTCCCCCTTCCCTTCTCTTTCAAAAGCACCTCGTACTTGATCATGGGTTGAAAGTTGGTACAGCTGGGTAAAGATACCCATACGGGCTCGTTACCTCATTCTCTCTATTTGTAGATAGCTTTAAACTTTTCCATAATAAAAAATATTGAAGCACATTATAAAGTGTATTTGATATCAATACTAAGAATATTCAATAATTCTACAGCTCAGCTAATGGGTCAAACTCCATGGTTTTATTGAAAGAATATTTAGGTGGCGCCTGTGGCTCAAAGGAGTAGGGTGCTAGCCCCATATGCCAGAGGTGGCGGGTTCAAACCCAGCCCCGGCCAAAAAAAAAAAAAAAGAAAGAATGTTTAAGTTTGGCTCGGTGCCCATAGCTCAGTGAGTAGGTCGCCAACCACATACACCAAGGCTGGTAGGTTCGTGCTCAGCCCGGGCCTGCTAAACAGCAATAACAACTGCAACCAAAAACTAGCCAGGCGTTGTGACGGGCGCCTGCAGTCCTAGCCGCTTGGGAGGCTGAGGCAAGAGAATCGCTTGAGCCCAAGATTTTGAGGTTGCTGTGAGCTGTGACGCCACGGCACTCTACCCAGGGCAACATAGTGAGACTCTTGTCTCAGCAAAAGAAAAAGAAAGAAAGAAAGAAAGAAAGAAAGAACATTTAAGTTTGACTCCCCTATAATATTCCATTCATGGAGAGTGTTCAAAATACTGATTCTTAGACCTCCTGAGTCAGGACCCACCACTCCACTCCAAGTCACTCTTAGGAGCAGGAAGTTTGAAAAATACTGAATTCTCTCTTTCTGGATGATCTAACCTCCCCAGATTTGGTTTCATATCAGAAAGAGAGGAACAAGAAATTTACGTCGCCGGAGGCCATCTCTTTCTATGCCTTCCTTGCCATTTCTCCTTCATCACTCTCCAATTCTCACGTAAGCTGATGTTGTATCAAGTAGCCAGCATGTTCCAGAGGAAAACTGTAAGGTGGAGACTACTGACAAGACCTAGAAAGAGATCTGCGAATGGGAAACAAGGTAAGGAAAGGAAAAAGGAACTTAAGTGTAAAGAGAAATATGTAAGGAAATAGAATAGCAGACCTAGCTGCTTCCACTGTCTTCCAATGCCCTCTCTTGTAGGTTGCAGTTTCTGTTTAAGGTAAGGTCACAGCAGATCGGGAGCCTAATGACTGGGGTGAGGGATGAGGTCGTGGAGGTTTTAATCTAGTCTCTAGCTTTGTTGGAAAACTTGCTTAGTTCCAAACATCCTGGCGCTTGTGCCATGAGCACCTGGTTTTGTCAGTACCTGCTTGGAATTCTGACCCATCACTCATCTCCTCTAAATAAACTACCTGATCCTCAGGACACATTAAACCCAGCCCCAGGCCACCGGCCAAGTCCTGTGCTCAGTTTGGAAAGGTTTATTATTAATAGTTGGAGCAGTATTAATGCATATGTACTGAGTCCTTACTAATAGGCAAGGGTTGAGGCATTTCCACACAAGATCTGCAAATGAGGCTTCTCATTTTATAATTAAGGGAAGTATGGGCCCTGGTCAATTCAGTGGACCTGCATAAGGTCATAAAGAAAGGTCTAGGGCGAAAGTATGGGTGGGGAGATTTGAAGACCCTCTCCCTGAGGTTGCTCTGAGGATTAGGGACAAGCCTGTTTGAATCACCAAACCATGGTTTTTCTTTTTTTTTTTTTTTCCTTCTTCTTCTTATTTTTCTGAGACAGTCTCACTTTGTTGCCCTCAGTAGAGTCCCATGATGTCATAGCTCACAGCAACCTCCAACTCTTGGGCTCAAGTGATTCTCTTGCCTTAGCCTCCCGAGTAGCTGGGACTACAGGTGCCCGCCACATCACTGGGCTATTTTTAGAGACAGGGTCTTGCTCTTGCTCAGGTTGGTCTCAAACCTGTGAGCTCAGGCAATCCACTTGCCTCAACCTCCAAGGGTGCTAGGATTATAGGCATGAGCCACTGCTCCAGGCCCAACTATGGTTTTTCTTAGAGAAGCACAGTGCTACAGTGAGGGCGCTTAGAACAGTGGTTTTCAACCTTTTTAATCTCACAGCACACTTGAACCTATAGTTAAACTTCCACAGCACGCTTAAATTATATTGATCAAAAAAAAAAAAAAGAATATATATACTGTGCTTTGAACACTTTTCAAAAATAATTTAATTAATGGTCTTTAAAATTTTTCGTGGCACACCTACGTTCCTCTCACAGCACGCAGCTGAAAATCACTGGCTAAGACTCTGGACGCAGAATGTCTGTGTTCAAATCCGAGTTCTGCTACTCACTTCTCTGTGCCTCAGTTTCTCATGTATAACATAGAGACAGGAGTAGAATCCACCTCCTAAGGTTGCTGTGTCAGTTAAACCAATTAAAATACATAAATGTTTAGCCCAGATTAAGGACCCCCAAAATGACAGCCACCATTACTCCCGGTGCAAGGAGTAAAGTCAAGCCCACCTTCCTCTCAGCCCTGTGCACCAGCTCTAACAACTACTCATCGCCTTGCTCCTGAGACCGAGTTGCCTCTGTGCAGGCAAGTTTCCAATTCTTTAATACAGGCCTGGTGACCTACTCAAAACACAAGTGCCCCTGAGGCTGGGGCACCTTGTCAGTCTCCTCCCTTCTCCTGCTGTCACTCCTGCCTGAGAAGTGGCATCCTGTCCTGAGTCCCAGCTCCAACCTGGAGCACTTCCCCACATGAGTCTCTGACACTGCCAGGCAGCCTGCCTGCCTTCCCTAGCCACCTGCTTCCAGAGGTCTTTCTTCCCCACCAGTGGCCATCCCTATTGGCCGGTGGTCTGGAACAAGCCTGCTGTGCTTTCCAGGTATGGCTCTCTTTCCTTATAAGTAGTAGATTTTCCCACCCCCAGAGAGCATTCCTGGCTCCTTCCAGGTTCTGCCCAGTGTGGTGGCTCATACCTGTAATCCTAGCACTCTGGGAGGCCGAGGCAGGTGTATTGTCTGAGCTCAGGAATTCAAGACCAGCCTGAGCAAGAGCAGGACCCTGTCACCGGCATTCTAACGGGCACTTGTAGTCCCAGCTACTGGGGAGGCTGAGGCAAGAGAATCACTTGTGCCCAAGTCTTTGAGGTTGCTGTGAGTTATGACACCACGGCACTCAACCCCAGGTTGACAAAATACAACCAAAAAAAAACTTCCTTCAAATTTCTGAGTGCTACATACCCACCCGGCTCTGTCATACCTCACCCTTTCCCATGACATGACAGTGTACAATGAGATAACGAGACAGGACAGCTGTCTCATCCTGTGGGCATGATTTTGTTTTAGCACAACCATTATAGGCTAATAAGTAGGTACCAAGAAAGAGAAGCAGCCATTCCCCATCCCCTCCACACCCTGACTCTGCCAACTATGATATATTACTTGCTCTAGACCAGTGGTTCTCACCTTCCTAATGCCGTGACCCTTTAATGCAGTTCCTTATGTTGTGGTGACCTCCAACCATAAAATTATTTTCCTTGGTACTTCATCACTGTAATTTTACTACTGCTATGAATCGTAATGTAAATATCTGATATGCAGGATGTATTTTCATCATTACAAAGGGGTGGCGATCTACCGGTTGAGAACCGCTGCTCTAGACCTGACATAAGATAGTAATAGTAAGCTGATGTGATGTTGCTTTAATACAAAGGCTCACGTACTGCCAGCAAAAACCTTTCCCACCTCATCAGCCAAAGATCTGTTTAAGCTACACACTAATATTTGAAAATGTAACGAGATGCTAATTGCATACTAGGTTTTCTAGCTATTGGCCTTTTGCTTGGGTGAAATCATTCTTACTAATGAAATACCAGGGGCCTACAAGGCAAATTTCACTTGCCCCAATACTACTGCCTTCGTTGTGGCAGTGACTTTTTTTCTTTGAAGAGACACAGAACAAACAGAATGCTTGAAACTAAGTTCTCCCCAAATGTAAGTCTGCTACACTGCCAATAGCAGCAGAACTATTACAATCACTTTGGAAAACGGGCACGCTCTATACTCCTAGGCATAAACCCCAGAGAGAAACTCACACAGTGATCTAGAGACGCTCGAATGTGTTCACGGCAACAGTGTTCATAATAGCAACCCAATGGGTATGAACGAAGAATGGATAAACACCTTATGGCAGATTCCTATAAAAGATACTAGAGAGCCGTTAAATAAATGGATGCTTTGCAGTTACACGCATCAATCTCAGTATTAAAATGCTGAGTGAAAAAGAGCAATCTACATGAGTAAAAAGTAACGCTGGGACAATGGATATACATCCACGTACTAAAAAACAAATCTGTACCCCCACCCCCACTCCGTATGTTAATGCAAAACTTTAACTCAAAATGGACCAAACACCTAAATGCAAAAACTAAAATTATAAAACTCTTAGAAGAAAACATAGGTGTCAAACTTTGTGACCCTGGGTTAGGGAATGGTTTCTTAGATATTAAACAAAGAAGCACAAGGGAATCCAAGGAAAAAGATACACTAGATTTCATAAAAATTTAAAACTGCTAGCTTGGTGCCTATAGATCAGTGGTTACAGCACCGGCCACATACACTGAGGGTGGCAGGTTTGAACCCTGCCTGGGCCAGCAAAACAACAATGATGGCTGTAACGAGAAAATAGCAGGGCGCTGTGGCGGGCACCTGTAGTCCCAGCTCCTTGGGAGGCTGCGGCAAGAAAATCGCTTAAGCCCAAGAGTTGGAGGTTACTGTGAGCTGTGACTCCAAGGCACTCTACTGAGGGCAACAAATTGAGATGGTGTCTCAAAAAAAGAAAAAAATGTAAAACTTCTGATTCTTCTGTGGTTCACAAGCACAGTGATTAGGTTGTCACGTGCATGTGTGTGTGTGTGTGTGTGTGTGACGTGTTTCTCTCAGACCTTGTTAAGACATCAGCATGTTAGCCATGTGACATAAAAAAAAATAAATTTTAAAACTTATCTAAAAATTTAAAACTTTTGTGCCTTAAAGGTTATAATTTTTATAAAAAAGTGAAAAGACAACCCATAGAATTGGAGAAAACTTTTGCAAATCAAATATCTGACAAGAGTCCAGCCTCCAGAATACAGGGCTCTGACAACCCAACAGTAAAAGGCACGCAACACAATTAAAAACCGGACGGAGGATTTGAATAGACATGTCTTCAGAGAAGACACACGAGCAGCAGAAGTAGAAAGATCAGCATCATTAGATGTTAGGGGAATGCAAATCAAAACCACAACGACAGGCCACTTCACACCCGCTAGGATGGCTCGACTCAAAAAGACAGAATGTAGAGTGTGGGCAAGAAGGTGGAGACCCCAGAACCCTAATACGCTGTAGGTACGAAGGTCAAATGCCGCAGTCACAGCGGAGAACAGCACGGCAGCTCCTCCCAAAGCTAACCATGAATTACCACAGGACGCTGCGATTCCACCCCTACAGGGATACTGGATATATCCAAAATCACTGGAGCAGGTGTTTAATCAAAAGCTTGCACAGGAATGTTCACAGCAGCATTGCTCGTAATAGCCAAGAGGTAGAAACAATCCAAAAGTCTATCAACAAATGGATGCAGAAACGGAATGCTGTATATCCACACAATGAATTATTATCAGGCCCTAGGAAAAGGAACGGGGTAGCACTCCATGCTGCAACGCAGACCTTTGAAACATGCGCGAACCAAAGGAAGCCAAAGACAAATATATATGGTGTATTTTATTTATATGAAATGTCCACAATAGGCAAATCCATAGAGATAGGACGTAAGATTGGTGGTTGCCGGTGGTTGGGGGAAAGAAGGGAGAGAGGAGTGATGGCCACTGGGTGTAAGGTTTCTTTGGGGAGCAATGACGGTATTCCAGAATTGGCTGGATGCAGTGGTGTGCACCTGCAGTCCCAGCTACTTGGGAGGCTGAAGTAGGGGCAACATAGTAAGAGCAAGACCCTATTTCTAGAGGAAAAAAAGAAAAAAGGAAATGTTCTGGTACTGAACAGTGGTGATGGTGGTCCAACCTTCGGAATATACTAAAAACCACCAACCTGTACATCTATGTAAAAGAGTGAATTTTGTGGTGTGTGAATTACATCTCAATACAACATTTTAATAGGAGACTACATCCCCTATCGTACCATATGTACAGGGCCTGGGATCAGGAAGAAACAGAGAAAATGTCAAATGAACTTGTAACAATAAGCCAGGCAATGGATTTATGGATATATTCATGCCTATTCAATAGTCAACCAATATATATATATATATATCTAAAGAGAGCCATATATTTTTTCCTGTTTTTTAAGCCACAATCAACACAAAATTAAATCTGAATTTAAATGACGCTAAGCTGGTGGTCAATCTCAACTAACCAGCAAGCACTGTAAGGTGAGCCGCTGCTGGGAGTCAAAGAATAAAAACGGCAATGATCGCAATCCTGGAAGGACTCATAATCTAAACCATGAGTGTCCACCAGCTCCAATTTACTCATAGAATAATCTTACCCAATATTTTGTCATTCCCAGCACCAGCTACTAGTTTTAAGCACCCCATTTTGGCTGGGCACAGTGGCTCACTCCTGTAATCCCAGCACTTGGGGAGGCCAAGGGGGTAGATTGCCTGAGCTCACAAGTTCGAGACCAGCCTGAACTAGAGTGAGACCTTGTCTCTAAAAATAGCTGGACATTGTGGCAGGTGCCTGTAATCCCAGCTACTCAGGAGGCTGAGGGCAAGAGAATTGCTTGGGCCCAGGAATCTGAGGTTGCTGTGAGCTATGACGCCACACCACTCTACCAGGGGTAACAAAGGGAGACTCTGTCTCAAAAAGAAAAAAAAGACAAGCCTGAGCAAGAGCTAGACCCCATCCCTACCAAAAATAGAAAAACAATCTGGCATCATAGCAGGCACCTATAGTCCCAGCTACTTGGGAGGCTGAGGCAGGAGGATGCGCTTGAGCCTAGGAAATTGAGGTTGCTGTGAGCTAGGTCACCATGGCACTCCATCTCAAAAAAAAGCAACCCATAACTGGGTTTCATAAAATTAAACAATTAAAACATTAAATATATTCTACACTGAACTTTAAAAATTTAGTTTAAAAATATTTTTTTTTGAGACACAGCCTCAAGCTATCACCCTAGGTAGAATACCATAGCATCACAGCTCACAGCACCTCCAACTCCTGAGCTCAAGTGAGTCTCCTGCCTCAGCCTCCCAAGCAGCCGGGACTACAGGCACCCACCACAATACCTGCTACTTTTTTTTTTTTGGTTGCAGCCGTCACTGTTGTTTGGCGGGCTCAAACTGGATTCGAACCTGCCAACTCAGGTGTATGTGGCTGGTGCCTTACCCGCTTCAGGCACCGAGCCTGAAAATAGATTTCATTTTCCTTTTGTAAATCTGCTTTTAAGGACTTATAGGATTAGAGCGTGCATGGTGAATTCTAAGGAACTTATTTAGTAGGCTTCCTTTTCCATGGCAAGTCATGTATTTTTAAAACCCTGACTTGGGGCAGCACCTGTGGCTCAGTGGGTTGGGCGCTGGCCCATTACCAAGGGTGGCGAGTTTAAACCAAGCCCCGGCCAAAAGACAACACAAAAATAGCTGGGCGTTGTGGCAGGCACCCATGGTTCCAGCAGCTTGGGAGGCTAAGGCAAGAGAATCACCTAAGCCCAAGGGTAGAGGCTGCTGTGAGCTGTGATGCCACAGCACTTTATTGAGGGCAACATGATGAGACTCTATCTCTTAAAAAAAACAAAAAAAACAAACAACCCTGACTTAAATGATATCTTAAGATTATCTCACATTCTTATCTAGGCGCTATTACATCTTAGTTTCTGAATATTCATATATAATGACATCTTGAAGTGCCCTGTTTGCAAGATGCAATCTAGGCAGACACAGAAGCTTTCTAAAAACAATCAAGATTGATTCCCTCGAGATTTATAATAGCTGGAAGGTAATCTAAAATCGTATCTATGTTCCCAGTTTTACCAAAGAATGGCAAGTATAAATAGTTTTAAGTTAACAGTCTCTTTCCACTAAAGAGATTAATATTCTTCATTTACATCACAGTTTCTGGCACATATGCTTCTGAACGTATCATCCAGTAAATAACTCAGAAACATATATCCGTTTTGGTACATTGATACAATTAATGTGATAACGAAGTAACGTAACGTCTGCTTCTCTTTGGCTATAGAAAACAATGATGGTGTTGGAAAAAGCAGGTGGAATTTGTAGCCAAAGAACTCTGGATTCAAACTCTACTCTGCCATTAACTACCTGGGTGATTCTGGCAAATTCTCTGAGCCTCTATTTCCATATTTATACAATGGAGATAATAGGCTCCACCTTGGAAGATAATTGCAAAGATGAAATGAGATGGGGCCAGGCACAGTGGCTCACGCCTGTAATCCTAACACTCTGGGAGGCTGAGGTGGGTGGATGGCCTGAGCTCTGAAGCTGGAGACCAGCCTGAGCAAGAGGGAGACCTCATCTCTAAAAATAGCCAGGCATTGTGTCAGGTGCCTATAGTCCTAGCTACTTAGGAGGCTGAGGCAAGAGGAACACTTGAGCCCAAGAGTTTGAGGTTGCTGTGTGCTGTGACACCACAGCACTCTACCCAGTGCAACATAGTGAGACACTGTCTCAAAAAAAAAACAAAACTCTTTTTGTCACCCTGGGTAGAGTGCTGTGGCGTCACAGCTCATAGCAACTTCAAACTCTTGGGCTTAAGCGACTCTCTTGCCTCAGCCTCCCAAGGAGCTGATACTACAGGCACTCACCACAACACCTGGCTATTTTTTTTGTTGCAGCTGTCGTTGTTTAGCTGGCCCAGGCTGGGTTCAAACCCACTAGCTTCAGTGTATGTGGCCGGCACCAGAACCACTGTGCTATGGGTGTGGAGCCCCCCCCAAATTTTAAAAATAATTTTAAAAAGGCTGGGTGCTCAAGTAGCTAAGGCGTCAGCCACAAACACCAGACTGGCAGGTTCAAATCCAGCTGGGGCCTGCCAAACAACAATGACAACTACAACCAAAAAAATAGCTGGGCGTTGTGGTGGGCACCTGTAGTCCCAGCTACTTGGGAGGCTGACACAAGAGAATTGCTTCAAGCCAGGAGTTGGAGGTTGCTGTGAGCTGTATGTCACAGCACTCTACCCAGGGCGACAGCTTGAGGCTCTGTATCAAAAAATAAAAATAAAAATAATTTTAAAAAAAGATGAAATGAGATGATTAACACTTTGGGTCTGTTACAGTGGAAAGTTCTACAGATACTAGACCCCTGCATCTTCCCTTCCAGCTTGCTAAGTAAATATCCACAGGAACAAATATGTAATTTCAATTAAATATTTATACACTTTTTAAAGACTGGCTTTATCATTGAATTTACTCCTCTGCATGCTAAATTATAATCTTAGTTAAACTGTTTCACAAAGTCTCTAATAAGAACCTTATTTTTTAAATTAAAACTAATGAGGAAGCAGGGAATACTCCATTCTGAAGCTTGTTAATGTAATTGAGGGTTTCATTTCTACACCCAAATACCTACTGGTTTCTGCAACAAAGAGAAGCAGCCACGACCTATATTTCATGATTTCCATGTTACTGAAAAGTCAGTGGCTTGGAGGAGGACAGGGAAGCAGGCTCATTACGTCTGCCACGGAAGCGCAGGGGAATGGCTAATACAGCACAGAAAGAAGCAGGAATCAGAAACAGTTGGTGGGACTTCAAACCAGCAATGCCATTCGTCACATTTACATTGCAAACTCCTGTGGTTACAGTTGCTGTTCTTACGGTATGGGGGCTTATTCGGGGTAGATTTCCCACACACAGGTTAGAGAGGCAGTTTTACCAGGAGATCACGTGGAGAAGGCCAAGTGTAGCTGACCACCTTGTCAAAAGCAGCCGGCAGTTTGATGCGGCTTTGGAAAATGACAAGGCCAGCGCTAAAGCATCAACAAGGCCGGAGGGGCTCAAGCTCCAGAGATTTCATCACTGATCCTCCAATTCTCCTGGCGCAGAGGTCAGCAAACAACAGCCCAGGGGCCAAACCCAGCCTGCTACCTGTTTTTGTATGGCCCCACACCTACAAATGGATTTGGCATTTTTCAGTGGGAAAGAAATCAAAAGAAGACTATGTCAGTGCAAGTCAAAATTATATGAAATTCAAATCCCAACGTCCATAAGTGTTATGGCTGGGTGTGGTGGCTAACGCCTATAATCCCAGCACTCTGGGAGGCTGAGGCAGGTGGACTGCCTGAGCTTATAGGTTGGAGACCAGCCTGAGCTAGAAACTCAGCCTCTAAAAATAGCAGGTGTTGTGGCAGACACCTGTAGTCCCACCTACTTTAGAGGCTGAGTCAAGAGAATTGCTGGAGCCCAAGAGTTTGAGGTTGCTATGAGCTATGGCACTCTACCAAGGGCCCCAAAGCAAAACAAGGTCAGGGTAGAGCAGTTGCAACAGAGACCTTATGGCCTGCAAGTCTAAAATATTTCTCTCTGGCCCTTTACAGAAAAAGTCAGCTGACCCCGGCTCTAAAGCATGGTGTTCAGTATTTTTTAAAGGACGATAACAAAGAAGAACCACAGGAATGGCCAGGGAGACGCAAAACCATTTCAGAAATTGAATGGCTGAAGGGAGTACTAAAGCCAGGAGAAGAGGAGACCAAAGGACAAGATTATAGATTGTTTTAAATATTTAAAGACTCAGCCAGTGGAAGGGGCTTGTGTTTGTGTCACTATAGTGAGGAAAACAATTTTGAAAGTTCTAGGGCGTCAGAGATCAACTAACCTACAGGTAAGCACTGTCAAAAGAATCAAAGTTGACAGTCTTTGAGATCACACTGCAACAGAGTCGGCACCCTGCTGTGGATGGAATTTAAGCCAAAAGACAAGCCGATCACCATCCATCATTATTACAGAAAGGACTCTTAGAGTGGGTAAGAAGTTCAACCGGTTTCATGTTCAGTTTCTATGATTTTATCTCCAAAGAAAGAAAATGATCATAATTGGCAGGTGAAAGCATAATGAGCAATTTCTTCTACTACGTTCACTAAGGATTGGACCCCACAAAGAAATAGATTTGTATTATATGTTTACATATGTGTTACGTCATATATTTATATGCAATAGATGTATATCAATTAAAACGGACATGTTAAAAAGAGGTCTTGTTTTCAAATAAAGAATACATCAGCTACAATAAGAATCACATTAGGAAAAGATGGGCTATTTTTAGGAGAAGGGCTCCGGTTACACAAAATAAGGACAGGACAGCCACTGTGCGCTACTACGGGAAATTGGCACGGCGCTGCTTAAAAGAGGAAAAAACCTATATATAAAAATGGAAAGGGAGAGAAACGGGTTTCTAGAAAGTGCTCATATATAAAACACAGTTAAGGGCACAGTTGACTTGTGCCGGACTTCTCCGCAAAATAGCTTTACAAATGACTTCACAAAGCACAGCCACCTGTTAGGCTGCTATTTTGGCCTATCTATTTTCAATGGCTATCCTGACACCCCAGCAAGAGACACACCACCATAGCAACATAAACATCAGTGTCCTGGAAAATAAAATTTAAAGCAGTAATTTATAGCCCCTGCCAAGCTGGAAATAAACTCATCCTTAAGCATTTATTACTGTGACACAACATTCCCACTGGGCAAATTCAGATACCATGGATGACTCGGGGATTCCCGCAGGCTATTTGGAAAGTAGAGATTCCAAAAATAAAGGTATTTGAAAGTGGGAGGTAGGCCTGGCCTGTGCAAGGTGGCTCAGGCCTGTAATCCTAGCACTCTGGGAGGCCAAGGCAGGTGGATCACCTGAGCTCATGAGTTTGAAATCAGCCTGAGCCAACACAAGACCTGTCTCTACTAAAAATAGAAAAACTAGCCGGGCATTGCGATGGGCATCTGTAGTCCCAGCTATTTGGCAGACTAAGGCAGGAGGATTGTCTGAACCCAAGGGTCTGAGGTTGCTGTGAGCTAGGCTGACACTATGGCACTCCAGCCTGGGGTAACAAAGTGAGACTCTGTCTCCCAAAATGAAGAAAGAAAGAAAAATGAGAAGATAAATCAGGCTTGAAAGTGCTTATGCCTCTTTTCAGGGTGATACTTCCCATGGGGCACTGACCAGGACTTAAAAGTGTGAGTGTTTTGTAAGGTGTGGGTGGTTTACAATTAATTCCAAAAGATCCCACAGGAGCAGAAAGAAAGCTAAACACCCTGCTTGGAGAGGAGACACTCCCCCAGGAATGTCTTAGAGTGGCAGCAAAGCCCCATCGTCTGAGACAGGGTGGGCAGGTTATACCCCAGCCTATGATTCTGAGAGCTGCAGATCCTGAGTCCAGCCCTGAAATCATAGTCCATCGGCTCTGTGGTCACTTTGCCACTGCGATTTTTACCTTTCTTCTTAATTTTTCTCCAAAAGAGAGGCCTGGAAGTTTCTGGGGACAGGTCCTTCTCCAAGTCTACAGAAGAGATTCTAGGTCAGGACAACACAGGAACTCAGCGTAGCCCTTTGAGATGAAAAACTGATGATAGGCTCAGCGCCTGTAGCTCAGTGGTTAGGGTGCCAGCCACACACACCAGGGCTGGTGGGCTCAAACCTGGCCTGGGCCTGCTAAACAACAATGACAACTACAACAACAACAAAATAGCCGGGCCTTGTGGAGGGTGCCTGTAGACCCAGCTACTTGGGAGGCTGAGGCAAGAGAATCACTTAAGCCCAATCGCTGTGAGCTGTGTCTACCAAGGGTGACATAGTGAGACTCTGTCTCAAAAAAAAAAAGAAAGAAAGAAAAAGAAAAGAAAAATAGATGATGAGGCTTCTGTGATGTCAGGGATTTGGCAGCTTTGGCTAGTAAAACCAGTGCTAAACTCCCTCTTTAAAAAATAAGATAGTTTCAGGGCTGCGCCTGTGGCTCAAAGGAGTAGGGCACCAGCCCCATATGCCAGAAGTGGTGGGTTCAAACCCAGCTCCAGCCAAAATAAATAAATAATTTATAAAAAATTAGCAAAAACTTAGCAAAAATAAACAAATAAATAAAATAAGATAGTTTCTGACAGACATAACCAACATTTAAAAAAAGAAAGAAAAATAAGGCCAGGCACGGTGCCTCACACCTGTAATCCTAGCACTCTGGGAGGCTGAGGCAGGAGGATTGCTTGAGCTCAGGAGTTTGAGACCAGCCTGAGCAAGAGTGAGACCCCCATCTCTACTAAAAAATAGAAAAATTAGCTCAGTGTTGTGGTGGGCACTTGAACCCAGGAGTTTGAGGTGGCTGTGAGCAAGGCTGACACCATGGCCCTCTAGCCCGAGCCACAGAGTGAGACTCTGTCTCTAAATAAATAAATAAATACGGAAAAAAAAGAAAAATACACAACTCCTTCAGAACACAGCCAAAAGGTTGAGTGCCTACGTAAATAATGGCTAATATACTTGATCCTTCAGAAGTGTTTCTTTTTTAAAAGGCTTAAGGGGATTATTCTCTTTGGACAACTAACAGCCTAATTACTATTTTTTTTTTTTAAACCACCACCACCAAGCTCCTTCTCAGCCAAATCTTGGCACGCAAACATCTCCAGGCACACCTGTATCTGTGCTCTGAGTGGTGCTGCTCAGAATCAGAATTACACCCAGCTGTGTCCAAGTTGTTGCCATCAGACACAATCCCAAAGAGGTGAGCTAGTAAGTCCTGAATCTTGAGACTTTTTCGTTTTGAACATGATGCCTCCTTAGGAGCAGCAAGAACATATTTTAAAAATGAGCACTCCTCACAGCCTTTGATATTCCAGGGTTTGAGGCTCGGGCTTGCAAGGTACAATCTGTCCCCTATTACTAAATGCAATTCTAGTTCCTAAACTCCCAGCACTTGGGAGTTGGGGAGGGAATTAAATAGCCACATTTCGTATCTTTAAACCTGTCTCAGTTTCACAGCTTTTCTGAGGTTTGAGAAAACCACTCTCATCCACCTCGCCACTTTTCCAGAGGCTACAAGAATCCAGGATGGTGAGGCCGGAGAGGTGGACGAGCCACACTGGTCTTTCCAGCGGCATCACCATTACAATTTCAAGTCAGGGCAAATTCAGCAAACTGGTCCTGAGCGCAGGCCATGTCACGAGGACACGAACCACAGCAAACTTAAACATCTCAGAAGACATGCCCCTGGTCTCAAGCACAAACAGCTCTAGTGATAACCTGTCTTCAAAACTACCCATCCACAGAAGCAGGTAATTATAGGTCCCTTTTCTCAAACATCTATCCAGTGTTGTTTTTCTACTTTAATTGCCAATTACCAGTTTAATGAGAGTGTTGTTTTCTGCGGCTTCTGTATAGCAGATGTGCGATATTTTGGCAACATTCAGGGTTAAACAGACACCTGTCGTCCTAGGTACCCTGCAAAACTGTCCTCAGACTGAATGGAAATTCTGAAGACCAACATTTTTCTAGATAACTTCCTAAGAGCCTTGAGTGTGGCAGGAGCACTGTCCTAAAAAAATCTATTCATAATAAAATCCAGGTCATTGGCTAGAGAGTTGCAAGCTTTATTGGTAGACATCACTAAAAGAATTGACAAGGCTGGCTCGGCGCCTGTAGCTCGACTGGCTAAGGCGCCAGCCACATACACCTAAGGTGGCAGGTTCGAATCCAGCCCAGACCCGCCAAGCAACAATGACGGCTGCAACCAAAAAATGGCCAGGCGTTGTGGCGGGCGCCTGTGGTCCCAGCTACTTGGGAGGTGGAGACAGGAGACTCGCTTGAGCCCAGAAGTTGGAGGTTGCTGTGAGCTGTGATGCCACGGCACTCTGCCCAGGGGGACAGCTTGAGGCTCTGTCTCACAAAAAAAAAAAAAAAAGAATTGACAAGGCTGAAAATGCTACAAAGTTAATTTATTAATAAGCCATTATGACTTAAATTATTTTTTTCTCCTGAGTTAAACATTTATAAAATCCTAAAAAAATAAGCTAACCTTTTAACAGTACTTTCTTACTCAGAAAAAGGGTTCAATTAATGTCTATTTGCCCCTGGTACAGGAATAAAGCATTGACTTTAATCAAATATTCTGTCTTGCACTTTAACAGAACCCTCGGTGCCAACCCTGCTTGTTTGAAATGCTTCTAAAATGCATCCGTTCTTCTTCCTGCCTAAGTACTCTGAACAAAATGTAGTTTTTCTGTTGAATGACGAGATAGTAGCACTCCTAAATTACAAATGTCAAGAACTGCTGCTGTTGCTGCAAAGGTGTGGGCAGGTCACTAACTGAGTCATTCATGCCCACCCAAATTACAGATAGAGGCCCATCTTGTCATTTTCTTCCTTTGAAAGAGGAATTTAGAAAAAATTCCAGTTAGATTCCATTAATCCGAGTTTACTGGGTTTGTTTCAAGAAATGATGAATGAGTTTAATGATAACATAACCAATGTTTTAACAAAACCCCAAAACTGGGCAGAGCGCAGAGGCTCACGGCTATAATCCTCGCACTCTGGGAGGCCAAGGGAGGAGAGAGCTCGGGAGTTTGAGACCAGGTTGAGGGAAAGCAAGACCCCATCCCTATTAAAAGTAGAAAAATTAATTGGGCTTTGTGGCAGGTGCCTGTAGTCCCAGCTACTTGGGAGGCTGAGGCGGGAAGATCAATGGAACCCAGGAGTTTAAGGTTGCTGTGAGCTAGGCTGATGCTATGCACGCTAGCTTGGGCCAACACAGTGAGACTCTGTCTCAAGAAACAACAACAACAATAAAAATATGACCAGAGACCTAGAGTAGTCAAATTCATAGACACAGAAAATAGGATGGTAGTTGTCAGGAATTGGGGTGGGGGATGAGGAAGAAATGGGGAGATACATGTTTAAAGGGCATAGAGTTTCAATTTGACCTAATGGAAACTGTGCTCAAGATAAATGGTGGTGATGGTTGCACAACATGTGAATGTACTTAATGCTACCTAAACTGTATACTTACAAATGCTTAGGATGGCAAATTTTATGTTATGTATATTTTACCATAATTTTTTAAAACAATAAAAATGGGGATTTTTTTTGAGACAGAGTCTCACTATGTTGCCCTGGGTAGAGTGCCATGGAGTCACAGCTCACAGCAACCTCAAACTCTTGGGCTCAAGAGATTCCCAAGTAGCTGGGACTATAGGCACCCACCACAACACCCAACTTTTTTTCTTTTTTTTGTAGTTGTCATTGTTGTTTGTCAGACCTGCGCTGGGTTCAAACCCACAAGCCCCAGTGTATGTGGCTGGTCCCCTAACCGCTGAGCTATCGGCTCTGAGCCTAAAAATCTATTTTAAAAAACTGATCAGGAGGTACATATCCAATTAAGTGTGGCCGCCTTCAAATAGTTCATTTTAGGTGACAACATGTTTCTTTTTTTTGAGACGGAGCCTCAAGCTGTTGCCCTGGGTAGAGTGCCGTGGCACCACAGCTCACAGCAACCTCCAACTCCTGGGCTTAAGTGATTCTCCTGCCTCCGCCTCCCAAGTAGCTGGGAC
>NW_003852413.1:14592084-14605043 GCF_000181295.1 Otolemur garnettii | reverse complement strand
CCCCTGGTTAGAGTGCTGTAGCATCATAGCTCACAAAAACCTCCAACTCCTGGGCTCAAGCGAGTCTCCTGCCTCTGCCTCCCAAGTAGCTGGGATTACAGGCACCTGCCACAACGCCCGGCTATTTTTTGGTTGTAGCCGTCATTGTTGTTTGGCAGGCCCAGGCTGGATTCAAACCCGCCAGCTCAGGTGTATGTGGCTGGCACCTTAGCCGCTTCTTAAGCCACAGGTGCTGAGCCAGAATTCCATTTTCAAAACCATAATCACATCATGTTAAAAAAGTATTTTAGTCCACACACAGAATGTGGCTATGAAAGAACAATATTAATTTGCCCGTGTGGTTTGTAAACCGGCTCTGGAGGCAACACCAGCAAAGATGAGCTGGAAGTTTACAAGGAGTCGTCATCTCAGCCGGAAGGGGAAAGACATAACTCTGAACAGTGCATTTTGATCATCTACTACCTCCCGATGTGCTTACCTCCCCACGAAGAGTTTGAAGTTGTCAACTAAATGTGCCACTTCCCTGTTCCCATCATTTTCAGATACTAATTTTGAGAAACCCACAGGTGCTCATAAACTAACATCTCAGCTGATGAGGCCATGAAAGGCAAAGGTTCTTACTGCCATGAAAAGGAATAATTTCCAAGAGCGTAGGGGTGGTTCTCTTTTTAGAGCACGAACTACAAAAGTTATTTTCAAAGAGGAACGTGATTCATTTATCAGAGTTAAACTGAGGAATGTCACTTGGTTTAATACTTGGGTAAAAAATTGTTTGATGGGAGATAAATCTTATAGACCATTGTCTCTTCTTGCAGAAAGAGAAAAACTTATCTTTCCCTAATTATTTCCTTTGATAATTCTGAACAGGTAATTTAATCTCTAAGAAATGGAGATATCTGATTATGATAAAACAAGATAACCTAATTTTATTTTTTTTGAGACAGAGCCTCAAGCTGTCCCCCTGGGCAGAGTGCTGTGGCATCACAGCTCACAGCAACCGCCAACTCCCGGGCTCAAGGGAGTCTCTTGCCTCTGCCTCCCAAGTAGCTGGGACCACAGGTGCCTGCCGTAAGGCCTTGCTATTTTTTTTGGTTGCAGCCATCATTATTGTTTGGCGGGCCTGGGCTGGATTCAAACCTGCCACCTTAGGTGTATGTGGTTGGTGCCTTAGCCACTTGAGCCACAGGTACTGAGCCCCTAAATTTTTTTTAATTTTAGATTAATAAGAGGGTATAAATGATTAGGTTACATTGTTTGCATCTGTTAGGTAAGGTCCCTGGTTGTTATTGTGACCCTCACCCTAGAGGTGTGTCATGTATCCTTACATTGTGCCCATTGCGGGGGGGTAAAACAATCCCTCTCCCTATGTCTCCCCAACCTTGAATTGAATTAAATTGCGTTATTCTCTTGCGTGCGTGTGTATTCGTTTCTCTATTGACTTTATATTAGTTTTGAAGAGATTAGATACTTGCTTTTCCATTCTTATGATATTTTATTAAAGTTTGGTCTCCAACTCTATTCAGGGCTAACCCTAATTCTTTAGGTTTCTAGAAAAGGCAGAACCAGGTACAGCAGAGAGTCTATGAGGTTTGACTATGGAGTTTGACCAGCCTAGGTGTGAATGAGGTCCACTGTTCACAAGCCGTGTATGCACCATATTCCATATCTATACAATGGAGATAATGCGTGTATCTAACTCATAGGACTGTTACGGGGACTAAGGGAAACTAGAAAGTTTTCAACAAATGCAATGTCTCTCTTGCCCTCCTTTGCAGGTGAAACACACTGCTATCAGTCCATGCGCATACAAAAGACACCAAATTCTAAAACTCAAACACTTGTTCAGGTGCAGTGGCTCACACTTGTCATCCTAGCATTCTGGGAGGCCAAGGTAAGAGGATCCCTTGAGTTCAGGCATTCAAAACCACCCTAAAAATAGAAAATCTAGCCAGGTATTGTGGTGGGCGCCTGTAGTCCCAGCTATTCCGGAGGCTGAGGCAGGAGGATTACTTGCAACCTCAGGAGTTTGAGGTTGCTGTGAGTAGGTCGCCATGGCACTCTACCCAGGATGACAGAGTGAGACTTTGTCTTAAAAAAAAACCTTTCCGGCTCGGCGCCTATAGCTCAACCGGCTAAGGCGCCAGCCACGTACACCTAAGGTGGCGGGTTCGAATCCCCAGCCTGGACCCGCCAAACAACAATGACAGCTGCAACCAAAAAAAATAGCCGGGCGCTGTGGCGGGCGCCTGTGGTCCCAGCTACTTGGGAGGCGGAGGCAGGAGACTCGCTTGAGCCCAGGAGTTGGAGGTTGCTGTGAGCTGTAATGCCACGGCACTCTACCCAGGGGGACAGCGAGGCTCTGTCTCAAAAAAAAAAAAAAAAAAAAACCTTTCCAACCAAATGTTTCATGGGATATATTGCTGAGGCATACAGAGCTGACTATTTTATTATGGACATAAAGGCAAAATTACTGCAAGGCCACACTCAACAAGGCCTGTGACATAAAATAATGACATAGTGGGTAGCACCTGTGGCTCAAAGGGGTAGAGCGCTGGCCCCATATACTGGAAGTGGTGGGTTCAAACCCTGCCCCTGGTCAAAAAAAAAAAAAAGATAATGACATAGTTCCTCCATGTTGTTATCAAAGAGCCAGGGCAAGAAACTTTCACCATTTCTGTAAGACGTGACGGTGGGGATGGTTCAAAGAAGCAGAATGAACCATGAGGTGCTCAGCTTTCTATGTCCTGTCCAGTCCTACCCAAGACTTTACAGTTAGTTTAGATACAGTACTCACTAACAGGCCGTATCAAGAGCTGTAAACTTTTTAGCCAGAGACAAGAGGTGAGTGAAACTTGGTCAAGTTAAGAATACATACATAAACCCTACTACCATAGTGAAGAGTGGAAAACATTGGACAGCTGTCGGGAAATAGGAAGAATTCAGCAAATGGGTCCCAGTGCATTTGAAGGTTTGAAGAAGTTAATTATAGTAGCATCCACGTTAATTGTGACTTCTCGTTCCTCAGTGATAAATTTTCTTTTAAGTAAATACATACATGAGTTATTTGGGGTATAAAAAATATATACAAATTAAGGCTCAGAAACACCTGGATCTGGCCTTAAGATAGCAAATATAATCAAAACTGAACAGGGCGTGTGGGGTGTGTCTCTGTGTGTGTGTAGACGACACGGGGTGGGGCTGCAATCTTGGGAGATAAGCTGCTTAGAGTAAGTGCTTAAACAACATTGTTACAGGTTGTCATCAAATTACATTTGTTTGGCCAATCTTACTTCTGCAGGTGATTCAGTCTGGGAAAGAAACAACACCCTAAAGATGATTCGTTATAATGCCAAAGGAACTAAAGGATGATGATGTTTTGTCCTTTGCTTGGGAACAATAGGAATTCTAGGACGTCATGCTTCCCCCAAACTTAAAAGGAGAAAAGTAAAAGCAAAGAGGAAAGAGCATCATTAGGTAAATTTGATCAAGAACTGACCTCGGCTACATGTTTAGACACATGAATTGACTTTCACTAACAGCCAAAAAGGAGTTTTAAGAGCAGGCCCCTTTTATCCAAGTGCTAAGAAATGAAAGAATGAGTCACGGTAATACTTGATGTCAAAATCTTGGTAAGCTCCAGCTTCAGGGTTTCTAAGTCAACAAACAGCCTTGTAGAATGACGCCAAGCACTCAGCCAGGAAGTGGTTGGTGACCCCAGACTCCTTCCTGTCTCACAGTTTGCAAACCCAGAGGCCAAGTAGGTCCTCTGCAGGAGGGGGGGGGGGAGCTCCGCTCTAGCCATTCACCATCTGAGAGACTGGCCCAGGCTATGATTTTGCCATGCTAGCCAGAGATTATTGAGAGGAAGTATAAATAGCCAGTTAGCCACCCTTAGCATAAAGCCCATGGCAGGAAGCCTTAGAGGGAAAGGATTTACTTCCCATGTACGACAATCTCCTCCTGAATGTGTATTCTAGAATTCATTCTGCTAACACGTTATTTCCCATTCAATGCTCATAGGAAGCAGAGCCACGCACCTGGAGCCGTAGCCAGGAAGATCCTGAGATGTCATTTCTTCTGCTCATGAAGGCCCCGGGCCTATATTCTCTAATGGGGGCTCCTAAAACTAGTGAGCTCTGTCAGGAAAGGCCCCCCTAGACCAGCGGTTCTTAACCTGTGGATCATAACCCACAGGAACTTTATTAAAGGGCCACGGCATTAGGAAGGTTGAGAACCACTGCCCTAGACCCTCAGTACCATGCAGCCCTACAAATTGGCCTTACGACAGCTATTTAAGGCATGATTGCATGCCCCCCCTCCCCAACTATCATGTTCTGACCTAAATTGCAGTCATTCTGGTCCACATCTGGCAGATTTTTTTTCCCCACATTGCCACAAAAGGGAACAACCTCCTTTGGAAAGCTATCTAAATTCAAGAGAACCAGAGCCATCTCCTTGAGAACAGGGACAACTTTTCAGATTATTCGTAATTCCAATTCAACACTCTGCCAAGAGCTCTCCCTCTCTCTGAACACAGGTGTCTGTTCTGCCGAAACAAATCATTAAGCAGCTCTATTAAAAATTTTTCAAGCTTTATTGAGATGTATTTTACATACAGATCCAATTTTTTTTTTTTTTGAGACAGGAGCCTCAAGCTGTCCCCCTGTGTAGAGTGCAGTGGCATCACAGCTCACAGCAACCTCCCACTCCTGGGCTCAAGCGAGTCTCCTGCCTCAGTCTCCCAAGTAGCTGGCCCACAGGCGCCCGCCACAACGCCTGGCTATTTTTTGGTTGCAGCCGTCATTGTTGTTTGGCGGGCCTGGGCTGGATTCGAACCCACCACCTTGGGTGTACATGGCTGGCGCCTCAGCCACTTGAGCCACAGGTGCCAAGCCAGATCCAATGTTTTTTAACATATTTAGAGTTGTGCAGCCATTGACATAGTCTATTTTTAAAACGGCAATAAAACTTGTCCCGTGTCCTCGGGACTGTGAGCTCCAGAAGGGTTTCCTCTGTCGGGTTTGTGACCCCGTCCCTACCACCTGGCACATGGCAGGAATGTGGCACAATATTGGGGACATCGATGCTCTCATGGTGTCCCAAGTGTCAACCTGGAAGTTCTATATCCCTAAGTTTTCTGGATTTAAAGAATAACTACTTCTTTCCTCCAATGGAAACTGTGAATTCAGCCAATCTCCCCATGGTAGTCAGAACGGCCCCCACGATTTCCACTGGTTGGTGTACATACTTTGTACAGGAATAATCCCCTTCCTTTGGGTATAGGTGGACCTGAGCTAATTAGCTATGCACTTTTGGAAAAAAGTCTAAAAGTCAGAGACAAGTCAGAGAGATTTGAAGTTGTGGCAGAGACACTCCTGCTGGCCTTGAAAAAGCAAACTGCTATGTTGTGGGAAAGCCACACGGCTGAAAATGGCAGGTTGCCTCTAGGAGCCAGCCTCTACCTGATGTCCAGGAAGAAAGTAAGGAGTGGCTGCGTGCAGTGGCTCACACCTGTAATCCTAGCACTCTGGAAGGCCAAGGAGGGAAGATCCTTGGCACTGAGGAGTTCAAGCAAGAGTGAGACACCTTCTCTACTAAAAATAGAAAAATTAGCCAGGCGTTGTGGCAGGGGCCTGTAGTCCCAGTTACGTGGGAGGCGGAGGCAAGAGGATCACTGGAGCCCAGGAGTAGCCTGGGCAACAAGCAATTCTGCTAAAAAGGAAAGAAGAAAGGAAAGGGGGAAAGGGAAAGTAAGAAGAGGGGAGGGGAGGACAGACCTTAGGCAAGGAACTGAATTCCACCAACAACCATGGAGCTTAGACAATGACTCTAAGCTCCAGAAAGAAAGACACCTTGATTTCAGCCTTGTGAGCCCCTGAGCAGTCATGCCATGCTCAGACTTCGGACTTCCAGAAACTGTAAGCTAATAAATGGGTGTTACTTTAAGCCACTGAGTTTGAGAGCAAGTGTTACACAGCAATATAAAACAAATATATCAAGTCCTCTGGGAATTGGGGGTGGGGAAGCAGTCTGATTACAATAACTCCCAGGAATGGCTGTCCTCAAAACTCTCAGGGGTATTACTAAAGAATTTTTAAATGAGGATTTTTGTTTGTTTATTTTTTTAGAGACAGAGTCTCACTTTGTCACCCCCGGTAGAGTGCCATGGCATCACAGCTCATAGCAACCTCCAGCTCTTGGGCTTAGGTGATTCTCTTGCCTCAGCCTCCCAAGCTGCTGAGACCACAGGGGCCCACCACAACGCCCGGCTGTTTTTTGTTGCAGTTTGGCCGGAGCTGGATTTGAAACCCGCCACCCTTGGTATATGGGGCCAGCACCCTACTCACTGAGCCACAGGAGCTGCCCTAAATGAGGATGTTTTAAATAGAAAAGAATCTCCAATGGGTGGAACTTCAGCGAAGAAAATGAAAACAATGTAAAAGGAAGACATCAGAGTCAGCTTTCCCGAAAAGTTTTGTGTTTTTCTTAGCTTCTTCCCATCCATTCATTCAGCCGGTATTCACTCTGTGCCAGACCCTGGGCTGAAGAACAGAGATGCACTGTCCAACAGGGCAGCCACCAGGAGCCACACGTGGTCCTTCAGCACTGCAGAGTGAACCGAGCTGTGCCGTAAGTGGCAAAGACAGAGCGGATTTCAAAGACTTAGTGTCAAAGAAAAATAAGTGAGAGGATCACTCAGTATTTTCTTCTGTGGATTACATGTTGGAAAGATAACAATGGAGATGGATAATAAGTAACACATGAAGTACTGACGAGGGTAAATGCTACAAAGGAAATAAACAGGTGTAGAGACAGAGGGAGAGGGTAATGGGGGCGGCCATTGTGGGCAGGAAAGACGTCTCCACTTAGAAACCCACCAGTTTACTCATGTTAACAGGAGAGCACGGAGGGCTGGAGGCCTGAAGAGGGTGGCAGAGGCGGTGGGTTGGTTGCAGACCATCACTCTGCTCCACTCCCATTGGGTTCCATGTAAATGGCGCCCCCTGGCGGTGTGCACCGCTGCGGCTCTGTCGGTTTGTATACACCGTACGGATTTTGTAAATTGAAGGTTGTAAGGCACTAAAAGTAAAAAAAAAAAATCTTTATATTTTCCAGATACAATTGGATTTTTAGTTTATATATATATATAATACCCTTGAGCTTCATCAGCCTTGTAACCTACCAAAAAAAGAAAAAAACTTCCCTTGGGAATACCACAAAATTCCTGATTTCTAACACGAGTCAGAGGTCAGAGGAGGTGGCTGTCGGCAGCCTGCAATCTGCCATCTGAAATCCTCCTTTTCTCTCTCTCTGTGGGCTGAACTTGCTAAAAACACATAAAATCTTCCTGACTTCTCACTACAGCGAGCTGATTTCTATAACTCTTTTTTTTTCTCTCTCTCTCTCTCTGAAAAGGGGCAGAAGTTTTCAAAACAAAGTCCTCAGAGCTGCCTCCAAGCACACAGAACTTCATGCAACAGAAAACAGGCCAAAGCCCACACACCGGTCAGGGTGCTCCAACCTCACTCAGGCAGCTCAAGCAACCAACCTAGACGTACTTTTCCAGTGATTACTGCTCCTGAAACGCACGTACTGCCTGTCACCCTGCACACACTTTCATATTCTTTTCAAAACTCGAAACCTTGTGATTCCCTCTGCCCCAACCACACATACATATTTCCCTCTAGGGTGAAGATAATGTTGAAAGTATCGTTATTCTTTTTTACAAACTGCCTACAATAAACAGTATTCACCATTCACCTGAAATGAAACCTTTGTGAAATGAAGACTCCTTGCTTTTCTTTCTGTCTTTGAGACAGAGTTTCACTCTGTCACCCTCAGTAGAGTACTGTGGTGTCACAGCTCACAGCAACCTCCAGCTCTTGGGCTTAAGTGATTCTCTTGCCTCAGCCTCTCAAGTAGCTGGGACTGCAGGGGTCCACCACAAGGCCCGGCTATTTTCTGTTGCCGTTGTCACTGTTGTTTAGCTGGCTCAGGCTGGGTTCGAACCCACCAGCCTCGGTGCATGTGGCCAGCGCCAAAACCACGGCTCTAGGGACACTGAGCCATTGCCCTTGCTTTTTTTTGGACATCAGTCACATTCACGAAATCAAAATTAAGGCTTCTAAGCTTTTTTTTTTAATCTGCCTTAATTGAGAGTTAATCTAAGTTGACTTTTAAGAGCCTTAGGAACTTGTTTGACTTCTTTGTAAGGAAAAACAAAAGTTAATTACTACTTGCTTTTTTTTTTTTTTTTTTGAGACAGAGCCTCAAGCTGTCCCCCTGGGTAGAGTGCCGTGGCATCACAGCTCACAGCAACCTCCAACTCCTGGGCTCAAGCGAGTCTCCTGCCTCCGCCTCCCAAGTAGCTGGGACCACAGGCGCCCGCCACAACGCCCGGCTATTTTTTGGTTGCAGCCATCATTGTTGTTTGGCGGGTCCGGGCTGGGGATTCGAACCCGCCACCTTAGGTGTACGTGGCTGGCACCTTAGCCGGTTGAGCTATAGGCACTGAGCCACTACTTGCTTTTAACTAAGGTTTTGTTAACAAGAGTTGGGTTTTTTTTGTTTCAAGGCTTAGAATCTATTTCCTATGACAGGCATTCACACCAAAGTCAGGAGAAAATACAGCCTCCTTCATGCACAAAGTCAATTTCACCAGCCAGCCCGGAGGACAGCATCCGCTCCTTGGCTGTTCCATTAGTGGTGAAAGGTTTCCACTTATCCATTAACCTGCCTTCCTCTTCCCTGGTTCTCCTTATGATAAAGAATGAATCTTTTTAAGATAGCAAGGCAAACCTCCATTGTCCCCTGACTGTGGAAAAAGCAAAGAAAACTACTATCCAGAAATCAAAGCTCAAGATACTGGCCTTTGGTCCTTGTCAACTGATAAAAAAAAAAAGGGGGTGGGGGGGGGTCAGCACCCGTAGCTCATTGGTTAGGGCCCCAGCCACATGCACCCAGGCAGGTGGGTTCAAACCTGGCCTGGGCCAGCTAAACAACAACAATGATGATTGCAACAAAAAAAAATAGCTGAGCATTGTGGCAGGTGCCTAATAGTTCTAGCTACTTGGGAGGCTGAGGCAAGAGAATCAATCAAACCCGAGAGTTTGAGGTTGCTGTGAGCTGTGAGGCCATGGCTCAAAAAAAAAAAAAAAAAGTCAAAATAGTGCTTGTTCTTAAAAAAAAAAAAGTTTCCAAATTATGATCATGAAAAACCTTGGGGCTCTATGAGATTAATCAAAGGAGCTTTTATCCTTTATATTCAGGACAAAAAATAAAGTCACTGCCAACACCAAACTTAAAATCTCTTTTCTTCAAGATTCTGCCCTAGGCTGGGTGCAGTGGCTCACACCTGTAATCCTAGCAATCTGGGAGGCCAAAACAGGCAGATTGCTTGAGCTCAAGCATTCCAAGACAAGCCTGAGCAAGGGTGAGACCCCCGCCAAATACACACTCATCCCTACTAAAAATTAAAAAAACTAGCCCATGTTGTGGCCCACAGCTGTAGTCCCAGCTACTCAGGAGGCTGAGGCAAGAGGATCTATTGAGCCCAAGAGTTGGGGGTTACTGTGAGCTATGATGATGCCACTGCACTCTACCCAGGGCAAGAGGGTGAGACTCTGTCATAAGAAAAAAAAACTTTCTGCCCTGATATGTTAGCAGATGCATTTCATCCAAGGAGCACTGTTAGGCCTTTTGGCATCTCCATTCATGTCATTCCTGAGGCAGTACCACCTCAATCCCAAATCTGTTCTCAGAAATGTGTGCAAGAAAACTCTCCAGGGACCCAGGGAGCCTGGATAAAGTGCACTGGCTCCTGGCCCGAGCAAAGAACAAAATAATATTCTCTATGTAAAGTTGTTTTTCTTTTCTTTCTCTCTCCTCTTTTCTTGGAGGAAAGGAGAGTGTTTCTATTTTTTCTTGATTGTGCGCCAAATCCCCAAAGACCACAAATCAATCCCTAAAAGTACACACATTAATGTTAATGCAGTCAGAATAGGAACTGCTCAACAGTAAAGAAACCAGTGAAAACTAAAGACTGCCTGTCTTCAGATACTATTACGATGTGCTTAGCTCCTGAGAGATCCTTATGGGACTAACAAGCACCTCTGGGGGAGGTGGACGGGTGATGCAAGGAGTCTTGAGGATGGGGAGCAACATGCTGGGACCAGTGGTGGCACCACCAAGGAGTGGCTTGCGGGTGGGGGAGGGAGACCTTGAACTCTACCATCACCGCTTATCAAACTACACATTCAAAAGCCACTGCAACAAACATATTAATACCACCTAAGGATAACTAGTGAGCTTGTTATATTATCAACAGAAGCCTCCAATGGAGTCTCCTGGCCACCCTTCCAATAGGGACTACCCTACATACTCCCCGAGTCCCCAGCCTGCCTTCAACTTGAGACTGCCCAGTGTATCTGTTTTGCCCATGGGGCTCGGGGGAATTTTTTTTTCCCCAAGGAATCCCAGAGGGAGAATTGCAGAGAGTAAAAGAGCTTTAATTTTATATATATATATATCTGTATCTATCTATCTATCTATATATTTTTTTCTTCCCCTGAGACAGAGTCTCACTATGTCACCCTTGGTAGAGTGCCATGATGTCACAGCTCACAACAACCTCAAACTCTTGAGCCTCAGTGATTCTCTTGCCTCAGCCTCCCAAGTAGTTGGGACTACAGGCACCCGCCACAATGCCTGGCTATTTTTTTTTTTTTGGTTGTAGTTGTCCCAGGCTGGATTCAAACCCGCCAGCCCCGGTGTATGCAGCTGGCTCCCTAGCCACCGAGCTACCGGTACCGAGCTACCGGTGCCGAGCCAGTATTTGATCCAGAAATCAGGTCTGGGTTCGAGCCTAGATGCCATCAGTGGCAACTAACTGAACCTTTTGCAGGTCTAGTCTCCTCCATACAATGAAATGGCTCAACCATAAATCATCTCGAATAGCCCTTACAAGTCTCTACATTACCAAGTGTTTCAAATGAAGACAATGACAACTTTCTTTATAGCAACCATCAGTCCGTGGGGACTCTTCCTGTTCATAACTTTCCAACGGGCTTATATTTAGCTCAGAGATTACTGCATTTAACACAAATGGGGAGACTATTCCAATGAAGTTTCTCGAATTAAAATTAATCCATGGAATGTTTCTTCTTATAGTTCTCTACTCTGAAACTAATGTCTAAAAAAAACATGCCCAGAAAACCCCATCAACACTCTCATCTAGACTTTTTAGTTCAGTTATTTTTTTCCCCCTTATCTCCCAGAGCTGTTCTTTTTTCCTAGAACTAGGGAACATTTTATGTGTTAAAATAAAGCTAGGCTCGGCGCCTATAGCTCAACCGGCTAAGGCGCCAGCCACGTACACCTAAGGTGGCGGGTTCGAATCCCCAGCCTGGACCCGCCAAACAACAATGACGGCTGCAACCAAAAAATAGCCAGGCGTTGTGGCGGGCGCCTGTGGTCCCAGCTACTTGGGAGGCGGAGGCAGGAGACTCGCTTGAGCCCAGGAGTTGGAGGTTGCTGTGAGCTGTAATGCCATGGCACTCTACCCAGGGGGACAGCTTGAGGCTCTGTCTCAAAAGAAAAAAAAATAAAATAAAATAAAATAAATAAATAAAGCTAAAGAAATAGTAGAAGCCAGCACTGTCTATAATAATTCCAAAGGCCTCTGGTTTTTTCACTGAGTTGACAGTGCTGAATTTATCTGTTTTCAAGAAATGGTTTATCCTTTTGCTGGATTAAATACTAATGAGAGGCAAAAAGCGGAGTAAGGAAAAACGAACAATGGATTTCCTAGGCTTTCCTTTGTGGTTGGCTATTAGCGAGTTGTGTGACCTGGAGCCCATGACTTAACGTTTTTGAATCTCAGTTTACCTTTCTGCAAAATGTGGATAATAAAACATTGCTGCTCCCAGTACCCGCCCCCCCCACCACACATCCACACACAACAGGGGATTAAGTGGGGGAAATAGGAGAATAAGGCCAGGGACAAAGGACAGACACACACGACTGATCCTCTCACTGACTCTCCAAAATATAAGCATTTGCTTCATTTCCAAAAGTATGGGCGCCGCCACTAATTAGCTCCGGTGGCTAAACAGAGACAGGTTCCAGAAGTTCCGTAGAGGTTGGATCAAGTCCAAAGCCAATCCTACTAGGAGCAAAAGTTAAGACTTCCAAAATCCACCCCAGTTGACGGTAAATGTCTTCTTTGAAGAAACTTAAGCTGCTTCCCAGTTTTCAGTGGTCAAGTCGATGGGACGGTGCAAAGTTGGATGGTGGAGGCTATCAGATACCACCAGCTCAGACTCCAGGGGTCTAACATCTGGCAAGTGGTACCTAATTTCCTTATCCACAGTCAGAGTTAGTCTATCTGAATCCTTCCAGTTGGAAACTCTGTCGATCTAAATTGCCCCCTTTTCTCTGGCAAAACAGAAAATGACTTCAGAATATGATCTTACAGAAAGTGAATCATGCTGATTTTAGTCCAAATGAATTATACATTAAATAATGGTATAATTATACATTATGTTACAGGTGGAGTCTGATTTTGTTGGCCAATTAAGAAAGGAAGGGCCTCCACTTATACCACTCAAATGTAATTACTTCACTATGTACTTGTGGGTATTTCAGTACCAAAAAAAAAAAAAAAAAAAAGGTGGAGAAAGAGCTCTGCCTGAGTGTTTCAAAAATCCTGAAAAGGGAACTGACCGAGACAAAGAGATTTTGTAGATTGCAGAGAAGATTTAGAACAGGTTCTTTGCTTGACCATTTTATGTAAGTGTGTATATATATTTACACATACACATGTACAGGGTGGCCAGAAAGCCAGTCAAGAGTAGGAGCAAAAGTTAAGACTTCCAAAGTCCACCTGAGTTGATGGTAAATGTCTTCTATGAAGAAACTTAAATTGCTCAAGGCTGGATTTAAAATGCATTTTTTTTTTT
>NW_003852413.1:14582884-14591976 GCF_000181295.1 Otolemur garnettii | reverse complement strand
TTTTTTTTTGGTTGTAGTTGTCATTGTTTGACAGCCCCAGGCCGGATTCAAACCTGCCAGCTCTGGTGTATGTGGCTGGCACCTCAGCTGCTTGAGATATAGGTACCACTCCTAAAATGCACTTTTAAGTGAACTTTATAGCCATCCTGTATATACACATACATTCACACACACACACACACACACACACACACATATTTCATGCAGTCCCAGCATTGGTCCTAGATTCCAAACTCCTACCAAGAAATAAGGTCATAAAGCGCCAGGCGTGGTGGCTCACGCCTGTAATCCTAGCACTCTGGGAGACCGAGGTAGGTAGATCGCCGAGGTAGGTTCCGCCCCAGCCTGAGCCAGATCAAGAACCCCAACTCTAAAAATAGCCAGTTGTGGGCGCCTATAGTCCCATCTACTCAGGAAGCTGAGGCAAGAGAATCACTTGAGCCCAAGAGTTTGAGGTTGCTGTGAGCTATGACACCATTGCACTCTACCAAGAGCAACAAAGTGAGACTCTGTCTCCAAAAAACTGAAGAAAAAAAAAAAGAAAAGAAAGAAAGAAGGTCATTAGGAGATGATTAGGAGATGGAGTAGATGCAGGGGTCCTCAAACTTTTTAAACAGGGAGCCAGTTCACTGTCCCTCAGACCGTTGGAGGGCTGGCCTGAAGGCCAGGACGAGTTGGCTCCTAAGCAAGACAGGCAGCAGCGGCAAAAACACCTGGCAGGCCGGATAAATGTCCTCAGCGGGCCACATAGAGGCATGGACACTTCCCAGATAACCAGCCCTGCTCAGCTGCCCTCCAGGTAGGAAGATCCCAACCTTTGCCAGAAATACTCCTGTTAACCACCAGGACAAAATGGAGTTAGTGCAGGTCCTAAAGTGCCAGCTGCAACAGATCAGCAGTCACCGCGGCCACCGCAGCTATCTATGAATGGTTTTCAGGGCATACGATGTGAGGGTTGGTACATTAGTGGGGGAAGACAAATATGGAAACAAACACCATGAAGACAACAAGTAATTTTTTTTCGCCATCACCGCTGGGCTATATGTACCACCGAAATGAACAGCAGGAACACATTCTGGGACTAGATGGAAGCACGGCGCCTCCTGCACCACATCGGCGGCTTCACTGTCTGACTGTTGATCCTCCAGCAGAACCACGTACTGCTCATACATTTATCTGGACAAAGCGTCAATTCAGTGCCACCCCGGAACAACATGTACCTTAGTCCACCACTAGAAAGAAGACTCAGGAGTAGGACCCACCTTCAAAACCTTGTAAGTAAGGACAGGGAAAAATAGATTAAGCATGCAAAATGTAGGGCTTTTCAGGTAACTGCACTTTTACGGCTGACCATTAACTTAAAAAATACTGTTAGACTTGGCGGCGCCCATAGCTCAGTGGGCAGGGCGCCGCCACATACACCGAGGCTGGTGGGTTTGAACCTGGCCGGGCCTGCAACAACAACAACAAAAATAGATGGGTGTTGTGGCAGGTGCCTGTAGTCCCAGCTACTAGGAAGGCTGAGGCAAGAGAATCGCTTAAGCCCAAGAGTTTGAGGTTGCTGTGAGCTATGAGGTCACAGCGCTCTACCCAGGGCAACAGCTTGAGACACTGTCTCAAAAAAAAAAAAAAATACTCCTGTTAACCATTTCCCTTCCTCATTCTCTACAAAGCTCTGTGCTGCTTCTGCACTTACCAGGTCAGACAGACCCCAAAACTTGCCCTACCCACCTGGCATCCACCCTTCCAGACCCTGCTCAAAAGCTACCTCCTCCAATGCCAACAAATTCCAAAGCTCAGAATGTTCATAGCTGCTCAGTTCGCAATCACAAAGATGTAGAAACAACCCAAGTGCCCATCTATCTCCACGAGTGGATGAATAAATGGTAGTATACATATACCACGGAATACTATTCATCCCTTTAAAAAGATGGAAATTTTGCATCCTTTGTAACAAGCTGGACAGATCTGGAGAACATTCTCCTAAGTATCACAAGATTGGAAAAACAAGTATCACATGCACTCAATAACAATTTGAAACTAGGAGATTAACAATCACAGACCCACATGAGAGGAAATCGCCACTCAACTCAGGAGGGTAGGATTGGAGGGGGTTTGTTCAGTAGTTTCCCCGCCAGTGGGTACAGTGCGTGGATATGGCCGGCTCCCTGGGTGTGGGACACAGCTGCAGCTCTGATTTTTACCTGTCATGTGTAAATTATATAAGGTAATGGTTTGTACCCTCATATTAATCTAAAATTTTAAAAAGGGGGAAAAAACCCTCCAAACTCAGTGGGTTACTGGGGGTGGGAGGAGCTGAACTCTCTCCCTCCTTGTCACCCAGGGTCCCTGTGATACATTTTGTAAACCTGAAGCTCCTTTGATCTCGTATTGTACTGGGGTCTTGCCTTAACACCTGTTGCAGGTGACAAATGAAGACAGCCCCTGTGAACACTGCCACCTTCTTAATTATACATCTTTTTCTCTCTCAAAGCACATGGGTCCCTTTCACATAGTGGCTCAGTAACTTCTCTGACGAAGTAAAAGCCCGGCACTTAAATATAAAGACGGTTTGGGTGGATGATTCCGTTTATGTTGCCACACTAAACCATGATAGTGAGTTTCAAACTGCTCCCTCGCTGTGCCTGGACAGACGCTAAACAGTTGTGAAATCAAAAAGGTGGGGAGGAAGAAAGGGAAGCCTGGGCCAGAATGACCCCCACTGAGTCACCATTTCCTGGATGATGGAACTCACCGCTTCGGGGGATCTGGAGAATAGAACCCAGGGGCGCGCGAGGACCAGCCCCAGACGTGCGCCCCGCGCCTGGCGCCCGCAGCCGCAGCCCCGGGAGCGGGGCCGTCCGCGCACCCACGTGCTGGAGCGCCCCCCTGTGGCCGCACCGCACCCCCGCCGCTCCCACTGGCCCGCGGACCACGCTCCCCGCGGCGGAAGAAACCCGAGACGCAGAAAGTTTCCCAGCCAGGCGGTTTGCGAAAGGACGGAGCTGGGTCCGGGAGCCTCCAAGGGCAGGCGGGCGTGCTGGGAGCTGAACCCAAGTCCACAGCGACCCAGAGAAGTCGAGGCCCGCACGGACCGCCGCCCTTTCAGGGTCGGGACCTCCAGATCCCGAGGGCGCGGGGCTTCTCCCCGCCCCACCCCCGAGTGTTCAGTGGAGGGAAGGGAGGCTGGGCCCCTACCAGGACCAGGTGTCCCCCACACCCCAGCTACAGGGCGCGTCTGGGGCTCTTGGGTTGGCTTATTCATTTTTTTAAGTGGAAGGAGGGGGCGCACCAACTCCCTTTGGCTCATTGTAACCCTCGGCAGTCAGGATTCCGGGCGCCCACAGAGCCCACCTGGAGCCCATCGCCCCACCCAACGCCGCCCTCCCCCACCGGGGGTGACAAGTGAAAACAGCGAGTCCTCTTCCTCCTCCCCCTCCAGCCGTCTGGTTTGGGAGGCAAGGTCCACCTGGGCTTGTTTCCCCGCCGCCCGCAGTGGACCCGCCGGCCGGGAGGCGGCGGTGGGGAACCAGCGCCCCGGGGCGGGGGCCTCGGAGCGGGCGAGGCCGGGCCGGGCGCGGCGCAGCGCTTACCTCGTCCACGGTGAGCGGCATGCAGATCCGGTACTCCTTCAGCAGCATCCTGAACTGATCTGAACCTGGCGACCCCCGGGCGGGAAGCAAGGGGTGCCCCCCGAACCAGCAAGCCTGCCGCCCAGGCGCAGGGCAGGGCTCCCAGAGCAGCCCCGGCGGTGCGCTCAGCTCCTGGCTTCCTCCTCGCCGCCCGAGAGCATGTCAAGGTTTAAGTCCTGGTGTTTGCAGCTCCCCCGCCTCCTTGCTTGCCTAGGTCTGTCCTCCTGGAACGTGGTGTTGCAAAGTCAGGGAGGGAAGGAGGGAGGGAGACCCGCCGGAGAAGGCTCTGCTCAGCAGCCCGGGGTGGTAAGAGCGGCCGCAAGATCAGGACATGCCCGGCAGCGGGCAAGGGAGGAAAAGAAGAGATTTCCGAAAAATCGCAACGAATGCACAAAAGTCACCCGATCGATCCGCCTCCGAAAAGCAGATCTGAACCTGGCGACCCCTCCTCCGGCCGATCTGCCCAGTGCTAATGTCACCAGGAGCACATTGCAGCCGGAGCCGGAGATGCTGACTTTCCAGACAAAGGCTCGATCGGCTCCTCTCCCCGGGCGGTAAACAAGATTTCCTGCTCTTTTTAGGGCCGGTCCCCGAGCTGCTCCAGAGCTCTGCAGAGGGAAAAAGGGGAAGCCGCCGCCGCCGCCGCCCTCGGCGCTGCCGCGCTGGGGCCCCGGGTGCCTCCCACCTCGGCCCGCGGCTGCCAGAGGCGGGCGACAAGGAAGCTGGCGCCTTCCGCGCGCGTCCCTCCCCCGAGTCCCTCTGCTCCCCGAGCGCCGTGCGTGCCCGCGAGTTTGCAGCCACCTCGCCGGGGCCGCCGAGTCCTCGCGGAGCTGCAGTGTGCCTGGGGCCGGGGAGGTGGGTGCGGGAGGAGCGAGCGCGAGCGAGGCTGACATCAGCAGCGGCCGCGGCGGGGAGGGTAGCCCCATCCGGCCAATGGGGAAATGGCAAAGAATGTGGACGATTTAAACAAAACAGCATGTCTCTCCCGGGCTGCTGCCAGGCGGCGGGGCTGCCCCCAGCCGAGTCCGGCCGGTGCTGGGTGCGCCGGGAAGAGGGGCTTCCCTCGGCCCCTCTGCCCTTCGAAGCTGCTCTCAAATGTGCCCTGGGTGCCGCAGTGCCCCATCCAGCCACTTTAGGAGGCTTCTGATCTCTCGGTCTTAGCAAAAAGTCTGTACAAATGCCCACCACGAACGTTTTCACTTTGGTCCAGTAAGCAAATCCGGTGCTGGAGAGGCGATGGGATTTGAGAGCAGGAGAGCAAACCCTTGCCTGGTTTCCTAACTGGGTTCAGAAAAGAAATCTTGGAAAACTGGGAATGAAAGTGAAGTGCAAACAGAAAGAGGGGGAGAGAGAGAGAAGGAACCCGACCTGGCCTGTTCGTTACCTCTCCCGGCCCAGCTCTCCAAGGGTTTGCAGAGCAGAAAGAGTAGGTTTTGGCATCAGCTCTCCTAAGTTCAAAAAGTCACAGTGAAATGTCAATGAAAATGCCTGGAGTGTTGGTATTTCATCCATATTAAACAGATCCCTCATTTAACCACAAGAAGCACATTCTTCAGCTACTCAGGAAGCAGCACGGAACTGCTGAAGTCTGTTTTTCATTTGTCTGGTATTTTTAAGCTTGTTTTTCTGAAAAGTTGCTGGATGAAAAAGGCGTCAGTTGCCTGCACAAGAATAACCTGTAAGCATAATCTTTTCTCTGAAAAATAGTCATGATCTAAAGTTCTGCAGCTACTCATAGAGCTTGGATAGTGATATGCCTGGTCTCAATCTTAAGATATTTGGGGTTATGATTAATAAGTATCTAGCCAAGATCACAATGATGGGCTCGTAGCAAAAGCCAGGCAGATGACTAGAGAGAATGCATAACTGTCTGAAGGTGATGCGAAGCCTGCTCTGTAAATGACACCCCATATCCAGCTTATATTTTAGTGAAAACTATTTTCTAAATAAATGCTTTCCAGAGTTGGCTCAGAAATACGCACAGCAACTAATTAAAGCTAAACCAAATTCCTCGAGGTGGAAAGTCTAAATGCGACACTGTAGTGTTGAATAATAACACATTGAAAGTCTGTGATACGGCAAGAAACTCAAGCTGTTTTTCTTTTTTTTTTTTTTTCTACTTCCTACTTGAAAACAAGTGTAGTGACTTTGCTCTGGGCACCTAATAGTCTTACCAGAAGCAGCTAGGGAACGTATTGGCTAGCCACACAGGCATACACCTAGGACATCAGGACATGTGGCCTGTCTATTCCTGGCTTCCTAGACATTGATTCTGGAGGAAGGATTCCATGATGGGTGTCATGGTAGAGGAACGACTCTTAAATTTCTCAAACCATGAATCGTCCTGTATATCCTCCTTTCTCCAAACCTCACGTTGTCAGTTGACTTCTCCGTTGGATCTTTTTTCTTTTCATTCAGTCGATCCGCATGCCTGGTCACATTAATCTTGTGCAAGCACAGCTCTAACCCTGCCACCTTCAAAGCCTCTTCATGATTCTCTGTTGCCTGAGTGAGTCAAAAGTCCTTGGCAGGAGCCTCCAAGGCTCTGAATCTACTTTTCTCACATTAGCTCTCTGTTAAAGGAGACAAGTCCACTGGCTGGAGAAGGCCTCCACTTTTCTACCTTGACCCTTCTGCTTGTTGCCATTGCCTTCACAGAGAATCCCTCTCCCCAGTTCATCCTCCAAGACACTATTTTAAAGCAGGGCCTTCAGATCTCTTTTGGGAAGTGATTCTTTTTTTTTTTTTTTTTTTTTTTTGGTTGCAGCCGTCATTGTTGTTTGGCGGGTCCGGGCTGGGGATTTGAACCCGCCACCTTAGGTGTACGTGGCTGGCGCCTTAGCTGGTTGAGCTATAGGCGCGGAGCCGTTGGGAAGTGATTCTGATGACAGTGTGCTTGATAAAAGTATACCAGAGGTAGGAGTTTATCATGTTATAATATTACAGGTGACAGAGAGGCTCTGAACTAGACTGGGAATGCAGAAAAGAGGATGAATTCTAAAGATTTGAACTTGGGGACGGATGGGTACTCACTACAACCCTGCTTGGGGTGGGGGGCCCAGAGCCAGCTTATTCATTCATAAGTCATTCACTCCAAGGGAGGCGAGCGCCACCTACTGGTCAAGTGCAGATTGTTTAAAAATGTTTTAAGTATGGTTGGCAGTGTCTGGCAAGGAGAATTGCATCTTTGTTTCTTTTCAACCAATGAAGTTTCAATGTCTACCTACAAAGAGCCTTGAAGATTTGCTATCATCATTATGGGTAGTAATGATGTTCCATTAGCAATTTACAATCTGTGGCTACAGATCATCACATATTTTAAAAATAGGGGTGACGCACAGGCAAAAAGAAGAAAGAATAAAATCAGCAGAAAGAAATGATAAGACCAGGAGAAACAGAATGTCTGTGACAGCATATATTCTCAGATAAGTGACAATCTCTGAAGCAGGACATTTTGATGCTATCTGCCCTCACTGAAACCTCTCTGTTTGTGTGACACAAGTCTTAGGTCTTGACCCACCTCTGAAAATAGCCTTGAAAGGCGAGCATAGCAACAGCCTTTGTGACTCTACCCAAATCGTATTTTATCCCTAGAATATCCCCAGAATATTTGCTTTAGAATATTCCTAAAGCAAAACAGTATGCTTTTCCCCTCTTCCTCTCTCTAACCACACTATCAAGTTGGTGGGTTCATTCATCAAAGACCACTGCAAACCCTAGCTCCCACACACAGCCATTCTAGAAAAGTCTTTACCTTTCTAGATAGCCCAAAACACTTCTGCATACTATTCATTTTGGTTCTTGTTTGTACGCAAGTGCAAGTGTGGCCCTTATATATAATGTTACATCCAGTACTCCAAGTGTTTCACCTGTTCTCCAACTCCCTGACATGGTAAGCTTCCTGAGAAGATAGGTCATGTACCGTCTGTATCGTCTGGAAAATGAAGCACGGTGAGGGATACTGAGGCACCCAGTAAACATCTATTAGATATGTGCGTATGTGACATGTTATGCCAGATAACGCTTTGTTGTGGGGTCATTGTAGAATGTGTAGTGGCATCCCTGCCCTGACCTACTGGATGTTAGTAGTAACATCCCTATAAACACACACACAAACACTGCCCAATTTAAGGGGGATGTGGTAATGGATGATTTTTTCTTATTTTAGACAGAGTCTCACTTTGTCACCCCTGGTAGAGTGCTATGGTGTCATAGCTCACAGCAACCTCAAACTCTTGGGCTCAAGCAATTCTCTTGCCTCAGCCTCCTGAGTAGCTGAGACTACAGGCCCACACCACCACACCCAGCTAGTTTTTCTATTTTTGGTAGAGATGGGTCTTGCATTGTTCAGGCTGGTCTCAAACTCCTAAGCTCAAGCAAGCCTCCTGCCTCAGGCACCCAGAGGGGCTAGGATTAAGCCACAGAGCCTAGGTTGACATTATTTGGTCTTTCTTCCTCTCTTTCTCTCTCTCTCTTTTTTTCTTTCATAGTGATGGAGTCTTGCTATTTTCCCAGGCTGGTCTTAAACTCTTGGCCTCATGTGATCCTCCCACTTCAGTGTCCCAAAGTGCTAGGATTACAGGCATGAGGCACCATGTCCAGCCTTCATTAATCTTATCTATATGTTTAGCTACTCCAAGAATAAGCTTGTGGAGACTGACTTTTTTTTTTTTTGAGACAGAGTCTCACTCTGTCACCCTGGCGTTAAGAGTGGCATGGCATCATAGCTCATAGCAACCTCAAACTTCTGGTTTCAAGCGATCCATCCTCCTGCCTCAGTCTCCCAAGTAGGTGGGACCACAGGTGCTTACCACAACACCCTCTAGTTTTTCTATTTTTAGTAGAGATGGGGGAGTGGGTTTCTCCATCTTACACAGGCTGGTCTCAAACTCCTGAGCTCAAGGGGTCCACCCTCTAGCCTCCCAGAGTGCTAGGATTATAGCGTGAGCCACCACACCTGGCCTGAGAGACTGACATTTAGCTTGTCAAAATGAAGGCTAAGGAGGCCAGGCGCAGTGGCTTACACCTGTAACCCCAGCACTTGGGAGGCCAAGGCAGGTGGATTGCCTGAGCTCATAGGTTCAAGACCAGCCTGAGCCAGAGAGAGACCCCCATCTCTAAAAAATAGCTGGGCTAGCCAGGCATTGTGGCAGGCACCTCTAGTCCCAGTTACTTGGGAGGCTGAGGCAAGAGAATCGCCTAAGCCCAGGAGTTCGAGGTTGCTGTGAGCTGTGATACCACAGTACTCTACCAAGGATGATAAAGTGAGACACTGTCTCTCTAAAGAAAAAAAAAGCTGGGTGTTAGGGCAGGCACCTGTAGTCCCAACTACTTGGGAGGCTGAGGGCAAGAGGATCACTTGAACCCAAGAGTTTGAGGTTGCTGTGAGCTAAGATGACACAGCACTCCACCAAGGGTGACCAAATGAGACTCTGTCTAAAAAAAAAAAAAAAAAAAAAG
>NW_003852413.1:14580789-14581918 GCF_000181295.1 Otolemur garnettii | reverse complement strand
CTGGGTAGAGTGCTGTAGCATCACAGCTCACAGCAACCTCCAACTCCTGGGCTCAAGCAATTCTCCTGCCTCAGCCTCCCAAGTAGCTGGGACCACAGGAGCCTGCCACAATGCCTGGGTATTTTTTGGTTGCAGCCATCAATGTTGTTTTTGGCGGCCCGGGCTGGGGATTCGAACCTGCCACCTTAGGTCTATGTGGCTGGCACCTTAGCTGCTTGAGCCACAGGCACTGAGCCCATCTGTTTAATCTTATTTGATTACTAAGCAAATGCTGACTTCCTTTTTTTTTTTTGTGGCCGCGGCCGGGTTTGAACCCACCACCTCCAGCGTATAGGGCTGGCGCCCTACTCCTTGAGCCACAGGCACCGCCCTGACTTCCTTCTTAATCAACTCGAAGGCAGTCCCAAGGTAATTCTCATGTGTAGACCCATTTATCAGGACTCCATTACATCCTAAGAAAGTCATCAATGTGGAATTGCTCGAAGCTGTGCAGTAAATGCCTGTAAAATAAAAATGAATTGACAGTGGTACAAATTACTTCACATGAAAAAAAGCTGGTGGTCAAGACACAATTATAAGAGAGACTTTACCTAACAAATGCAATCAGTGTAACCTGGTTTCTTGTACCCTCAATGAATCCCCAATAATAATAATAAAAAAAAAAAAATCAGCGGTGCCTGTAGCTCAATGGGTAGGGCGCCAGCCAGATACACTGAGGCTGGCAGATTCAAACCCAGCCTGGGCCAGCTAAAATCAACAATGACAACTGCAATAAAAAAAAAAATAGCCAGGCGCTGTGGCAGGGGCCTGTAGTCCCAGCTACTTGGGAGGCTGAGGCAAGAGAATCGCTTAAGCCCAAGAGTTTGAAGGTTGCTGTAAGCTATGATGCAACAGCACTCTACCGAGGGCAACAACTTAGGACACTGTCTCAAAAAAATTACAACTGAAAGATAGAACTAAAGTTGTTCCAACATTAAAAAAAAAAAAGCTGGAGGTTCTATGACCAAAGGTATAGTTTCTTTTTTTTTTTAAATAAAGACTAGTTATAGGCTTGGTGCCTGTGGCTCAAGCGGCTAAGGCGCCAGCCACATACACCTAAGGTGGCGGGTTCGAATCCCCAGCCCGGGCC
>NW_003852413.1:14579349-14580698 GCF_000181295.1 Otolemur garnettii | reverse complement strand
GAGGCAGGAGACTCGCTTGAGCCCAGGAGTTGGAGGTTGCTGTGAGCGTGATGCCATGGCACTCTACCCAGGGGGATAGCTTGAGGCTCCATCTCCAAAAAAACAAAGACTAGTTATAAATTAATCAGAGTTTTACTTTTTATTGCATTTCCTGCTTTTCAGAAATTGGCAAAACATTGGAATATTCTGAGATGAAAGGAAAGGTCTAAATGTCCTAAGTCTTCAAATTACAAAATTACCTAGGAGAAAATATGGTATTACAACATAAAGTTACATTATAATGTAATGTAATATTACATATTATTATAAGACCATAATAATATAATATGGTCTTATAATATTAAGATCTTTGTGGCTCAGCACCTGTGGCTCAAGCGGCTAAGGCACCAGCCCCATACACCTGAGCTGGTGGGTTTGAATCCAGCCCGGGCCCACCAAACAACAATGATGGCTGCAACCAAAAAACAGCCGGGCGTTGTGGTGGGCACCTGTAGTCCCAGCTACTTGGGAGGCAGAGGCAGGAGACTCACTTGAGCCCAGGAGTTGGAGGTTGCTCTGAGCTATGGTGCCATGACACTCTACCCAGGGCAACAGCTTGAGGTTCTGTCTCAAAAAAAAAAGAAAAAAAGAAACTATGTTTGCTATTAATAGTATATAATAATTTATATGAAAATCCTAGCTTAAAACTTATTTAGGTGACTGTAGTAGGCTGAATAATGGCCCCCAAAGATATCAGGTACTAAGCCCTGGCACCTGAAAATGTTGCCTCATATGGAAAAGGGTCTTAGCAGATGAGATTAAATGAAGATTTTTTTTTTTTTTTTTGGCAGTGCCTGTGGCTCAGAGGGGTCGGGCGCTGGCCCATATGCCGGAGGTGGTGGGTTCAAACCCAGCCCCGGCCAAAAACTGCAAAAAAAAAAAAAAAAAAAAGATTTTTTTTTTTTTTGAGACACTATGCTACCCTCAGTAGAGTCCTGTGGCATCACAGCTCACAACAACCTCCAACTCTTGGGCTTCAGTGATCCTCTTGCCTCAGCCTCCCAAGTAGCTGGGAAGACAGGGGCCTGCCACAGTGCCCGGCTATTTTTAGAAACAGGGCTGGTCTCCAACCTGTGAGCTCAGGCAATCTACCTGCCTTGGCCTCCCAGAGTGCCAGGATTACAGGCATGAGCCACCTTGCCTGGCCTCTCCTTTCCTTTTAAAATACCTTATTCTTACATTGCTGATTTTTCTCTTCTAAAACCGACTTATCACAAAGCCACAAATTTAATCTCAGATTCACCCTAATAAAGAATTCATAGGCTCGGCGCCTATAGCTCAACCGGCTAAGGCGCCAGCCACGTACACCT
>NW_003852413.1:14570471-14578631 GCF_000181295.1 Otolemur garnettii | reverse complement strand
CCGGCTATTTTTTGGTTGCAGCCATCATTGTTGTTTGGCGGGTCCGGGCTGGGGATTCGAACCCGCCACCTTAGGTGTACGTGGCTGGCGCCTTAGCTGGTTGAGCTATAGGCGCCGAGCCAGCTTTCCGTTTACTTTCATTTTCTTCTACTGTTAAGCCTGGCAAGGAAGGGCTTCAATTTATTTTTCTCCACCTCCTATTTGCCTCTTAGACCAGCTCCCACTCTTAATTTTGAGTTCTAGAAATCATAAATCAGACTATTCCATGACACCAATGTTACCTTTTTTTTTTTTTTTTTTTTTTGCAGTTTTTGGCCAGGGCTGGGTTTGAACCAGCCACCTCCAGCATATGGGGCCAGCGCCCTACTCCTTTGAGCCACAGGCACTGTCCTCACCCTTGTTACTTTTTGTCTTCTCAAACTCTTGACACAAAATTTTAGACATCCTGATCCTTTGGTCTACTCAAGTTAAACTGATTTCACACAGACTATAGTACAGAGTAAAAAAAAGTCTTAGCCTAGCGCATCTCAATGATAAGGGTACCCAGAGTGTGTGTTTTAGAAATTTGTAGGGAAATTTTGAGTTGTCACAATCACTGGGGGAAGAGGGAGATAACCAGCCTGTAACTGAAATGCTGTATAGCCTGCCATGCAACAAACCTACACAATAAAATATTGTCCCATGTTCCATCAGAATTTGAGATGTCCTGCCAGATACTTACTTGTGTATCTGAGGCCTAGACCCAAACTCAATTTTACATATGACATGCTAGTTTTTATTTTTTCAGCTTTAATATGAACTAAAATTTCTAAGAATTCAATGTGGAAAAAATAATGGAAGATTATACTTTGATATAATCAGAACTTTACCAAGGAGTTGCTTGCCATTTTAGAAAAATCCCTGAGCCAACAGTAAGCCCTGTTGAGCCTTGGTGCTCAAGGCACCAAGAGAAAGGGAACACACTTGTGGCAATGGCAGCTTACACATTTACATTTATTATGTACAGGCAGAAGCAAATGGCTACTTTTTAATATTTTCTACTGTAGACATGTCTTAGCCTTTATATTTAGAAATATATATATACACCGTATATATATTTTGCAGAGACAGGGTCTTGCTCCAACTAGAGTGCAGTGGCATAATCACAACTCAAAGCAACCTCAAAATCCTGGGCTCAAGCCATTCTCCCACCTCAACCTCCAGAATAGCTGGGACTATAGGCGCCAGTCACTACGTGCAGCCAATTTTTCCTCTTTTTTTAGAGGGGGCGGGGTTCTTGCTCTTGCTCAGGCTAACCTCAAACTTCTGGCCTCAATCAATCCTCTGGCATCTGCCTCTCAGAGCACAAGGATTACAAGCTTGAGCCACAGCAGGGCCTAGAAATATACACAGTATTTTACTATTTTTTTAAATTTGTCTTGTTTCGCTGTGATGGGTTATATTGTCCATGATTTTCTTCGCAGAATAATTAAACAACAGAAATACTGGTCTATTCAAGATATATATACAGGGGTATTGGCAATAATTAAATTGAGAACCACTAAAGATTTCCTGCTTGCTTTCCAGGCTACTGTTGGGATCATATGCCCATGCAACACACTTCATTTCCATTTTCAAGGATCTGAAGCTTTTTCTTTTTTAGGATCCTAAGCTATTTTATAGAAACTCAGATGGTACAGATGAAAAATAAAATTTGTACAGTCAAAAATTGAAATTGTCGCACATATGGGATCTTGTCTGGTGCTCGAGAGGTCCACAGGGATAACAAAACGTCTAACGATTCTTCTTACCAACACAGTGGATTATAGTAAAAACGAAACAAAAAAATTCTTTGCTTGTTGATTTTGCCCTGGCGCTGCCACAGCTTCTCTCAGGAGGTTTCAGAGACCGGTTACGCCACCAAGAATCTCAACCAGATAGAGTTACGTCTCAGTTACATAAGGGTGGGAAAAGTCAATGCCTACCGTGCCAAGCTGATAATAGTGACACTTACTACTTTCTACAACACCAGGCACTCCGCTTACATGCACTAAAAAAACCTCAGGACTTTATTTTCCAAGGTTTATATCAGCCTCCTGGAGAAGAGAAAACCGACATCCAAGAAAAGTTAAGCCACTTGTTCACGGTTCTGAGAAATCATTTTTCGAAGCCGGGCTGTAAGAATATATGGGACAACCTATTACATGACACCTTCTTTCCTTACAGCAAATTTTAGGTAAAACGTCTGATTTTTCCAAAGATAACACCCATGTGAGCCGCACCGGCGCGAGGCAAGCCCCGCCCCCCGGCGCCTCACGCCCCGCCTCCAGGCTGTCCGCGGCAGTGCCTGACTGGCGGCGGCACCGGGGGCCTCACGGGGTCCTTCGTGCGGGCTCCCGACGCACTGCCTGAGCGGGTACTCAGGCGGCTTCCGGTGTGGGTGACGAGCGGTGGCCGAAGCAGGGGGATAGACAGGGACGCTCAAGCTGGGACCATGGCGGACGGCGGCTCGGAGCGGGCTGACGGTCGCATCGTCAAGATGGAAGTGGACTACAGCGCTACAGTGGATCAGCGCCTGCCCGAGTGCGAGAAGCTGGCCAAGGTGAGAGGAGGCCGGAGACTGGCTGTAGGCGGGCGCCAGGGGCTGAGTCACGGCGCACAGCCAGCTTAGGCCCCAGGGAGCCCGTGAGCTGGAGCGTACATCCCCCCATTGCCTGTCCAGCCTCGGTTGGGTCTGCTCGAGTGCGAGTCCCTGGCTCTGTCCGGCTGGAGCTGCGGAGTACGCTCGTGCATGTAGCTTCCTAGACCCTTTCCGAGACTGGTGGTCACTTCGTTCCTGTAGGCTTGGGGCCCGGTTTTGCCTTTTCTTGGGTGCTGTTTAAGTAACGTTTACCGTAGTATTTTCCCAGGGCTTAAGGCCCCTTCAATATTCGGGCTAGATCAGAGTTTACTTCTGTTGCTGTTGCAGAATCAGTTTATGTCGTTAAATCATTTATAAGTGACGGCGATGTGCGTCGTCTTTACCCTGGAGAAGGGGCAGGAAAGTGATAGTGCAAAGATGTTTAACAAAGAACCCCAGTCCTTCATACAGAATGAATTAGTCAAGACATGCTTGCTGGTGAGTGCCATAGAACTATAAAGTGTTCCTGGAACACAGAAGGCAGTTGTTTGCTCTTCGTGGTGAAATAAGAGAGAGTTTGAGGCTTGTTGAGCCTTGAAGGATTAGTAAGATTGGAATAGGGTAGAGTCATTCCTGGAGAGGGAATTCCAAAAGAAATAACAAATACGTATCATTTGTAAGTACCTTACCGTTTAGGCAATTCTGGGGCAAGAAGAGTGTCAAGTAATGCTTCTCACTTGGTTCTTAGAAGGAAACCTTTTTTATGCTTTCCTTTAAAAAAAATTTTTTTTTAAATGGGGCTTTCCAAAAAACAAGGATGGAGAAAGATGATAAAGTTGATAAATAATGTATTTCTTTTCTTTTTTTTTTTTTTTTTTTTTTGCAGTTTTTGGCTGGGGCTGAGTTTGAACCCGCCACCTCTGGCATATGGGGCTGGCGCCTTACTCCTTTGAGCCACAGCACCGCCCCAATAATGGATTTCTTAGGTTCAGTATGTTTGCTGAGCTTCTAGGAGCTAGTGTAAAGAAACATCAGTTACGTAAGGGTGGGAAAGCTCAATGCCTGCTGTGTCAGGCAGATAACGATAGCTGACACTTAACTACTTTCTACAATGCCAGGCACTCTGTTTCATGCACTAACTCATTCCTGACTCAGCCCTATGCAGTAAGTATTAATTACTATTATTCCTGCTTTACAGACAAGGAAAGTGAGACTAGAAAAAGTTGAGTCACATGCCCCAAGATCACACAGCTAGAAAAGTGGTGGAGCCAGATGTGGACCCAGGCAGGTGGATTTTAGAGCTTATGCTCTTACCCACCATGCTGTTTTGCCTCCTGAGCTAAATGTGAACTTCTGAGCCCAGGAAAAGAAGGCAATACATTACCTCTAGTTCAACTTTGGCATTTGGGGATGAAGGCTGAGCTTTGCCAGTACTGCTAATTTGAGGGAGAAACCAGAAATAAGGATTTCTTTTCTTTTTTTAGACTCTAAGAGTATAAGTTTATTTTATATTAGGGAAAGGAAAGAGATGAGAAACAGAGAGCAGGGAGTGACAGAAGGGAAGATGGTAGTAGAGAAAAGGACTGAGAGAATGGTGTGACATCCCAAAGAAAGAAAGGAAGACTGCCAGCCAGAAATATGGATTTCTTTATGAAATACCTTACTACTTAGAAACTGGACAGAAATCATTTAAAATAACTATTTGAGTGGGAGGCTGAGGCAAGTGGATTACCTGCGCTCATAGGTTAGAGACCAGCCTGAGCAAGAGTGAGGCCCCCTGCCCTCAAAATAGCCTTGCATTGTGGTGGGCGCCTGTAGTCCCAGCTACTTGGGAGGCTGAGGCATGAGTATCACTTGATCCCAAGAGTTTGAGGTTGCTATGCTGTATGATGCCACAGCACTCAACCAAGGGCGACACTGTATCCAAAAAAATAAAAAATAAGGGCAGTGCCCATAGCTCAATTGGTAGGGCACCGGCCACATACGCCCAGGCTGGCAGGTTCAAACCTGGCCCAGGCCTACTAATCAGCAGTGACATCTACAACAAAAACATAGGCAGGCATTGTGTAGGTGCCTATAGTCCCAGCTACTTGTGAGGCTGAGGCAAGAGAACCACTTAAGCCCAAGAGTTTGAAGTTGCTGTGAGCTGTGACACCACAGCACTCTTCCAAGGGCACATAGTGAGACTCTATCTCAAAAAAATAAATAAAAATTATGATAATAGCATTGTGGCAGGCGCCTGTCATTCCAGCTACGTTGGAGGCTGAGGCAAAAGAATCACCTAAGCCTAAGATTTTCAGGTTTCTGTGAGCTATGATGTCATGGCACTCTACTGAGGGTGACATGAGACTTTGTCTCCAAAAAATAATAATAATTAAATAAATGAATAAAATACTGTTTGAGCCAACAAAACATACCTGAAAGCGAAAGTCAGCCTCTCAGCCTCCTCTTTAGAATATATAGAACAGTGGCTTGGTGCCTGTGGCTCAAGTGGTTAAGGCGCCAGCCACATACACCCAAGGTGGCGGGTTCGAATCCAGCCCGGGTCCACCAAACAACAATGACAGCTGCAACCAAAAAATAGCCGGGCGTTGTGGCGAGCGCCTGTGGTCCCAGCTTCTTGGGAGGCAGAGGCAGAAGACTCGCTTGAGCCCAGGAGTTGGAGGTTGCTGTGAGCTGAGATGCCACGGCACTCTACCCGGGGGACAGCTTGAGGCTCCTGTCTCAAAAAAAAAAAAAAGAATATATAGAACAATAATATCAATAAGGAAAAAACAAATCATTCGTCTTAGAGAAGTACAACCAAATCCTCTACTTACTATTTCCTTCTCATAGCCCACTGTGTGCAAGACTTAGTGCTAGGCACTATGGAGTATAAAGATTATTAGACAAAGCTCTTGCCCACAAATAGCTTATGGACCAGTAAGAAAAAAAGATGTCACGACTTCCTTGTTTTAGTGCTCTTACAGGCGGCATTTATTCAGGACGTTGTTATGTTCAAGATAAAAACACTTGCAAACTCAAATATCAGATGCTTTTTTAAGTGTCCAGTGGTAATGGGAATGTTTAAAATAATGACTCTTGGGACCTGTTAAACTAGATATAATTGAAGCCATTTGAATTCTGATTTTTTTTTTTTTTTTTTTTTGAGTCCAGCAGTACAACTGTGAAGAAAGTTTTCTTATTTTTACTTGTAAGAAAACTTAAGGTTCAGGTAGCTTAAGTGGTTTATAAGGCAGATCAAGCTCAGGTCTCTTGGCAACAGAAATAGTGTTCTTTTTGCTACATCCTACTACCTCTTTAAGAGATTATTAATTCTGTCCTTAATTTCCTTAATTTTTTTATTTTTAATGTGAAAGACACTCGGAGATAATAATTATGTGTGCGAAGACTTAAAAAGAATGAATCAGGTGAGAAAACCACAGATAGTAGAAGCCTTCAAATGGCAGAGTGAAGTCTATACTTGAGTAGTAAAATTGCCAAATCGAGGCCTTTTGAATTTCCTGTAGTTGTGTCCTAATAGAACTCTGTGTCCTAACACCTACAGAAATGTTAACTACAATGATGGTGATGTAGTACAACCTACATCCAGGCATACCTTTATAGATACTGACTTAATCCTTAAACCAGCCCTGAGGGGTTGGTACTGTTACTATGATCACTTCACTGAAGAGAAAAATTGAGGGTCAGAGAGTTTGTGTCTTGCCTAAGGTGATGTGGTAGTAGAGCTGGAATTTAGACTCAAGCAGTTTGGTTGCAGAGCCTATATTTTTAACCATTCTACCACCTTTGTGATTGGTATGTGAGGACTTTGCATCGGCTTTATGAGATAGTAAAGGTGATACTAGTTCTTGAGGATCTCTTCATCTAGTGCAATTGCATACTGGGGTTGGGGTGGGGGGCCCAGGAACTGACACCACCAAAGCAGTTTTCACCATTTGGTTGCGTTTTCCTATATCTGGTTAAGCCAGACAGCCAAACATGTGAAAACAAACTGTAGGTGGGTGTTGGTCCCTGACCCACCCCCCCTTGGTATGTGACTGAGTTAAAAATTAATCAAAAGAGGAGCCTTTTCTGAACTGTAAAGGTAAGCTATTTAGCAGTTCTTAATACACAGAGGGTTTTCCACTCTCTTCTTAATTATGCTGTATTTGGTACATGGTTATTTAGGGACTACTTGTATTTTTAAATTCATGTATCCTTACTGGAAAGGCTGAGGTGGTAGGATTGCTTGAGGCCAGGAGTTCAAGGCCAGCCTGGGCAACATAGCAAAACCCTAGATTCTTTTTTTTTTTTTTTTGAGACAGTCTCACTTTGTCACTGTTGGTAGAGTGCTGTGACGTCACAGCTCACAGCAAACTCCAGGTCTTGGGCTTAGGCAATTCTCTTGCCTCAGCCTCCTGAGTAGCAGGGACTATTGGTGCCCGCCACAACGCCCGGCTATTTTTTGTTGCGGTTTGGCCAGGGCTGGGTTTGAACTCGCCACCCTTAGCATATGGGGCTGGCATCCTACCCACTGAGCCACAGGTGCTGCCCTGAAACCCTAGATTCTAAAAATTAAAAAAAGAATTGTATATATCCTTTGGTTCTCTTTTCTCTTCATGTCTTTTCATATTGCTTGCTCGCTTTTTTTTTTTTTTAAGATGGTCTTGCTCTGTTGCCCAGACTAGAGTACAATGGCGTTATAGCTGATTGCAACCTCAGACTCCTGTGCTCAAGCAGTCCTCCTGCATTAGCTTCCCTAGTAGCTGAAGCTATAGGTTCCTGCCACCACACCTGGCTAATTTTTCTATTTTCTATATAAATGGGGTCTCACTTTGTTGTTTAGGCTGGTCTTGAACTCTTGGCCTTACGTAGTCCTCCCACCTCAGCCTGCCAATGTGCTAGGATTACAGGCATGAGCCACCATGCCTGACCTGTCTTTTCATTTCTTTTGGTCACCTGCAGACTCTTCTCGAGGTTTTTTTTTTTTTTTAAGAGACAAGAGTCTCACTTTGTCGCCCTTGGTAGAGTGCTGTGGCGTCACAGCTCACAGCAACCTCCAGCTCTTAGGCTTAGGCAATTCTTTTGCCTCAGCCTCCCGAGTAGCTGGAACTACAGGTGCCCGCCATAACGCCCAGCTATTTTTTGTTGTTGTTCTTATTGCAGTTTGGCTGGGGCCAGGTTCGAACCTGGCACCCTCGGTACATGGGGCCAGCGCCCTACTCACTGAGCCACTGGTGCCATCCTGGTTTTTTGTTTTTTTGTTTTTTGTTTTTTTTTGAGACAGTCTCACTATGTCACCCCGGGTAGATAGAGTGCTGTGGTGTCATAGCTCACAGCAACCTCAAACTCTTAGGGTTAAGCAATTCTCTTTCCTCAGTCTCCCAAGTAGCTGGGACTACCTGCGCTGGTCACAACACCCATCTGTTTTTTGGTTGCAATTGTCGTCGTTTAGCAGGCCCTGGCCGGGCTCCAACCTGCCACCTTCAGTGTATGTGGTCAGCGCCTTACTCACTGAGGTGTGGGCACCGAGCCTCTTCTTAAGGTTAATATTAAAAATAAAGAAGAGGCTCGGCGCC
>NW_003852413.1:14567638-14569686 GCF_000181295.1 Otolemur garnettii | reverse complement strand
TGGGGATTCGAACCCGCCACCTTAGGTGTACGTGGCTGGCGCCTTAGCCAGTTGAGCTATAGGCGCCGAGCCTCACCTGGCTATTTTTAGAGATGAGGTCTTGCTTTTGCTCAGGCTGATCTTAAACTCTTTAGCTCAAGCTATCCACCCCCCTTCTTCCAGAGTGCTAGGATTCTGGGCGTGAACCACTGTGCCCAGCCACATTGTGATAACTTTTTATTGGCCTTTTTCTTACTCATTTAGGTTGCTTAACAAGTCATTAGAAGATTGGACATTTTTAGGACTTAAAGGAGGCAAACATACAGAATTTATAGATACCCGATAGGTATTGAAGTTGAACAAACTTCACCTTGTTTACAGGGGTTATTTTGATGAGAAAAATGAATCATAGAAGTTACATGTTATAACAAGTTGGTTTTGGATAGCTCTGTTTCACTCCTGAGTTGAAAAGAAACATCAAGGGGGTGGAATTTCAAGAACTGTGGGAGTAGATAGGCAAAGAAAGAAGGAAGATGTTTAGCCATGGGATTGAACATGGAAGATTGGGAGAAAAAGTGGGATGATTTGAGATTTGGAAGTTGTATTTAATGAACTTGATGGCAGTGTCCTTCACATAGCACTAAATTGTCAGCCATGTAACTTGTCATATCCTGCTTACTGTGGAAGTGCAAATCAGGAATTGTAAGCTGTTAAGAACAACTTAATAGTTCAGGTCATACATGCTAAGTCGGTTGGTCCAAAGGGAAGCAACAATTAAACAAGAATCTAGTCCTAAAGGATCTGTAGGCCACTTAGGAGATAAGGTGTGTGTAAAAGCTTCTACTGTGATACCTACTGAAGCAGTAGCATGTGCTCGGCATGACGCAGCACACTGAGCTGCCATGGGGAGCACCGTGGACATGGGCCCTGCTCTTACAGTTTTCCTTTCAGGTAAGATCGGAAAGATAGGAAACATCAAAATGGAATATATAGTTTGGGATGATTGCAGAGCAGAGTCAGTAGGGTTGAGTGTTAAAGGAGGAGGTGCTCAGTGACTACTGATTTTAGAGAGCAATCATCTAAGAATGCTTTTCTGAGGTGACATTTAATGTCTTGTTGACACTGCAGACCCTGGCTCTAGAGCAGTGTTTTTCAACCTTCTTTATCTCATGGCACACTTGACCCTATAGTTAAATTATGTTGATCCAAAAAAGAGTAAAAGAAAGAGCATATTATGCTTTGAATTTCTCTTGAGAATAATTTAATTAATGACCTGTAAACATTTTCAGGGCACAATGGTTGAAAATCACTGCTCTAGGGGGCTGTGTGCTTCCCTCACATGGAGAGTGCAGTTCTTTGCAGCCCTGCTTCTGAATTAGAACACCACATGCTGACCGCCACACTCTGAGTGATAGTTACAAATGTGGCAGGAGATGTCAGTAAATAATGTTTTACCTTTTAACTATTTTTGTACTTCATTGTGTTGCCAGATAATAGCTATGACTTTGAACAGAAGGTGTGGTTTGGACTAACAGGGTAAGGGCAGCATTGCAGCTTTGGCCTTTGAGGCAAGAGTGCAGGGATCCAGCTCCGCTGACTCCTTTTGGGATGGAGCAGGTCTTTTAAGCTGTTACATTCACCATCTTTTTAATCTCTAAAATAAAGTGATTGAATTAAATAATCTCTGGCAGTTTTTGTAGTTCTAAGATTCTTTGACTTTCTACCAGTTATTAGTCTTCAGTATTGGAGATTTTATAGATTTCCTCTGATGAACATTTAGCCAGGGGTTACTGTATATGTGAACTTATAGAACTTTCAGAACTGAAGGAAGAAAAAATAAACTTTAAGAACTGGTGCTTTTCTCTGCATAGGAAAGGTTAAAATATGTTAATAATCATATGCTTCAGATTTAATTAAAATAAGTTCAGATAGTGGTTTTATAGTACATGTTCTGTGCTGCGTAGAAAATTCATAGTTTAAAAGCTGTATTAGAGCAGGGCACAGCGGTATGCACCTATAGCTAGCTACTTGGGAGGCTGAGGTGGGAGGGTTTGTTTTTTTTTTTTTTT
>NW_003852413.1:14565580-14566689 GCF_000181295.1 Otolemur garnettii | reverse complement strand
CAAGTAGCTGGGACCACAGGCGCCCGCCACAACGCCCGGCTATTTTTTGGTTGCAGCCGTCATTGTTGTTTGGCGGGCTGGGCTGGATTCGAACCGTCCACCTTGGGTGTACATGGCTGGTGCCTTAGCCACTTGAGCCATAGGCGCCGAGCCGAAAAAATAATTTTTAAAAGCCCTTCCGGTTTTTCACTTCCAGTTTATTGTCAGAGTTGTGTACATGATGATTATTAATATCAGTATCTTAAATACAATTTTTTGTTATGAATTGGTTGTTTTTATCATAATGTGCTGTTCCTAATAGGATGACTTATTTTAGTCCTTATCTGTTATCATTTAGGTTTATGTGATTTAAATTTTATTATTCCCATTGCTTAATACATGTGCCGGGAAGAATGTTTTGCATATGAGGTTGAGGTTGGAAGATGTTATTATCAGTTGACAAAAGGGGGTGTGTTTTTGGTTGAATCAACATCTGCTTTAAGAGCATGACTTTCAGTATAGCATGCATGAGTATCCTAGGTGGTCTTCATTTCCTGTAAGCATGATTACTAATATTTATTTATTTTTTGAGACAGAGTCTCATTATGTCACCCTCAGTAGAGTGCAGTGGCATCACAGCTCATAGTAACCTGAAACTCTTTGGCTTAGGCCATTCCCTTGCCAAACTCTTTAGCTTACGCCCATTCTACTTGTCCCAAGTAGCTGGGACTACAGGCACCTACCACAACACCCACTTATTTTTTTGGGTTGTTGTTTTAGCTGGCCCTGGCTGTGTTCAAACCTGCCAGCCTCGGTGTATGTGACTGGCATCCTACCCATGTGCTACAGGCTCCGCCTATTTTTAAAGTCATTGAAAAATTAAACTAGAGTTTCCTATATTTATAGCACAAAATTTTCATTTCTTCTCAAGACTGTGTTTTAAGGGAGGCGCCTGTGGCTCAGTGAGTAAGGTGCCTGCCCCATATACCGAGGGTGGCGGGTTCAAACCCAGCCCCGGCCAAACTGCAACAAAATATAGCCGGGCATTGTGGCGGGCGCCTGTAGTCCCAGCTACTTGGGAGGCTGAGGCAGAAGAATCGCCTAAGCCCAGGAGTTGGAGGTTGCTGGAG
>NW_003852413.1:14561903-14563634 GCF_000181295.1 Otolemur garnettii | reverse complement strand
GATTCGAACCCGCCACCTTAGGTGTATGTGGCTGGCGCCTTAGCCGGTTGAGCTATAGGTGCCGAGCCTTGTTTAAAGATTTTATATAAGTTTTCTTTCAGTATTTTTGTGAAGATGGATTTTCTTTACAGTTTCCTTATTCTGCTTAAGATACTTCTCTGCTTAAGGTATATTTAACTGCTCCTCTGTAGAAGTAGATTCCACTTTTTTACATTTATAGCTCATCTTTAAAATGCTGCTACCAGAGTAGCTTCTGGTTTCTTATTTTTGGCTTTAAGTAATAAAGATAGACTGGGTGTGGTGACTCATGCCTATAATCCTAGCATTGTGGGAGGCTGAGGCAGGAACATCACTTGAGGCCAAGCATTCATGACCAGCTTAAACAACATACTGAGACCCCATCTACAAAAAATTAAAAAAAATTAGCCTGGCACAGTGGTCCTATCTACTCGAGGGCTGAGGTAGGAGGATCACTTGAGCCCAGGTGTTTGAGGTTATAGTGAGCTCTGGTGATGCCACTGCATGCTAGCCTGGGTTGCAGAGTGGGACTCCATACCCTATCTCAGAAAAACAAAAAGAAACATAAATAATGGGACCAGGCTCGGTGGCTCACGCCTGTAATCCTAGCCCTTTGGGAGGCCGAGATGGGCGGTTTGCTTGAGCTCAGAAGTTCGACACCATGTCGGGCAGCTGCAGTCCCAGCTACTTGGGAGGCTGAGACCAGAGAATTGCTTGAGCACAGGAGTTTGAGGTTGCTGTGAGCTATGAAGTCACAGCACTCTACCAAGGGCAACATAGTGAGAATCTGTCTCAAAAAGAAAAAAAGAAACATAAATAATAAGGATAATGACACTGTACAAACATATAGTAGTAGAACAAAAAATAGATAGAGAGTTCTTGTCCAAGTCCCTTATTTTATTGATTAGACTGCTGCTAAAGTATTAAAGTAGGTGAAATTATTTTTTACAAAGATAAAAGTTACTGAAATTGGTTTTGTTTTTATTTTTGTTTAGGTGGAGGGACTATTTACATGTAAATTAAAATAATAATTAAATTGTTAAGAATTAGCCTGGACTTAATTGAGGTAACCTAGTAAAATACATGCGAATGTGAAATCACTTAAATATGCCTTCTGGTGCTCATTTCTTTGGTTCGAGAAGTTATTAGTAGATAAATCATTTTCTTCTGATTTCCTAAGTAACTTGCTCTCTATAGGATATTTATAAGTTTGGAAGCAGGCTGGGTGCAGTGGCGCCTACTTATAATCCTACCACACCGGGAGACTGAGGCAGGAGGATTGCTTGAAGCCAGGAATTTGAGACCAGCCTAAGCAACATAGCAAGACCCCACCTCTACAAATTTAAAAATTAGCCAGACATAGTGGTGTGTAGTCCCAGCTACTTGGGATGTTAAAGCAGGAAGATATTTGAGCCCAGGAGTTCAAGGCTGTAGTGCAGTAAGATTGTGCCTGTGAATAGCCACTGCATTGCAGTCTAGCCAAAACAGCAAGACCCTGTTTCTAAATAAGTAAAGTAAATAATTGCAGGCCAGAGGCCAGGCATGGTGGCTCATGCCTGTGATCCTAGCTTTCTGGGAGGCCGAGGTGGGTGGATCTCTTAAGTTCAGGAGTTCAAGACGAGCCTGAGCAAGATTAAAAATAGAAAAGTAGGCTCGGCGCCTATAGCTCAACCGGCTAAGGCGCCAGCCACGTACACCTAAGGTGGCGGGTTC
>NW_003852413.1:14553623-14561456 GCF_000181295.1 Otolemur garnettii | reverse complement strand
TGAGCTGTAATGCCATGGCACTCTACCCAGGGGGACAGCTTGAGGCTCTGTCTCAAAAAAAAAAAAAATAGAAAAGTAGCTGGGTGTTGTAGCAGGCGTCTATAGTCCCAGCTACTCAGGAGGCTCAGACAAGGGGATCAGTTGAGCCCAGGAGTTTGAGGTTGCTGTGCACTATGATGATGCCATAGCATTTAACCTCAGGGCGACAGAGTGAGACTCTGTCTTGAAAAAACACACAAAAACTTAGGTTGTTTATATTATTTTTGGAGTGTAGCCGACCTCAGGTGACTAAAACGACAGAAAGTGAAACCATAGTATGTAGGAGACTAGTGTCATTGTTTTGGGTTTTTTTCTCCTCCCTCTAATTTCTGTTAATGTATTTTTGGCACAGTTTTAGAATTATCAGATTGGGTGCTCTCCTAGGAATCGTTATTATTGTATATTTTACTATTATAAATTTTGTGAGATACTAGGTGTCCTAGGGCTTTGCACTTACTGAAAGAGTTGTATTTTACAATAAAACCTTAGCTTTCTGGAACCCCAGGGTCTCTGAACAGCCAATTTTTCAGACAATTAAAAGTTTCATCTGAGCTACTTAAACATAAAATGTTTTTTGGGTAAATTGTTATAAGATAGGCAGTTTACTTTTCTGCCATCTTAACCAAAATATAGTAAAACCTCTGTAAGTTGGGCCACCAAAGGATTATTAAGAAACTGGTCAATATAGGGAGATGGTCACCATAAGGAACTGTATTGATATGTACATGTGATGCATGTCTGATCTATGAAAATTAGGTCAAGAGGAGGTTCCTGTATATCAGTGGTTCTCAGCCTGTGGGTCGTGACCCACAGGAACTGTATTAAAGGGCTGCGGCATTAGGGAGGTTGAGAACCACTGCTCTATATACTTAACATAATGTAACGTTTTCTTGATGACTCAGGGTACTAATTATTATTAATTATTATGGTGTACTATTTAAAAATCTAGATTTGGGGGTGGTGCCTGTGGCTCAAAGGAGTAGGGCTCTAACCCTGTATGCCGGAGGTGGTAGGTTCAAACCCAGCCCTGGCAAAAAACTACAAAAAAAAAATAAATAAAAATCTAGATTTGGGCAGGTGATTTGGCAAATGATTGGCCACAAATCAAATCTCACTTGCCGCCTATTTTTATAAATAAAGTTATTGGAACGGGGTGGTGCCTGTGGCTCAAAGGAGTAGGGTGCCAGCCCCATATGCCAGAGGTGGCGGGTTCAAACCCAGCCCCAGCCCCCCCCCAAAAAGTTATTGGAACATAGCCATGCCTATTTCTTTACATATTGTCTGGTGGCAGCTTTTGAGTTAGTAAGGCAAGAGCTGAATAATTGCCATAGAGACTGTATGGCCCACAAAATCCAAAATATTTATTTTGTAAATCTTTGCAAAAATGTAGAAAACATGTTTGCTGCCTCATGACTTGGGTCATAATGTTAGAGCTGGAGAGAATGCAGTCCAGCCCTTTTTTTTTTTTTTTTTTTTTTTTGAGACAGAGCCTCAAGCTGTCCCCCTGGGTAGAGTGCCGTGGCATTACAGCTCACAGCAACCTCCAACTCCTGGGCTCAAGCGAGTCTCCTGCCTCTGCCTCCCAAGTAGCTGGGACCACAGGCGCCCGCCACAACGCCCGGCTGTTTTTTGGTTGCAGCCGTCATTGTTGTTTGGCGGGTCCGGGCTGGGGATTCGAACCCACCACCTTAGGTGTACGTGGCTGGCGCCTTAGCCGGTTGAGCTATAGGCGCTGAGCCGCAGTCCAGCCCTTTATATTAACATTGAGGAAATTGAGGGCGAGCATGTTTTATGGAGGTGCGAATGAGTGACTGTGGGTGAGTCTCCCTCCCACATGAGGAGATGAGGGATCTGTCTTGCTGTCTGCCACTGCCTCTTTTCTCGTAAGTCAGAAGATGTGCTGGTCCTGGCTTCCAGCCACCATGCTCTCTCTTGTTTATTCCTTTTGAGTCTGCTGCCGTTTTCTTCTGTGCTTTTCTGCTGGCCAGCAGCTCTGCACCTTTCCTACCCTTTGTTCATTTTTTTACATATTGAGTGCTTCTTAGTTGTCGGGGAGCTGCATTTTGATGTCCTTTGGTCTTTATGGGCATTTCAGCAGAGTTGCTTGGGAGGGCCAACTTTGACCTTCACTCGTCCCATCAATAAAATACATTTTTTTCTGCATAAGGAATGAATTTTACTTATGAACAGTTTTTCATATTTTAGGCTGTTGCAAAAATGGTTCAGCAGTGCTGTACTTATGTTGATGAAATCACAGATCTTCCCATCAAACTTCGATTAATCGATACTCTACGAATGGTTACAGAAGGAAAGGTGAGTTTTCTGCTGGCACAAGTCATAGTGACAAGCACTGCCTTTTCTTTCTTTCTTTCTTTCTTTTTTGTTGTTGTTGTTGTTATTGCAGTTGTCATTATTGTTTAGCTGGCTCAAGCCTGGTTTGAACCCACCAGTCTTGGTGCTTGTGGCTGGCGCTGCAACCACTATGCTTGCTATGGGTGCCAAGCCAGCACTGCCTTTTCTATGTTCAGAGTTACTTATGTATTTAGACATCTTATATGCATATGTGTGTGTGCATTTAATGGAGAAATACACAAAATGTCATGACTTTAATTCAACCAATATTGTCTTTGTACATCTTCTAGTTTCTTCACATATGCAGATGCTATATTTAAATAGTGACAGTCTTGGTAGATCCAGATTTTTCAAAGAATTAGTGTTCTTATCCCAAATTTATGTATGGCTTTTTAAGAATGAATAAAAATTCTACAGGGGAGTGGTGAGGCCATTTTGGATATAGGGGAAATTACATATAAAGATAGGAAAGAGGCTCGGCTCCTGTGGCTCAAGCAGCTAATGCGCCAGCCATATACACCTAAGGTGGTGGGTTCGAATCCAGCCCGGGCCTGCCAAACAACAATAATGGCTGCAACAAAAAAATGGCCAGGCGTTGTGGCGGGCGCCTGTGGTCCCAACTACTTGGGAGACTGAGGCAGGAGACTCGCTTGAGCCCAGGAGTTGGAGGTTGCTGTGAGCTGTAATGCCACAGCACTCTACCCAGGGGGACAGCTTGAGGTTCTGTCTCAAAAGAAAAAAAAAAAAAAAAGATAGCAAAGAAAGAAAAACCTGGTATATCCAGGGAGCTGTAAGTAGTTTGAGATTATTGGAAATCAGGTTTTGAGGGTTCGGAGGGGGAAGGGGTTGCTGCAGAGCAGAGGCTGAGGGGATGAGCAAGATAAATACTCTTACACCTAGCTTGAAGAATAGTTTGATTCTGTCTTAAATGCTAACACATTTCTACAGAAAGTCTGACAATGTAAATTTCTCTTGTTTGTAGATTTATGTCGAAATTGAGCGTGCTCGACTGACTAAAACATTAGCAACTATAAAAGAGCAAAATGGTGACGTGAAAGAGGCTGCCTCTATATTGCAGGAGTTACAGGTAACGTGTCGCATCCCGACGTCTGTAAAGCCACACGATTAGTCAGCAGTCTTTTCTTGTGGAAACATAGGGTTGCGTATCCCTCATTCATTGTGCTTAGGACAGACTGTTTTCGAGTTTGGTTGAAAGCCTGTGAATGCATCTTTTTCCGTATAATCTTCTCAGTAGCCATTAGGAAAGTGCAAGTAAAAATGGCAATGAGGTACCACTACATAGCCTGTCAGAATGGCTGAAATTTAAAAGGTAAAGTACCCAGAGCTAGTAGGGATGCAAAACAACTGCGACTCTCATGTATTATTGATAGGCATGCACAGTGGTGCAGCCACTGTGGAAAACAGTTCAGCGATTTCTTAGAAAGTTAAACATACACTTACTAATGACCCAGCAGTCCCACTCCTGAGTATTTCCCACAAGAAAGGAAAAATTGTTATATTTGTGATAGCCAAAAGATGGAATTGGCACAGTTGCCCATCAACAGGTGAGTGGATAACTGATCTGTCCATTCGATGGGATATTACTAAGCAATAAGAAGGGATGAACTGGCTGGGAGTGGCAGCTCCCATCTGCAAACCCGGCACTTTGGGAGGCCTTGGGGCTGGGAGTTGAAAATCAGCCTGAGCAAGAGCAAAACCTTATCTCTACATCAGCTAGAAAAATTAGTGGAACAGGCTTATGATTCCAGCTACTCAGGAGGCTGAGGCAGGAGAATTGCTTGAGCCTAGGAGTTTAATATTGCAGTGAACTTGATGACACTGCCTTCACTTTAGCTGGGGTGACAGAGTGAGACTGTCTCAAAAAGAAAAAAAATGAACTATTGATATACACAACTTCAAATGAATCTTATTTAGGGTATTATGTATGCAGAGTAAATAAAAACATTCTCAAAAAATTACATAACTATTTGACGTTCTTGAAAAGACCGATCTACAGTGATGGAGAATAGATCATTGGTTATCTTATGAGAGCTTATGAAGATATAACTGATCTGAAGATACAGTTCTGTCATCCTAAAATACTCCCTCTTGCTAACCTTTTATGGTCACACTCTTCCTCCACTCATGATTATCTTCATTGTGATAATTACACAAATCCATACTTGTGTTAAAATTCATAGAATTTTATACCAAAAAGAAAAAAACATTTGCAATTGTAAATATAATTTTCTAGAGATAACTAGCTTTCCCTATATTCATGAATGTTACTGCTTAACACCAGTAAATATTTTAATATCTATTTAATTTTGTTATAATTCACAAAATTTACCCTTGTAAACTTATTTGGGGAATTACTCTTCCAGGTGGAAACCTATGGGTCAATGGAAAAGAAAGAGCGGGTGGAGTTTATTTTGGAGCAAATGAGGCTCTGCCTAGCTGTGAAAGATTATATTCGGACACAAATCATCAGCAAGAAAATTAACACCAAATTTTTCCAGGAAGAAAACACAGAGGTAAGATATCTCTGAATATATGTTTACTTGTAAAGCATTTGGCCGAGCGAGATGGGTCACTCCTGTAATCCTAGCACTCTGGGAAGCCAAGGCAGGTGGATTGTTTGAGCTCAGGAGGTCCAGACCAGCCTGAGCTCTATAAAAAAAAACTAGCTGGGTACTGTGGTGGGCACCTGTAATCCCAGCTACTTGGACTGAGGCAGGAGAATCACTTGAACACAAGAGTTTGAGGTTGCTATGAGCTGTGATGCCACAGCCCTCTACCCAAGGTGACAAAGTAGGACTGTCTCAAAATAAAAAAATTAAAAAAAAACATTTGAATAAAACCCTTAACTCCCATTTATTTTGTTAACCTTTTGCAGAAATTAAAGTTGAAGTACTATAATTTAATGATTCAGCTGGATCAGCATGAGGGATCTTATCTTTCTATTTGTAAGCACTACAGAGCAATATATGATACTCCCTGTATACAAGCAGAAAGTGAAAAGTGGCAACAGGTAAGAATATATTCTTATAATTGTCACTGATACCTATTAGGAAGAATGTGCATTTTTAATTTATTTTCAAATCATTTTAACTGCAGTAATGAGATGGAATTGTATGGTGCTGCTTTCTGTTCAGTGTTGATGTTAAATATATCCATACTGATTCAGACTAGTTGAGGCAGCAGTTTAAAATATGTATTACGGCCCAGCACCTGTAGCTCAGCTTAGGATGCCAACCACATAACATCGGGGCTGGCAGGTTCAAACCCAACCCAGGCCTGCCAGACAACAATGTCAACTACAACCAAAAAAGAAAATATATAGCTGGGTGTTGTGGCAGGCGCCTATAGTCCCAGCTACTTGGGAGGCTGAGGCAAGAGAATTGCTTAAGCCCGAGAGTTTGAGGTTGCTGTGAGCTGTGATGCCATGGCACTCTACTGAGTGAGACTTTGTCTAAAAAAAAAAAAAGAATATGTATCACTTTTGAAGTAATGTCGGCTTGCTGTTTAAAGCGTGTACAGCAGGTCACTTGCTAACAAAGGTTGCAGATAAAGACCCAGCATTACTTCGGAAAGTTTTTTTACAAAAAGTGTTTTAAAGTATTTATATGTATTTTCACATTTGTGTTGCTATCTTGTTATAATAACTTTTTTTAATATTAATTTGTCAAAAATGAATGTCAAATGTTAGCCAAGGTAGTGATTCAAATTAGCAAAGATTTATTGCAACAATTTTATGAAAACTTAAGTGTTATAGAAAGACACAATGAAAAGGCAGCCTGGTAAGATTCTTTCCCCTACAACTTTTTGAGTGCAAAATTAAAAATGAATATATACAGTTACTCCACAACTTTTCAGTTCTTGTGGAAATTGTCATTATATTTCTAGTCGTACATGTGACCTGTTTGCATTGCACAACTTTTTTAGGCTCTGAAGAGTGTTGTGCTCTATGTTATCCTGGCTCCTTTTGACAATGAACAGTCAGATTTGGTTCACCGAATAAGTGCTGATAAGAAGTTAGAAGAAATTCCCAAATACAAGTACGTACTTTTGTAATTAGCATAGTATATCTCAGTAGAAACACCATTTTGAAAGTAATTGTTAACACTTCTTAATTGGTTGCTGATAGATTGTATTATTGTAGAGGAAAACAAAAGGTGAACATTTGTTAGCGTTGCATTATAAATTAATATGCTTTCTTCTAAACTGCTTATCAAGTGGAAGTTTTATAATAAGCCTACTTCAGCAGCTTTTGATTAATTAACCATTTCATAAAGTTTTATCACTAGCAATTTGGGGCTTTGTGATTTTGGAAATACATACTTCTGAAAATCTGTTACATGAAATAGGCTTGCTTCATAAACTATAGTGGGCTTTTATTTGTTAAGTGCTTTTTTAAAATTTGTTTCATTAGTACTTTTATAGTCAGTTCCTTCAAAGATTGACAAATATAGGAGAGACCAGATATTCAGTAGGGAAATGCTCTATTCAGAATTAATGTGGAACTGGGCAGGGCAGCTCATGCCTATAATCCTAGCACTCTGGGAGGCTAAAGCAGGCAAATTGTTTGTGCTCAGGAGTTCGAGTCCAGCCTGAGCAAGAGTGAGATCCTGTCTCTACTAAAAATAGAAAAACTGTCCAGGTGTGATGACTCATGCCTGTAATCCTAGCACTTGGGAGGAGGAGGCGGGTGAATTGGGTGAGCTCACAGGTTCAAGACCAGCCTCAACCAGAGTGAGACCTCATCTCTATAAATAGCTGGGTGTTGTAGCAGGCACCTGTAGTCCCAGCTACTCAGGAGGCTGAGGCAAGAGAATTGCTTGAGTCCAAAGGTTCAAGGTTGCTGTGAGCTATAATGCCATGGCCCTTAAGCCTTGGTGACAGAGTGAGACACTGTCTCAAAAAAAAAAAAAAAATTAATATAGAAACAAGGGTAGTAAAGTTGGTAAAATTAATAATCAAATTATATCTCATTCTAAATAAAAACCAATAAAAACTGTTGATTTTTTTTTAATTTGCCATTAGTTAATACTTAATTTTTACAGATTTGTAATATTAAATTGTGTACAATTTACAGGGATCTTTTAAAGCTTTTTACCACAATGGAGTTAATGCGTTGGTCCACACTCGTTGAGGACTATGGGATGGAATTGAGAAAAGGTTCCCTTGAGAGCCCTGCAACTGATGTTTTTGCTTCTACGGAGGAAGGTGAAAAAAGGTGGAAAGACTTGAAGAACAGAGTTGTTGAACATGTAAGAATCTGGTGTGATAGAGAAACAATCTTTATTTTATTTAACCTTTAACATTTAAACGTGAACTATTTTATTTTTCAGGTTTGATAATGAAATGTTTCTTTTCTTTTCTTTTCTTTTTTTTTTTTTTGGAGACAGAGCCTCAAGCTATCCCCCTGGGTAGAGTGCCGTG
>NW_003852413.1:14546536-14552573 GCF_000181295.1 Otolemur garnettii | reverse complement strand
CCCAGGGGGACAGCTTGAGGCTCTGTCTCAAAAAAAAAAAAAAAAAGACTCTATCTCCAAAAAAAAGAAGTGGGTAACATGTCTTAAACTTGAACTTTGATCTTTTAAGTATCACAGTAAACTGAATTATGTCAACATTCATTGATTATGTAACATTTATCATGAGCCTTCTATGTGCCAGACTCTGTACAAAGTGCTAGGGCACATGGGTGAATAAGACATGATCTCTACCTCTAAGAAGCTTAGCACATTAACTGCTGTGTAAGTTGTATTTAACGCAGGTTTTTTTGAGCCTGGAGCCACATGTAAAGCATGTACAACTCACACATCTGTACCTTTGGAGCTGTAATAAAATACCATGGTCCCACGGAAAAAAAAATTTTTCTAATGTGGCAGTCGATATGTTAAACATCATAGGGAAAGATAGGTTTATAAATAAAAAAGTTTTACAGATAGTATTATGGCACAGTGTGCAGAGAGGAGAGTTCAGTATAAGGAGAGAGTTGATCAGTCCCACCAGGAGGAATTGATGAGTGAGGTGAGAGACCGACTGTGAGGAGTGTGAGCAGGGAGGGCAGTCTGAGCGAGGGCGCGGAGGCACCAGCTGACAGAGAACTTGAAAAGTTGACGGTGTGGGCCATAACAAGGTCTGTGCACCCTAGTAGTGAAAATTTTTAACTAAGTGGATTATGTCCAGACCTTATTTCACAAAGTCCCCTCTGGAAGTGAGTGTGGAGAATGGATTTGGAAAAATATAATTATGACTAGAGATGGGAAGACTAGTTAGGCGAGGGGCTGTATGGGTTTGGATTAAGGCAGTAGATGTGGGATTGAAGAAGATAGATGGAATGGAGTTGTTCTAAGGAAGGAAATCAAAGAATTCCGTCATTGATTGGATTTACGAGATAAAGATTCAGTTTAAAGAGTGAAAGAAAGGAGAGTAGAAGCTCTCGGGCTTTGTGACAGGTTGGTGTTGCTGTCAACCCTGAGAGACGAGGAGGGAGGTGCAGCTTTTTCAGAGAAGAGTTCCCTTTTCTCCCTCTCGGTCCTCTGCTGCCTTGTTAATAATATTAACATCGAGAATAGTGAAACGTAATTCCAACTTCTCAGGAGGACAAGTTGAGAGGATCACAGAAGTTCAGGATCAGCCTGGGTGACATGCTGAGATCAAAAACATGGAGTCTCTGTGTCTAACTTAAGCAGCATTTCCAGTGAAAATTTCCTAGGTTAGTTTGAACTTGCCTTTAGGTAGTTAGAAGGATAGTAAAGCGATGTGTTTTGACATGATCTCCAGTCATTTTTTGATTTTAGCCTTTAAAATATTAGTGGCTTGGCGCCTGTAGCTCAGCAGGTAAGATGCCAACCACATACACCAGAGCTGGCGGGTTCAAATCCAGCCCAGGCTTGTCAAATACCAATGACAACTATAACCAAAAAAAAAAAAAAATAGCTGGGCGTTGTGACGGGCACCTGTAGCCCCAGCTACTTGGGAGGCTGAGGCAAGAGAATCGCTTAAGCCCAAGAGTTTGAGGTTACTGTGAGCTGTGATGCCACGGCACTCTACCCAGGGCAACAGCTTGAGACTGTCTCAAAACAAAAGTTAGTGTCATAATTAGAAAAGCTTAACTTTAGATTCTTGGATTTAACAAAAATACTTCAGTATGGTTACAGTGTTTTTGCTTTTTTTGTTTTTTGCAGTTTTGACTGGGGCCAAGTTTGAACCTGCCACCTGCAGTATATGGGGCCAGTGCCCTACTCCTTGAGCCACAGGCGCCACCTAGTATAGTTAACAGTTTTAACCACTAATTTAGTTAACACAACATATATTTTGACCATATACTTAAATTCACATATAGCTACAGAAATAAAAATATTTATTTCTCATTATTGAAATTTAGACAACTAACTTAATTCCAGTGGTTGGCTATAGAAAAGTAAAGGCTCTAAGTCGGACATTTTAAATCAACTTATTTGGATATGAAAAGAAATGGACTTTAGCCTTATTGACCAATGTTATGTATTCTCCCTGCCCTCTTTTCTTTCCCCAGAATATTAGAATAATGGCCAAGTACTATACTAGGATAACAATGAAAAGAATGGCACAACTTCTGGATCTGTCTGTTGATGTAAGTATAAACATCCTTGTTTGAGTTATTTATAGCCATTTGAAAATCAATTGATTTGTAAAAGTTGAATGAGAAAATCCATTTTGTTTTATCATTTGATCTTATGTTTAGGTAATAGAAAATTTCCCAACCTATCTTGAGCCTAAACAACAAGTTTATAGTTACACTGATGTTACTTATGCTAGTTAAAATCTTCACTTAAATATGGTAGTTTTACACTGGTTAATTTGAAGTCCAAAGTGTATATATAACGTGTTCAGGTTTCCACAGAAACAAATTGTATAAATAAAATATGTGAGGAAATGTCGGCTGAAGTCCACCTGAAAAGGTCCCGGGACTTACTAGAGCAGTCTTATATCAAGTCTGTGTTTCATATTGACAAAATTGCCCACTCACAAAGACAGAGGAGTTACCCGAAATGTTTAGTAACGTCCCAAAAAGCCATTTCTGTCAGCAGAAGGAGTTGGGACAGTGAAGCTGATAGAGAAGAGTCCCGGGGCAGCTTCATGGTCGAGCTCTTCTCCTTTGTGAAGGAGTGGACCCGAGTCCTTAGGAGTCAGCTGTCTTGTCTGTGCCTGCAGAGTTGCCAAGTGAAAGAGCAGATGTTCTAACCCAGCATTTCTAGAAACAACCATACCTTATTGCCTTTTAAGAGGAAATACTGTAGGAAAGGGCATAGACCAGCTTGCTGGGTGGCCTGGGCTCTTGATGCCCATGGTATTTAGTATAGCAGGGAGGCAGATTCAGACTCAGTCCTGACTCTTGAGTGGACTCAGAATCTATTCATCCTCTAGTTTATCAGTAAAATAAGTACACTCATACAGAAAGTCCGCACTTGCTAACTGTTCATGAATGTTTTGTCCTGCATTTTCTTTTTTTTTTTTTTTTTTTTTTTTGAGACAGAGTCTCACTATGTCACCCTGGGTAGAGTGCTGTGGCATCACAGCTCACAGCAACCTCAAACTCTTGGGCTTAAGTGATTCTCTTGCCTCAGCCTCCCAGTAGCTGGGACTACAGGCGCCCACACCACAACGCCTGGCTATTTTCTTGTTCATTGTTGTCGTTGTTGTTTAGCTGGCCCGGGCTGGGTTCAAACCCACCAACCCTGGTGCATGTGGAAGGCACCCTAACCTCTGAGCTATGGGCACCAAGCCATTGCCCTGCATATTCTTAGATGAAGAGTTTAGAAAATGGTTTCCCTGGCTCGGCACCTGTGGCTCAAGCGGCTGAGGCGCCAGCCACATACACCTAAGGTGGCGGGTTCAAATCCCCAGCCCGGGCCCACCAAACAACAATAATGGCTGCAACTAAAAAATAGCTGGGCGTTGTGGCGGGCACCTGTGGTCCCAGCTACTTGGGAGGCTGAGGCAGGAGACTCGCTTGAACCCAGAAGTTGGAGGTTGCTGTGAGCAGTGAAGCCATAGCGCTCTACCCAGGGGGACAGCTTGAGGCTCTGTCTCAAAAAAAAAAAAAAAAAAAAGAAAAGAAAAGAAAATGGTTTCCCTAAGTTTTATTTATTGTCTATAATTAATCTGTCTTAACCCAATTTGTCTTTCTCTCTTACAGGAGTCAGAAGCTTTTCTCTCAAATTTAGTAGTTAACAAGACCATCTTTGCTAAAGTAGACAGACTGGCAGGAATTATCAACTTCCAGAGACCCAAGGATCCAAATAATTTATTAAATGACTGGTCTCAGAAACTGAACTCATTGATGTCTCTGGTTAACAAAACTACGCACCTCATAGCCAAAGAGGAGATGATACATAATCTACAATAAGGGTCTTAATGCTTTTAGAAAAGAATTAAAATTGGAAGTCATTAAAAAGAAAAAAAAAAGACTGTTATGGTGTATATGTTGGTTTTTTTCCTAATCTCAGTTTTTTTGTCTAAAATTTTAAAATAGTGAATATATTTGAGCCCTCTTTAACTTTTCAGTGCCCTGATTTCATTGTTAACTTTGCATTTGCAGGTGGTACAAAAATATAATGCATTTTTATTGTCTGAATACACAAAAAAGTGTCATAACTTACCCAGATATGTTTTTTTATCACTTGACACCTTTTTAGCTACTATTTGTTCTCATTCAACTAACAAACATAATAATAAAAACGTATATGCACGTTTACTTTCTATAGTTACTGCTGTTTCTAAAGAATTTGTGGGGTACTGATGTGACAAGTGCTTTTTAAATGAAACAAGTGCTGTTGTAAAGGTATCAGTCATTTAGTAGAAGAAAAAAACAACCTAGGATATACAAGAACACTTGGGATGGAGTTGTGATTTGTGAAGCATTTGTATTTTGCTATTGTGGCACGATGTCTTCAGACTGAGTATGGAACGATCTGGTAGGCTACGGAATTAATTTTTTTTTTTAAGTCAAACTTGTTTCATTTACAGTAGCTTGATTACTTTCACCTCCTTTGACTTGGCCAGTTGTTCAACAAAATCAAGGATGATGTCATGTTGACACCAGCTGTTGGGTATAAAATCCTCTCTAGAGGGGTAGTGACTTGGGGGGGGGGCAGTTCCCCCCTTTGTATGCATTTAAATTTAAAGCACAAAGTTGTTCTTATAAGACTTCTTTGTGGGCTTAACTGATAGGTCTAAGTACATCATTGATGTTCCAGAGTTTCATATGTGAATATTGGATAACCTAATTTTTTTAATGCTCAAATGACAAAAAGGAAGACTTTAGGATACCCTCATAGTAAATAGTATAGTATTAAAGCACTTTCACAGAATTAAAACAAAAGTAGTTTTACTATCAAAAGGAACATCTGAGATAATTGGTCTGAGCAATTTTTGGAAGTTTGGTGGGGTTTTTTTCCAGAGAAAATAGAAAAATGAAACAATGTTAGATTATTTTAAATGAAAAAAGTGTGAGGTCTACTTTTTTAAAATACCCAAATGAAGAGAAAAAGAATTAAACAGTTTAGAAGTGGCATTTCACAATTAATTTTCCATTTAATGCAGCATTGTCACTAAATTGTCCTATTACATGATCCCAGGGCTGGGGACAATTATGAGACCTCTGTAATATTTACGCTCTGAGTCACTGCTGTAAATAATGACATACAATATTAATCTAATTTTACTTGGGAACTTAAGGCTTTACTCACATTAGTAATTTCAACATCTGCTATCACTTATCTTTAAAACAAAAATATGGCAAGTTCAGAAACATTAGAAGTTAACACTAACAATAAGGATATGGTTTTAATTTTTTTTTTGGATGAAAAGGATGGAAGATAAAATTTTGCATTGTTAATTTATAAATAAAGTTGGAGCTAATTTGAATCTAGCCTCTCATTAACTTCCTCTTTCTAGAGACGCCTTGTCTTTGAGCTTGCCAGACCTGGACCGTTTAGCCAAGAATATTGCTGCAGAGATCTCAAAGGATCTTCCTTTGGTCCTTAACATGCCCTAAGCAGGTTCTTTGTTTATGTGGATTCCCTGTCTTTCCAACTGTCCCAGTGACCAGATCTCACTTGGCTTGATTAACTGTTCATCCCATATCTTGTTTTCACCTATCAAACATTTTATTTTATTATTATTTTTTGAGACAGTCTCACTGTGTTGCCCTCAGTAGAGTGCTGTTGCATCACAGCTCACAGCAACCTCCAACTCTTGGGTTTAAGTGATTCTCTTGCCTCAGCCTCCTAAGTAGCTGAGACTATAGGCGCCTGCCACAACGTTCCAGCTATTTTTTGTTGTAGATGCCATTGTTGATTAGTAGGCCCAGGCTGGGTTCAAACCGGCCAGCCCTGGTGTATCTGGCCAGCACCCTAACTGCTGAACTACAGGCACCAAACTTCACCTGTCAAACATTAATTAAGCAAACTTAAGAGTTACCAATTTCTTTTTTTTTTTTTTTTTTTTTGAGACAGAGCCTCAAGCTGTCCCCCTGGGTAG
>NW_003852413.1:14545143-14546158 GCF_000181295.1 Otolemur garnettii | reverse complement strand
AGTAGCTGGGACCACAGGCGCCCGCCACAACGCCCGGCCATTTTTTGGTTGCAGCCGTCGTTGTTTGGCGGGTCCAGGCTGGGGATTCGAACCCGCCACCTTAGGTGTACGTGGCCGGTGCCCTAGCCGGTTGAGCTATAGGCGCCGAGCCGAGCTACCAATTTCTTAGTGTTAAAATATATATATATAAAAAATTAGGCTTGGTGCCTGGAGCACAGTGGTTACAGTACCAGCCACATACACTGAGGCTGTTGGGTTTGAACTCAGCCTGGGCCAGATAAATACCATGACAACTGCAACAATAAATAGCCGGGTGTTGTAGTGGATGCCTGTAGTCCCAAGTACCTGGGAGTCTGAGGCAAGAGAATCACTTAAGCCCAAGAGTTAGAGGTTGCTGTGAGCTGTGATAGCACATCACTTAACTGAGGGCAACATAGACTTTCAAAAATATATATATATATATATGTTTATAATTAGTATAAAGTAGTAAAATATTTGAGATGTTCACAACCTCAATCCTGTTTGTTTCAGATGTAAAGCCAATATTCATGAAAAGACTAGAAGCCTTTGTGTTAAATATGGAGAAAATAATACTTGATTACCATTTTCATTGGTGTATTAACCAGGAGGAGAGGTGATGGGCCATTTTTTGATTTGTCTTTACTTTAGATTCAATTCCTATTTCTATGATTATCCTCAATTTCCATATTCTTATTGAATCTGAAAAATTCTTTAAAATTCATACAGCCAGGCATGGTGGCTCAACCCCCCCCACCATCTCTGCTTAAAAAAAAAGAAACAGAAAAAACTGAGGCAAGAAGATTGCTTGAGCCCAAGATTTGGAGGTTGCTGTGAGCTATGACATCATAGTTCTCTACCCAGGCCAACAGCTTGAGACTCATCTCAAAAACCAATCAAAAAGCTCGGCGCCTGTGGCTCAAGTGGCTAAGGCACCAGCCACATACACCTAAGGTGGCAGGTTCGAATCCAGCCCGGGCCCGCCAAACAACAATGA
>NW_003852413.1:14537169-14544499 GCF_000181295.1 Otolemur garnettii | reverse complement strand
CGCAACAAAAAATAGGCGGGTTTTGTGGTGGGTGCCTGTAGTCCCAGCTACTCAGGAGGCTGAGGCAAGAGAATCTCTCTTTTTTTTTTTTTTGCAGTTTTTGGCCAGAGCTAGGTTTGAACCCACCACCCTCGGCATATGGGGCCAGCACCCTACTCCTTGAGCCACAGGCACCACCAAGAGAATCTCTTAAGCCCAAGAGTTTGAGGTTGCTGTGAGCTGTGATGCCACAACACTCTACTGAGGGCCACATAGTAAGTAAGACTCTGTCTCAAAAAAAAAAAAGGTCCCAGCTATTTTTTAGAGACCTGCATTGTGGCAGGTGCCTGTAATCCCAGCTACTTGAGAGGCTGAGGTAAGAGGATCACTTGAGCCCAAAGAGTTTGAGGTTGCTATGAGGTATGACACCACGGCACTCTACCAGGGGCAAGAAAGTGAGACTCTGTCTCCCCCCTAAAAAAAAGTTTCTAAAACATTTCCCAAGTCATAGCTTCCCAGATGTCATCGGTTGATTCTTCACATTTTCCAATGTGATGATCAGTTTCAACCCCAGTCTGACGTGCCCTATCTGTAAGAACGAGACAGGGACTCAGCTTCCTTTGCAGTTCCTCCACTCTCCACCTTCTAACCTCACTAGGAGGGAATACTCACTTTCCCTGACTTCTGGCGTTTTCTGTAGTGGACACTGCGGTGGACCACCCAGACAGTCTGGTTCATACTGAAATGCTTATTCCTGACAATGGAGTGACCCACAGCCAAGTCTGTGCCCCCTACCTCTGCCAACCACCATGACTGCCTTCAGCGAAGAGAGTGACCTTCCCTCCAATGACTAATTGATAAAAGAATATATAAAACCCTGGTCCTCTTGGTCTAATCTGGGACAACTCTGAAGGGCCACGCCCTCTCTGGAGAATTCCTCCTAACTTTGACTGAGGCCTTTGTTCATCCACATGGTGGTTCAGCTTCTCCCCCTTCCCAGTCCTTCCTTCAGCTGCTCACAGGAGTTGATCTCCTAAGCAAGCTCCCCAAATTTCCCTTTGTGCAAATATCCCTCTCAGAGTTTGTTTCTGGAGGAGCAGGACCTAGGACAGTTGGTGCAGTCTGAGAAGGCTGGCTGACAATGGAATTTTGCAGCCAGATGACCTGCTGGCCAGCTGGCAGTGAGTGCCTTTTTATTGGTATTTAAGTGGAGCATGCATAGCCCCTGGCTTGCCTTGGGATGCAGTTGTTAGAACTAACTGGGGGCAGCTAGGATGCACATGCCTTTGAGAAATACTGGAGAAATAATCTAAGGATAATGGGAGTGGTTATTTCTTGGGGCAGTCAATAATTGGGAGAAAGACAAAGGCTCAGAGCGATTAATCATCAACTGGAGGTTAAGCCTGAAAACCAGAGGGCCTCCCTGGGGAGCTTAGAAGAGCCTCTTGGATTATACATTGAATAGGGGTTTTTTTGGCTTTGTATTTTTTTTTTTTTTTTTTTTGAGACAGAGTCTCACTCAGTCACCCGGAGTAGAGTGCTGTGACATTATAGGTCACAGCAAGCTCAAACTCAGACTCAAGAGATCCTCTTGCGTCAGCCTTCTGGGTAGCTGGGACTACAGGTGCCTGCCACAATGCCCAGCTATTTTTTTCAGAGATAGGGTCTCGCTCTTGCTCAGGCAAGAGAATGGCTCAAGCCCAGGAACTTGAGGTAGCTGTGAGATATGATGCCACAGCACTCTACCCAGGGTGACAGGAGACTCTGTCTCAAAAAAAGAAGAACCAGAAGAGAACATATGGGCTGGGATCCTGAGGGAGCTGGATCAGGGGTTATCATAACTGTTTTATATTGCTATAGCAATACCATAGACTAGGTAATTTGTAAGAAGGAAATTTATCTGGCTCACAGTTTTGGAGGCTGGAAAGTCCAAGGGCATAGCAACAGCTTCTGGTAAAGGCTTTCATGCTGCGTCAAGACAGGGCAGACAAGCAGAGGAGCAAGTATGTGTGAAGGAGAAAACTGGGCAAACAGATCCTTTATCAGGAGCCCGCTCCTAAGATGACTACCCCCTTCTGCAATGACAGCATTAATCCATTCATAAGGGCAGAACTCTCGTGACATAATTGCCTCTTAAATGCCCCATTTTTTTTTTTGAGACAGAGTCTCACTATGTCACCCTGGGTAGAGTGCTATAGCATCACAGCTCACAGCAACCTCAAACTCTTATGCTTAAGTGATTCTCTTGGCTCAGCCTCCCAAGTACTACAGGTGCCCACCACAATGCCTGGCTATCTTTTGGTTGTAGTTGTCATTGTTTGGTAGGCCCAGGCTGGATTCGAACCCTCTAACTCCAGTGTATGTGGCTGGCACCCTAACCACTGAGCTACAGGTACCGAGCCAAATGCCCCATCTCTTAATAGACAGTGGCCATAAAGTTTGTGTGCAATTTAAAATAGTGTGCAATCTTAAATTTAAAGTTTATGTGCAATTTAAAATACCATGTGGCGGCTCGGCGCCTTTGGCTCAAGTGGCTAAGGCGCCAGCCACATACACCTAAGGTAGAGGGTTTGAATTCAGCCTGGGCCTGCCAAACAACAATGACGGCTGCAACCAAAAAATAGCCAGGCGTTGTGGCGGGCGCCTGTGGTCCCAGTTACTTGGGAAGCGGAGGCAGGAGACTCGCCTGAGCCTAGGAGTTGGAGGTTGCTATGAGCTGTGATGCCACAGCACTTTACCCAAGGGGACAGCTTGAGGGTCTGTCTCAAAATAAATAAATAAATAAATAAATAAAATAGTATGCAGCTTGGTTCCTATAGCACAGTGGTTAAGGTGCCAGCCATATACACTGAGGCTGGCAAGTTCAAACCCAGCCCAGGCCAGCTAAACAATAATGACAACTGCAACAGAAAAATAGCCAGGTATTGTGGCAGGTGCCTGTAGTGCCAGCTACTTGGGAAAGAGAATCACAAGAGTTTGAGGTTGCTGTGAGCTGTGATGCCACAGCACTCTACCCAGGGCTACCAAGTAACACTCTGTCTCAAAATAAATAAATAAATAAAATAAAATAGTGTGAAATTTTAAGTCGCACATGAGCTTTATGGCCACCCTGTACTGTAATGGCAAATAAGTTGTTTTTATGTGGTTTTTTTTTTTTTGCAGTTTTTGGCCCTGGCTGGGTTTGAACCTGCCACCTCTGACATATGGGGCCGACACCCTACTCCTTTGAGCCACAGGCGCCGCATGGCAAATAAGTTTTGAACTTATGAACTTTGTGGGACACCTTCAGACCACAGCAGGGTTAGAAACATAAAGTTGGAGAAGGAAGAATTTATCCATATGGACGCACTCTCCGAAGACACAGGATTTAATACCCGAGCAAGGCCCTTGAGAAATGTTGCTAAAATGCTGTTAGGATGACTCTTAGAAGTCTGGAGGAAGCATCAGCTTACACTAAGCAAAGGAGAAATGCTAGAACTACTAAGGCAGAGGGTGGAGGATTAAAAGATTCGTAGAAGTGAGCGCACTAGAGTGGATATACCACATAAGGCCAGAAAACCCATCAGCTGGCTGATCTACAGGAGGCCTCTGAGGACACTCCATCTATCAAAGCAATAGCTCGGGGAGAAGCGCACTCGCATCACTCAGAGGCTCGCTGGGGGCTGTCCTCTGAAGGCCAGGGCTTGCAGAGGCAATTACAGAACGTAACTCCCTGCTAGTAATGGGGATGACAGGATCCCAGTGTAATAGAGGCCAGGACACTCAACTATGAGAACCAAGAAGGGTGCAAAAGTCATAGCGAGTGGTAAGATCAAAATGGCAGCAAAGGGGGCCTGACGCACAGGGAACTATGGAAATGGTTAATAAAATACAGCTTCTCTAGGGGCAAAATAAGTGGGCAGTTATTCAGGTGTGAGTCTACATAATCAGAAGATATTAAAGCACCCCAATAAACAGTCATAATGAGGCGGCACCTGTAGCTCAGTGGGTAGGAGGCTGGCCACATACACTCAGGCTGGTGGGTTCGAACCTGGCCCAGGCCTGCTAAACAACAATGACAACTGCAACAACAAAGGGTGGCACCTGTGGCTCAAGGAGTAGGGCGCCGGCCCCATATACCAGAGGTGGTAGGTTCAAACCCAGCCCCCGTCAAAAACTGCAAAAAATAACAACAAAAATAGCTGGGCATTGTGGTGGGCACCTGTAGTCCCAGCTATTTGGGAGGCTGAAGCAAGAAAATCACTTAACCCCAAAAGTTTGAGGTTGCTGTGAGCTGTGACGCCATAGCACCCTACCCAGGGTGACATAATGCCTTGTCTGGCTTCTGGACCTGAGTCAATTTTCCTGACCAGAGGAGAAACTGAGCCCCAGGAGGAAGGAAACCACAACAGCACAGGCAGTGAATGTGGGAATGATCCCCTATTCCTTCCTCCCAAGGGGTGATGACCACTTACTGGGGAAAGCACACAGCCGGCAAAGGGTCATACACCAGCATTCCAAGGACTACTGGACACAAGGTCTGAGTGGACATCATACCCTGGGACCCAAATCGTCATGGTCACACCTTCCCCTGCATTACAGAAGATTAGTGTATAACGCCAGGAAATAAATGAAGTCTTGGGTCATGGCCAATTCATAGTGTCAGTGATTCCATGGTCATTCACCACCCCCAAATATATCATGTAGATAGATCTACTTGGAGAAAGCGACCTCCCACATTAGTCCCTTGACCTGTGACATAGCCGTCAGAGTGGGGAAGGCTAAATAGAAGCCTCTGACCCTCTTCTTACTCCATACTGGCCAAAACAGAACATCAAAAACAGCATCACATCCTGGAAGGAACAGCAGAGATTAGCACCTCAGGGACGTGCTGGATGGGAAGTGTTTCCCACCTTATATCCTTTCAATACTCCAGTCAAGTCCGTAGAAAAAGCAGACGGAAGCTGGAGAGTGGCAGTGGACTACCCAACGCGCACCAGGTGGCAGCCCCGACTGCAGCTGTGACGCCAGTTAAAGGAGCCTGACCTGGTCCCAGGTACTCAGCATGTGCTACAGACCTAACAAATGCTTCCTTTTCTGTCCTTATTACAATCAGTTCACATTCACTCAGGAAGTGCAAAATTACAGGCTCACTCCAGGGCTATATTAACTCCTCCCGCTCTGTCAGCAGGTAGCCTGAAGGTAGCTGGACCAGCTGGATAGCCTGCAGAGCATCCCACCGGCCACAGTATCGATGATAGCACATTAATCAGACAAAATGAGCAAGACGTGACAAGTAGGAAGGACGTGGTAAGATATGTGCCCCAGGCTTGGCGCCTGTGGCTCAACCGGCTAAGGCGCCAGCCATGTACACCTAAGGTGGCGGGTTCGAATCCCCAGCCTGGACTCGCCAAACAATGACGGCTGCAACCAAAAAATAGCCGGGCGTTGTGGCGGGCACCTGTGATCCCAGCTGCTTGGGAGGCGGAGGCAGGAGACTCGCTTGAGCCCAGGAGTTGGAGGTTGCTGTGAGCGTGATGCTACAGGCACTCTACCCAGGGGGACAGCTTGAGGCTCTGTCTCAAAAAAAAAGATATGTGCCCCAAAGAGCCAGAGATAAACTCTATGAAGATCCAGGGCAAGTGTTTAGAGGGCCTGGTCGGATGCTGGAACATTCCCTACAAGGTCAGGATCCAAATACTGTTTCTCACAACTTCCCCACTAGAAAGGCAGCCCAAGGATAGGAAGGCCTCTTAGGTCCTGGTGATGGTGTGTTCCCCACCTGAGAACCCCATGCTGACCCCACTGGAGGCTGCCCCAGCTAAGTACTCTGCAACACTGCTGTGATAGCAAATATAGATTCTACAGACCTTTACATTTGTTGAAACTTATGAAATTTTATTTTATTTTTATTATTTATTTATTTATTTGAGACAGACTCTCACTTTGTCATCCTTGGTAGAGTACTGTGGCATCACAGCTCACAGCAACCTCAAACTCTTGCGCTCAAGTTGATCCTCTTGCCTCAACCTCCTGAGTAGCTGAGACTACAGGTGCCCCCCACAATGCCTGGCTATTTTTTTTTTTTTTTGAGACAAAGTTTCACTATGTTGCCCTCAGTAGAGTGCTGGGGCATCACAGCTCACAGCAACCTCAAACCCTTAGGCTTAAGTTATTCTCCTGCCTCAGCCTCCCAAGTAGCTGGGACTACAGGTGCTCACCACAATGTGTGGCTATTTTTTCGTTGCAGTTGTCATTGTTGTTCAGTAGGCCCAGGCTGGGTTCAAACCCACCAGCCTGAGTGTATGTGGCCGGCGCCCTACCCACTGAGCTACAGGTGCCACCTGCCTGGCTAATTTTAGAGACAGGGTCTGGCTCTTGCTCAGGCTGGTCTCCAACCTGTGAGCTCAGGCAATCTACCTGCCTCAGCTTCCCAGAGTGCTAGGAATACAGGTGTGAGCCAACTCACCCAGCGACAAGAGGACAAGGGTTTGAGGTTGCTGTGAGCTATGACTCCAGGGCACCCTACCTAGGGCAACAAAGTGAGACTCTGTCTCAAAATAATTATCCGTTTCAAAATAAGTCCCTGTTCTCCCCTCCCCACCAGACCCTGCTCTCCTCCACTCTACTTTCTGTCTCTCTGAATTTGACTGTCCCAGATTTTTCATGTAAGTGGAATCACACACTATGGGACCTTTTGTGTCTGGCGTCTTTCACTTAGTATAACGTTTTTCAGGTTTCCACTCCTTGTTGGACATGCTGTAGACTTAACTCCCTTTATTTTATTTTTTTTATTTTTTTATTTTTGAGACAGGAGCCTCAAGCTGTCCCCCGGGTAGAGTGCCGTGGCATCACAGCTCACAGCAACCTCCAACTACTGGGCTCAAGCGAGTCTCCTGCCTCAGCGTTCTGAGTAGCTGGGACCACAGGCGCCCGCCACAATGCCTGGCTATTTTTTTTTTTTTTGGTTGCAGCTGTCGTTGCTGTTTGGCGGGCCCTGGGCTGGATTCGAACCCACCACCTTGGGTGTATGTGGCTGGCGCCTTAGCCACTTGAGCCACAGGCGCCGAGCCAAACTTCACTCCCTTTAATGACTGCATCGCACTCTGTTGAATGCACACACCGAATGTTTACAGTCGTCCGCTGATGGTCTCTGGGGCTGTTTCTGCCTTTGGCTACTGTGACTACCGCTGCTAGGAACGTGTGGAATTATCTGTTTGAGGTCTGGTTTTCAATTATTTGGGGTATATCTGCATCTGCATATTGGCTTTTATTTTCTTTTAGGAAATAATTATAGAGTCAGAGGAAGTGGCAAAGGTAACACAGAGAATCCTTCACTCAGCTTGTGCACTGGCTTTTTTTTTTTTTTTTT
>NW_003852413.1:14517660-14537119 GCF_000181295.1 Otolemur garnettii | reverse complement strand
ACAGCAACCTCCAACTCCTGGGCTCAAGCAAGTCTCCTGCCTCAGCCTCCCAAGTAGCTGGGACCACAGGCGCCCGCCACAACGCCCGGCCACTTTTTGGTTGTAGCCATCATTGTTATTTGGCGGCCCCGGGCTGGATTTGAACCTGTCACCTTAGGTGTATGTGGCTGGCACCTTAGCCGCTTGAGCCACAGGCGCCAAGCCATGTGCACTGGCTTTTTAAACCAAAAGAGAGATGTGGTAGCTCAAGGAGGTACCAATTCTTGGCAAAGCTGTTAGGATTTAGAATTTTTTTCTTTTGAGACAGAGTCTCATTTTGTCTCCCTGGGTAGATTGTCCTGGCGTCATAGCTCACAGCATCCTCAAACTCAGGGGCTTGAGCAGTCCTCCTGCCTCAGCCTCCCAAGTAGCTGGGACTACAGGCTAGTTTTTCTATGTTTAGTTGAGACTGGGAGTCACTCTTGCTCAGGCTCATCTCGAACTCCTGAGCTCCATGGGGAGCCATCTGCTTTGGCCTCTCAGGAGGCCAGAATTACAGGTGTGAGCCACCACACCCTGCCACGATTTTAGAATTTTAGTGAAATTCTAAAATAACCATAAAAACAATTCCATAGAACTCCTGTTCCCTTGTATCTACTGCCAGGGGAGAGGAGAAACAGTAGAGTCGGAATTACTTGTGGTGGGTGTTATCAGGTGTGTTCAGCCAGCCTGGGTGTGTGTCCTGCGCTCCAGCCACAGTAGAACAATTACCATTAAAGAAGGCGCTCCTGTCTTCTTAATGGGTGGCCTTATGTCTGAAACTCATTAAGGAACTTTTATGGTTTTAGAACCGAAAAATCCAAAGCACATTTTGTCATCACCGAGGACAAAGAAAAAGAAGATTATTCGGTATGAATAATAAAAATAGCTAAATAAACACACATGATTCGAATAGCCACAAAAACACATCTGGGCCAAGTTTTAGAAGCTTTATTGAGGGCATAGGAATAATGTCCTTAATGGAGGCAGCTTTATCTACGAGGAGGAAGGCAGTTGTCACAGAAGCCCCTTATCTTAATTTTTTTGTATGACCATATATAGAACGTTATCATTACTTAATATGTAGTAAGTACTGACCCTGCAATAAAAGTCATCTTTGGCTTTATAATAAATCTAATATTTCTAAATTTAGTACCCTGTTCGATTTTAGACCTGAACTTGAACTTTGGACATTTTCCTTGAATTGTGAAAGAAGACGTTCTGATTTCAGAATGCTTTTTACATTTTTTTTTTTTCCAAATGCTGAAATGTCATTTGCTAGGGCAGAAGCTAAAAAGGTTAAAGAAATCAAGGTTTTGGCATTACAGTCACTTAAAATTTTTGAGGATTTGAAGAATCTGGTAACTGTAAAAAGTGCAAACTCACCTTTAAGAAAGAGCAAAGATAATGCCGGGGAAGAATCAGGTGTTCCTGCAAACACATAGGGTGTCTGCGCCTGCTGAAGGCCCAGGGTTGGCCTCAGGACGGAACAGCTGGTTTCCGGAGGCTTCTCCATTGTATGTGGAAAGCGGTGTAGGTACTTTATTCCAAGTGTTCCCACTTAATGGAACCATGATCTAAGACTACATCTCCTTCACCTTTTAGAATGCAAATCCTGAAAGAGAAAGAGAATGTGATTTTCTTCAGCTGTCAGTACTTAGGGACTGCAGTGAATTTAGATTATGGCAGCAGTATATTCTGTACCAGAGCAAGTAGGCTGCTTTGTAATGGTTCCCTGGCTGGCAACAATCTGACTATAAGAAGGTAAGCAGTTTGTTTGTTTGTTTTATTAAATGATAACTATGTATATTAATGCAATTCTGGGGTAAAGTGTGGTGTTTGCACATACAATTTGAAATATTTCCATCGAACTGGTTAACATTGACTTCATGTCATTTTCTTAGTTATTGTGTTAAGACGTTCATATTCTACTCTTAGAAAGGTTCACTTGTACCCTTGTAAGATAAACCATAGAAGTGATCCCTCCAATCCTCCTCCCTCCACCCATTCCCCCTCCCCTCTCCCTCCCTCCTCCCCGTATTCTTAGGCTCTTATTAGGTTATAGATTTCATATGAAAGCTATAAATTAATTTCATAATAGGGCTGTGTACATTGGATACTTTTTCTTCCATTCCTCTGATACTTTGCTTTGTTTTGTTTTTTTGAGACAGAGTCTCTCTGTATCGCCCTGGGGAGAGCGCAGTGGTGTCATCATAGCTCACAGCAATCTCAAACTCTTTGGGCTTGAGGCTTTTTTTTGAGACAGAGCCTCAAGCTATCCCCCTGGATAGAGTGCTGTGGCATCACAGCTCACAGCAACCTCCAACTCCTGGGCGCAAGCAAGTCTCCTGCCTCAACCTCCCAAGTAGCTGGAACCACAGGCATCCGCCACAATGCCTGGCTATCTTTTGGTTGCAGCCGTCATTGTTGTTTTTGGCAGGCCCAGGCTGGATTCCAACCCGCCACCTTGGGTGTATGTGGCTGGCGCCTTAGCCACTTGAGCCACAGGTGCCAAGCCATGGGCTTGAGGCTTCAGCAATCATCTTGTCTCAGCCTCTGGAGTAGCTGGGACTATAGGTTCCCACCACAATGCCTGGCTATTTTTAGAGATGGGGGTGTGTGTCTCACTCTTACTCATGCTAGTCTTGAACTCCTGAACTCAAGTAATCCCTTTGTCTCGGCCTCCCAGAGGGCTAGGATTACAGGGGTGAACCACTGTGCCAGCCTTTTTCAACTTATTAATTAATAAAGAAATCAGTAAGATATTAAAGCCAGTTCAAAGAGTATTCGAGAAACTAGGATATTTACAGGAGGATAAGATGGCTAGTAGATACCCAATTAGATAAAGTCCAACAGAGTCATAAACTATAATATCTTAAGATTGTTTATTTTGTCACCCGGTATATGGAGCCAGCACCCTACTCCTTGAGCCACAGGTGCCGCCCAGTTTTAGATAGTTTTTCTGACATCATAATAGTTGTGCCTACGGGAAAGGACGGGTTGATCATATGGTTTCCCAGATGACAGTTATATTTCTCATTAGTGATCACTAAATGGTCATTCTGGTTTTATATGCCAGTATTGCAATGGATGAATAATGTATATCCTCCTTCCTGATGGAAAGATCTGCTCTGACTGAGCTGGGAACTCTGGGTTTCTGTGCCTACAAGGCCAGTGGTCAGACTTGGTCTGCAGAGAATTCACAAGTGTAATCTGACAGTCTTTCGTCTTTTCTTCATAGAGATGGGGTCTCACAATGCTCCCCTGACTGGGCTCAAACTCCTGGGCTCAGCTGATCCCCTCATCTTAGCCTCCCAAGTAGTTGGGACTACAGGTGCACCCAGCTCAAAGTCTTCTTCTTTTTTAGACAGGGTCTCACTATGTTGCCCTGGGTAGAGTGCTGTAGCATCACAGCTCACAGCAACCTCCAACTCTTGGGTTTAAGTGATTCTCTTGCTTCAGCCTCCCAAGCAGCTGGGACTACAGGTGCCCCCACCAAAACGCCCAGCTATTTTTTTGGTTGTAGTTGTCATTGTTGTTTGGCAGGCCCAGGCTGGATTCGAACCCATGAGCTTGAGTGTATGTGGTTGGCACCCTAACCACTGAGCTACGGGCGCTGAGCCTCAAAGTCTTTCTTGGTCACTCCCCCTGCATAATGTCTTTATGAGAGAAGAAAATACTTTTTTTATTTTGAATGTAACTTCATTTTTGGCCTGGACCCTTAATTTTTTCAGATCTTGAACTTTAATCATTTATGTACTTCTCTGGTTTTTGAGATACATTGTATTATTGAAAGAAGTTTGGGGAAAAGAAAAAAGTTCGCTAAACTCCAATGACTATTGATGTTTGATGATATAGTCAGGCAAATTATTCACCACTTGCCATCATTCTAAGGCAACTCAATTGCCAGGCAGAAGTTGGATGGAATACAAGGGAATATAGAACGTTTGTGTCTTTGTAAGGCAGTTTTGTTCCTTCCCCTGAGATAACTATCTCTCATTTCCTTCCTGGTTTTTAAATTCCCCGGCTATTTGTGGATGTTTATAGCAAGTGTTTTATGTTGAAGAAAACCCTGGCTGGCATTACTGTCAATCGTTCCTTCTGTGAAAAGCATTTTTAATCGGAATTAAAACTCTTTATTGTTGATGGTAGTTACACCACCCCTGGGTAGAGTCACACTGGATGCGGTGTATTTTGAGACAGTGTCATGCTGAAATGTGTATGTTTATGAATTACCTGTTTCATCTGTAATTGATGAACTGTCAAAGCTATTTCCTTGGAATCCTGGGGTTTGTAACAAAATCACCCAGCTCTCCTACTTAAAGTGAATTTAAATGAAGACAATTGCTGGGCGCTGGCTCCTTTCCTCTTTTCCTCCTTTCCAGATGCACTTGAAAGCACACAGCTGCTAGGTCATTTTCAAAATTGAACATCCCAGCCCGGTGCAGTGGCTCACACCTGTAACCCCAGCACTCTGGGAGGCTGAGGCAGGTGGATTGCATGAGCTCAGGAGTTCGAGACCAGCCTGAGCAAAAGTGGGACTTCAGGGGGACGCTGTCTAGAGGCACTCAAAATGGTGCAGCGTTTGACATACCGTCATAGGCTTTCCTACAATACAGCCTCTAACAAAACCAGGCTGTCCCGAACCCCTGGTAACAGAATTGTTTACCTTTATACCAAGAAGGTTGGGAAAGCACCAAAATCAGCATGTGGCGTGTGCCCAGGCAGACTTCGAGGGGTTCATGCTGTGAGACCTAAAGTTCTTATGAGGTTGTCTAAAACAAAAAAACACGTCAGCAGGGCCTATGGTGGTTCCATGTGTGCTAAATGTGTTCGTGACAGGATCAAATGTGCTTTCCTTATTGAGGAGCAGAAAATCGTTGTGAAAGTGTTGAAGGCACAAGCACAGAGTCAGAAAGCTAAATAAGAAAATGAAGCTTTTTTTGAGTAATAAAAATTAAGACTGAAAAAAAAAAAAAAGTGGGACTTCATCTCTACTAAAAATAGGAACATTGACGCAAGAGGATCGCTTGAGCCCAAGGGCTACAGCACTCTAACAAGGGCAACAGCTTGAGACTCTGTCTAAAAAAAAAAAATGAGCCAGGCATTGTGGTGGGTGCCAATAGTTCCACCTGCTCAGGAGGCTGAGACAGGACAATTGCTTGAGCCCAAGAGTTTGGGTTTTTTTGGTTGGGGGTGGACAGAGTCTCACTTTGTCACCCTCTGTAGAGTACTGTAACATCATAGCTCACAGCAACCTCAAACTCTTGGGCACAAGTGATCCCCTTGCCTCAGCCTCCCAAATAGCTAGCACTACAAGTGCCTGTCACAACACCAAGCTATTTTTTAGCGACAGGGTGTTGTTGGCACTACAAGGGCCTGCCACATGCCAAGCTATTTTTTACAGATGGGGTGGCTCAGGCTGGTCTTGAACTCCTGAGCTCAAGCAATCCACCCACTTAGGCCTCCTAGAGTGCTGGGATGACAGGTGTGAGCCAGAGCACCAGGCCTGAGCCCAAGGGTTTGTTGCTATGACACTACAGTGCTCTACAGGGCACCAGAGACTCTGTCTCAAAAAAAAAAAAAATGTCCTTTGAGCAAGAAAACATTAAAAGCCCTAGCCAGGCAGACTGAACCAAGATGAGGCCACTGTGTGTCAGTCCATCCAGGATAGAACCATCCAGGGAACCCGGACTCTGAGACTTCCTCTTCTGCTAACTAATGTGGAACCTGATTTATTCACCTGATTGTTTGGTGTTCCCACTATTGTCAGAAGCTCAAGACAAACAAGACACATATTTTCCCCCTTTTCAATCCAAGAAGACTTTGTTTCTGTACCTCATCTCCTTTCCTTTTAGAAGGCCTCTAAGAAGTGACTGGGACACGTTCTTTCTACCCCTGGATTTGAGGGGTGAGCAGTTTGCAAAGGGAGGCAGCTGCGGTGGGGTTTTGGAGGCAGAGAAGCAGAGCTCCACTGGGGTGCTGGTTACTTGCACAAGCCTGGAGAAGGTTCATGTTGGCTCATTCTGTATATCAGGGGGGATCTGTTTCCCTCTCATGCAGCACCCAGGTTTGGAGAATGGGTGGAAGAACTCCATGTGGGGTGGGGTGGATATGTACTTCTCAGAAGCAACCAACCAGCATTGGCATCAAGTGGCTGGGGACATCTACTTCTTGGGGTCAAACAGACGCCAAGAAGCTCTAAGATCTAGAATTCTCTGAACAATTTACCAAATTATAGATGATTCCCTTTAATTTTTTTTTGAGATAGTTTTATTTTGTCACCCTTGGTTGAGTGCTGTGGTGTCACAGCTCACAGTAACCTCTAACTCTTGGACTCAAGCAATTCTCTTGCCTCAGCTTCCTAAGTAGCTGAGACTACAGGCACTTGCCACAAGGCCCAGCTATTTTTTAGAGACAGGGTCTCGCTCTTGCTCAGGCTGGTCTCACTTTTGGCTCAGTCTGGTCTCGAAGCTCCTGAGCTCAGGCAATCCACGCACCTGAGCCTCCTGGAGTGCTGAGATTATAGGCATGAGCCCTGCACGAGGCCTTAATTTTTCTTTTTTAACTTTAGTTTCTGGGTCATCAGAAAGAGTGTTTCTTTCAGACTTAAAAACCTACTATGGGGTGCCTGTAGTCCCAGCTACTTGGGAGGCTGAGGCAAGAGAATCGCTTAAGCCCAAGAATTTGAGGTTGCTGAGAGCTGTGACGTCACGGCACTCTACCCAGGGTGACATAGTGAGACTCTGTCTCAAAAAAAAAAAAAAGAAAGAAACAAAGGACCTACTATGCCACTCCTCATTTACATTCAGATTCTCCACTAGGACTTTGAACCCCAATAAACTGTGCTCTTGTAGCCAACGGCTCCGGCTCCGCAGGAAAGAGAGCCACATCACATCCTGGTTTCACTGAATTTGTTTCCCAGGGCTGCCCTAACAAATTATCACACACTCGGTGGCTTAAGACAACAGAAGTTCATCCTCTCACGGTTCGGGAGGCCAGCCTTCCAAGATCAAGGTGTCCGTGCTCCCCCAAGGCTGGGGGAAGGCTACTCCCTGCTTCCTCCCAGCGCTCCTCGCCTGCGGCAGCCTCACTCCCACTCCACCTCTTTCGCCTTCTCTCCTCCTCTCCGTGTCCCTGTGTGTCCTCGCCTCTTCTATGAAGGACACAGGTCACTGGAGTCAGGGCCCATCCTTATCCAGTCTGACCTTAATCAGGTCACATTCTCAGGTTCTGGGTGGAGGTGAAATGGATACTATCCTATCTTAATGAGATTGGCTTTTTATTTAGTTTCTTGTAAGGAACAGACTGTCTCTAATTCCTTGCAACAAGGGGAGACGATGCAGAGAGCCAGGGTTTGCCGGAAGCAGCCCGCGGGAGGGTGGGAGTGGGGTCCGGGACTGAAGCTCCTCACCTCTCCCGACCCCAGGGTCCCCTCTCAGTCAGCACCCTGGTTTCCGGACCGCTCCCTGCTCACCAGACTCCCGTCCTTCTGTTCTGCATGTCTTCTCTGTTTCCACTTTCTCATCCTACCCTCACTTTTTTGTTTATTATGAAGAGAAGGAAGGAGAAGTTTATTCATGTGCTGATGAAATTACCCTCACTTTTTTTTTTTTTTTTTTGCAGTTTTTGGCCAGGCCGGATTTGAACCCTCCACCCCTGCTATATGGGGCCAGCGCCCTACTCCTTTGAGCCATAGGCACTGCCCTACCTTCACTTTTTGATTGATAATTCAGACTTCCTCCTGTTATCCTTCCAATCCTTCCAACGTTTGCTAGCCTCTCCACCACCACCACCTGTTGGCATTAAGTCTTACTCTTTCCTGTGGACTATTCAATCATTGAGGATAGGGACTTTCATATGTCTTATTTATTTCCTAACAACATACATCATACCCATGCTTGCCCATATATGTATATATATAATTTTTTTTGAGACAGAGTCTTACTTTGTCACCCTTGGTAGAGGGCTGTGGCATCACAGCTCACAGCAACCTCAAACTCTTGGGCTCAAGAGATTCTCTTGCCTCATCCTCCCCAGCAGCTGGGACTACAGGTGCCCGCCACAATGCTGGGCTTACTCAGTTTAGTCTTGAACTCTTGAGCTCAGGCAATTCACCTGCCTCTGCCTCCCAGGGTGCAAGGATTACAGGCATGAGCCACTGTGTCTGGCATATATGTACTTTTCTGTTTTTTTGAGACAAGGTCTTACTCTATGACAAAGACTGGAGTGCAGTGGTACAATCATAGCTCACTACAGCCTCCAACTCCTGGTTTCAAGTGACCTCCCTGTCTCAGCCTCCTGAGTAGCAGGGACTATAGGCATGCACCATCACATCTGGCCAATTTTTTAAATTTTTGTACAAAGTCTCGCAAAGAGTTTGTTCAGTCTGGTCTTGAACTCCTGGCCTCAAGTGATCTTTCTACCTCAGCCTCCAAAGCTGCTAGGATTAGGCTTGGTGCCTGTAGTTCAGCAGCTAGGGCACCAGCTACATACACTGGAACTGGCAGGTTCGAATCCAGCCTGGGCCTGCCAAACAACAATGACAACTACAACCAAAAAACAGCCAGGGTTGTGGCAGGTGCCTGAAGTCCCAGCTACTTGGGAGGCTGAGGCAAGAGAATTGCTTGAGCCCAAGAGTTTGAGGTTGCTGTAATCTGGGACGCTATGGCACTCTACCCAGGGTGACATAGTAAGACTCTGTCTCAAAAAAAAAAAACCTGCTAGGATTACTGGCAAGAGGCACTGCTCTTGGCCAGTTACGTTTATTATTTTAACAGCTTTATTGAGGTATGATTAACATACAATAAACTTCATTTAAAGTGTCCGGCTTTGATAAGCTTTTATATATGTATAAACCCGTAAACCTCTCCCCAATGTCAACAAAGAACATGTCTGTCACCCCTAAACATTTCTGGTGTCTCTTTACAATCCCTGCTTCCTATTCCTCCCTACCACCCACCATCCTTCTTTCTATGGAAGACTAAACTCTGTATTGTATTCAATACCATCACTCATTAACCAGTCCCCATTGTATGAATGATTTTTCCATTGTTCCTGGTTTGCTTTTGTCTTTTCCTTTACAAACAGCGCTGCTGTAAACATCCTTGAACACAAATCCAGGTTCAGTTATTCTCTTAAAGACATAAGGTTCTTGCTGACATTTCTGGCTATTGCATTCTATAGAGTGACAGTTCCGACTGTTACTCAGATGACACATCAGATTCCTTTTACGCATCACTTCAGGTCTTCTCGGCCTCACCTGTCACTTTCCTCAACCACCAATGAATGCAGTGATCATTTCTGCCTAGACTCCAAAGGACTCCAAGCTGGCGTGTGGTGGCCACACCATGTCTTTCTCCGGGTTTGCCGCCACTTCCCTCCTGCCCTGGGGCTTCCTTATTGACACAGGTCACAGCAGGACCCCAGCTTGGCTCCCACCCAAACTTGTGCAACTGGGAGTGCTGGGGGAGGGGGCAGTTAACAACCCATAACCTCCCAGAAGGAGAATCCTGGGCCCACCTTAGAAGGGATTGGAAAGGTTGCTTCTTTCCCCTCTCTCCCCGGCACACTGACCATCCTGTGATGCAGGGTAGAGGACAGTCCCCCAGGACAGAGCAGTCAGCCAGATTTAGCAGCGCCATTTAATAATAACGCGTCTTCCTCTCAGTAGTCACTCATCTTCCTTTGCGGTCTCTCTCCCTCAGTCCCCAGCTCCTGCTCCCTGAAATCGCACTCCCTAATAAATTAGTAGAGTTGTAAGCCTTTGCCTCAGGCTGTGCTTCCTGGGGAATCCAGGCTAAGGCCGTTGGTATTTTCCACATGATTATACTGACTTTAAATTAAGCCATCTGTAAATCTTCCTAGTGATCAACTGAATACTGAGATCTTGGGATTGTAAAACACGGTACGTGGCAATGCAGGCCTGTTCCCTACCTCTCAGGATGAGAGAGTTATAGAACATAAAGGGGTCCAAGAAGCCGCAGAGACTTTGCCACAGGCATTTACTACAGGCAGACCAGCCCGGCCTGTGATCACCCCTCCCTGTTCTCTCCTAGGTGCACTGCAACTGGCTCTCACCCCAGCTGTTCCTCTGACATGATGCCTCCACCATGTCACACCCAGTGCTCAGGCGTCCTAGTCCCGGCTTCCTTGTCTCCCAGTAGCATTTGGCTCAGTGAACATCTGTCTTCTTAAAACATGTCCTTCTCCAGGCTTCTGTACCAGAGTGGCCTCCACTCTGTACCTCAATGGCGGTTCCAGCTCTAGCCAGGGTGCTGGGATCTCTCCTCTGCCTCCTCTCTTTCCTATCTGTGCCCTCTCCCTAGGTCACCTCATCCAGTCCCGTGGCTTTAGACACATCCCTTGGCTGCTGACTTTCACCTATCTTCTGCCCTCGCCTTCTTCTTGAACCTCAGACTCCAACTCTCAACTCATTTCTACGTGGATGTCTAAGAGGCCAGTGTAACTTAACATCTCCAACCCGGAGGCCCCTTGACTTCCCGTCCACCGGCTTCTCCTGAGTCTTCCACAGGTCAGGTACTGACTCCACCATGCACACACTCGCTCCTGTCCTGGAAGCAGATGCCACCGTAACCCCTCCTCTCCTGTCCTCATCCTCTTCCCTTAGCCAGTTCTCTCCAGGGTCCATGCTCGACAACCCATCCCAAATTCCCCGCACACCCCCACTGCTACCAGGCTGTATCTTTCTTCCCTCACAAGAGACTTCTAACTCACCTCTCAGAATTTCTTGAGCCCTCCAGAGGCCCCGGGGGCCGCTCTGCAGCCACAGCCTGCACCACCCCCTCTTACTATTTTTTTTTTTTTTTTGCAATTTTTGGCAGGGGCTGGGTTTGAACCTGCCACCTCTGGCATATGGGACCCGCGCCCTACCCTTTTGAGCCACAGGCGCCACCCAACCCCCTCTTACTTAATGGCTCTGTGGTTGCCGGGTAAGTCGATCTCGTTGTGCTCCAGTTTCCTCATTTCTAAGATGGGATAATGATAACACTGCTGCCTAGTTTTCTTTCTTTCTTTCTTTCTGTAAATAAGGAGTAAATACATTTATCTATTCCAGTAAAATACTTGGCATAGTTGCCAGGCAGGGTTCCTAGCTAATTTGCTGAAGGAGGCTTGAGGAGGAAAAGAAATGATGGTCTCAGGGTCCTGGGGGGATGCAGGTTAAAGTTCCCCCAGGCCCTCGGCACCCCTTCCATCTTGCTTCTTTCTCCCTTCCTGTCTCCTTCCTCTCCCCCCCTCCAGGAATGGAAAAGAGGGAGTTAAGCGCTCTTTCCAACATTTCGTGTCTTTTACAAAACTTTTTGGTCTGTTTTTGCTGTTTAAGAAAAGCACCAACAGACCTGGCTCCCTGCAGAGGCCGGCGTGGCCCTCTGTGGCCACTAGGGGGCGGCGTGTCCACAGGCCCGGCCTGTCCCCTTCGCAGGGCTCCCAGCGCGCGGGGACCGGGAGCGCCCTAGGCCGGAGGGTCGCGGAGCCCACTTCTACCCCCAGCTCCTGTGCTCTGGGGAGAGGCCCGGACCTGAGCTGGGCACGCTCCTTGATCTCCCAGAGGCAACAGGAGACAGCTGCTGTTGCCCTTCTGTGGTGGCCAGTGGCCCAGGTGGCCGTGGGGCAGGTCCTCTAGCGTCAGCCCTTGGGAGGGCGTGCAGGTCTGCAGAGAATAAGGCGCTGAGCTCCTGGGAATTTTCCTTTGTGACTCGAGGGATAGTCAAGTGGGAGAAGGAGGAGGGGAGAGGTAGAAAGAAGGATGTTTGCTCCCACAAGACTGGGGTCACCTCTGAGATAGGGCTGGTGGGGTCCTCCCGTCATCCTCCCAGGCACCAAGCAGACACTGGGGGTGGGGGGACTGCATGGCTTCCGTGAACTTCCGGACAGGAGGGCGCTTCCCTCACCCTGACAGACAGCTCTCTGCCCACCCAGCTGAGCGAGAGGGGACACAGTGACACAGGCTAGTCCCCGGTGCCTGTGTGGGAACAGGAGGCAGCCAGTGATGGCCGTAGCAGCTGGGGACTTCCTGGCTCTCCTGCTCCTCCTCCCTCCAGCCCAGCTGGGGCCAATTTCCAGCATCCCTTAGCTTCAGGCTTAGCTGGATCAACTCCATCCCCCACTGGATCATTCCCACGGCTTCACTAAGCCTCCATCTAGCCCACCCAACTACCAGAAAGCAACCTGAAACCCGCCTATGAAGGGGGCATGATTTTTCTGAGGTGCCTGTGATACAGCTCCACCCATACTATTTATTGGAAGAAAATTAATTCTTTGGAAAATTAGGGGCCACAAAAAACTAATGTTAGTTTTTTTTTAAAAGCCAAGAACTAGAGTCCTGTGCAATCCGGAGATGATTGCACTGCCCTTAACTCTCTTCTCTTTCTTGGGATGAGCTAACTTTTTCCTTCCAAGGAACATGCCAAATGTTTCCAAAGGACAAACTCTGGCTATGTCATTATCTGCAGCAGGGCTGGTGCTGGCAATGTGGTCCCAACATGGCTGAGGAGGCAGAAGGGAGGATTTCAGGGTAGCAGAAGCAGTGCGAGGCCAGAGAGCAGCAGCCCCCAGGAGCCCGGGGACTGTAGGCCACACTCTCAGAGGTGTCAAGACGCCAGATCTGTGCCACTGGGAAGCCCTCCGTGGAAAGTAAACACGAAAGTCTTCCTGCATCTCAGGTGTGGGATGCCGGGTAAAGGAGCACAGGCAAGATGCTGATTCTGCTCCGGGAGACTGGACCATGTTTTCCTGGGAAAAATAGCATCTGCTCCTGTGTTTCTTCCTAAATAGGCCAATAATCAGGGAAACCAGAGTCACTTGGAGGGAGACTCTAAGGCGAGAAGGCAGGGGCTGTGCTCTCTCTGGCCTTCCAGATATTTCCCTCCACAGTGAGCACATAGCAACTGCCAAATAGTTCTGAGAAGCACTCCCCACCCGTTTTTCCATGGCCCACACCTTCCCCCCTGCTGAGGGGCTGCTGGGTTGGTGGAGTTTGGGGTGGTGTCCATTATTATAAAATGAGTTCGTGATGACCAAATATTAGATGTAGTAAAATTTTTAAACACACACACACACAAAGGAAAGAAATTACCTGTAATCACCTGTTATCCATCCACCCAGAGATCATTGCTGATCATGTTGTTGTAACATGTTTCCTTTGGTCTTGCTTTTCAGAGCATGCTTAGTTTTGGTTTTTTTTTTTTTTTTTTTAACATAGTGACATTAGATAGATTTTATCTTGACTTTTCCACTTAACATTATGTCATGAGCAGTTTTTCCCTGGGTGGCATCTTTCTGAGAAAATTTCTCGGTCTCTGGGGAAACCTACCAGGCAGGCCATTTCTCTCCTTCACAGACGGAGAGGGCGAGGGGTGTAAGCAGTCAGAGCAGCGTGAGCAGAGGCCTGGATCCTCCCCCAGCCTGATGTTCCCTTCCAGGGTCAGTCCAAGCTGTTTGCTTGCTCATGCCAAGCTTCCTCCCACGGGGCCTTCTGAAGCTTTCCACAGCTTCACCATCAACGGCACTTTTGTCTGCTCCACTTGGGGAGAGGGCTGGATAGTCTGTTTTTTGTGTCCTTGATGGATCCAGCCCAAGTTCGATGGACCCATGTACTTGCTCAGTTTCCCTAGATGGCCTTGCTCCAAGAACAGCTCAGAAGCCAAGGAAACCCAAATCCCTGCCTCTGCAGCCAAAATGGACAGGCTGTTTCCTGATACTGCGTGTGTGTGTGTGTGTGTGTGTGTGTGTGTGTGGTGAGCCTCAACCTGCAGTTTTATTTTTGATAGTAAGAAACCGCTCAGTGCATCGGAGCTGCACAGTTTCTCCTCTTACTTTCAGGAAAATGCATCATCTATCCTTCCCTCACTGACTCAGTTGTAAAGAAGAGTAAATGATTGTGAGTGAAAACTTTTGCAAATGAACCTGACCATCAGACCAGAAGTTTCTTGGTTTTGAAAATAAGAAAATAATGTAGTTTCTTAGTAGATGTGTAGCTTCCTGAGTGTGAGCTGTATCACAGGTGATCTGTTACTTGTGATGATTAGAGTGTCAAGATTTACAGGCTCGGCGCCTATAGCTCAACCGGCTAAGGCGCCAGCCACGTACACCTAAGGTGGCGGGTTCGAATCCCCAGCCCGGACCCGCCAAACAACAATGATGGCTGCAACCAAAAAATAGCCAGGCGTTGTGGCGGGCGCCTGTGGTCCCAGCTACTTGGGAGGCAGAGGCAAGAGACTCGCTTGAGCCCAGGAGTTGGAGGTTGCTGTGAGCTGTAATGCCACAGCACTCTACCCAGGGGGACAGCTTGAGGCTCTGTCTCAAAAAAAAAAAAAAAAAAAAAAAGATTTACAAATGATTTTTTTTTTGGTAGAGACAGAGTCTCACTCTGTCGCCCTGGGTAGAGTGCTGTGGCATCACAGCTCACAGCAATCTCAAACTCTTGGACGTAAGCCATGCTCTCGCCTCAGCCTCCCAAGTAGCTGGGACTACAAGTGCCCACCATAATGCCTGGCTATTTTTTGTTGCAGCTGTCATTGTTGTTTAGCTGGCCCCAGGCTGGGTTCAAACCTGCCACCCTCTGTGTATGTGGCTGATGCCATAACCACTGTGCTACAGGCACTGAACCAACTTTTTTTTTTTTGATAGAGACAGAGTCTCACTCTATCGCCCTCAATAGAGGGCTGTGGCCTCACATAGCTCACAGAAACCTCCAACTCCTGGGCTTAGACAATTCTCCTGCCTCAGCCTCCTGAGCAGCTGGGACCACAGGCACCCACCATAACGCCTGGCTAGTTTTTTGTTGCAGTTTGGCCGGGGCCGGGTTTGAACCCACCACCATCAGTATATGGGGCCGGTGTCCTGCCCACTGAGCCACTGGCACCACCCACCACTGAATCGACTTTTAAAAAATTGTGATAAAACATATAAAACTTAGCATTTTATTTTATTATATATATTTTTTTCTTTTTTGGCCGGGGCTGGGTTTGAACTCGCCACCTCCAGCATATGGGATCCACCCTTTTGAGCCACAGGTGCCGCCTATATTTTTTATTTTTATTTTTTTTGCAGTTTTGGCAGGGCTGGGTTTGAACCTGCCGCCTCCAGTATATGGGGCCAGTGCCCTACTCCTTTGAGCCACAGGCACTGCCCTTTATTTTATTTTATTTATTTATTTTTAGATGGAGTCTCATTTAGTTGCCGTGGGTAGAGTGCCATAGCAGCTTAGCTTACAGCAACCTCAAACTCATGGGCTCAAGAGATTCTTCCACCTCAGCCTCCCAAGTAGCTGGGAATACAGGCACTCGTGACAATGCTCAGCTAGTTTTTCTATTTTTGGTAGAAAATATTCTATTTTTCTCATTCTTGCTCAGGACGATCTCAAACTCCAGAACTCCACCCATCTTTGCCTGCCAGAGTACAGGTGTGAGCCACTGCACCAGGCCCTGCCCCCCTTTTATTAAGCCAGAGTCACTCTATTATCCTGGATAGAGTACCCTGACATCATCATACCTTAACTCCTGGGCTCAAGAGGTCCTCTTACCTTAGTCTCTCCAGTAGTTGAGACTATAGGTGCCTGCCACAACACCCAGCTAGTTTTTCTATTTTAGTAGAGACTGGCTCTTGCACTTGCTCAGGCTGGTTTCAAACTCCTAAACTCAAGCAATCCACATATCTTTGCTTTCCAGAGTGCTAGGATTACAAGGATCAGCCATCTGGCCTAACTAAAACTTAGTATTTTGATTTTTGTTGTTGTTGTTGCACTTGTCACCGTTGCTTTAGCCAGCCCAGGCCAGGTTCAAATCTGCCAGCTCTGGTGTGTGTGGCTGGTACCCTACCCACTGAGCTACAGGTCCTGCATATTTTTTTTTTTTTTTTTTTTGTAGAGACAGAGTTTCACTTTATCATTCTCACAGAGTGCTATGGCGACACACCTCACAGCAACCTCTAGCTCTTGGGCTTAGGTGATTCTTTTGCCTTAGCCTCCCAAATAGCTGGGACTACAGGCGCCCGTCACAATGCCTGGCTATTTTTTTTTTTTTTTTTTGAGACAGTCCCACTTGGTCACCCTTGGTAGAGTGCTGTAGTGTCTTAGCTCACAGCAACCTCAAACTCTTGGGTTCAAGTACTACTCTTGCCTCAGCCTCCCAAATAGCTGGGACTATAGGCGTCTGCCACAATGCCCAGCTATTTTTTAGAGATGGGGTCTCGCTCTGGCTCAGGCTGGTCTCAAACCTGTGAGCTCAGGCAATCCACCTGCCTCAGCCTCCCAAGTGCTGGGATTATAGGGGTGAGCCACCACGCTAGGTGATTTTTATTTTATTATTATTATTATTTTTTTAGAGACAAGGTCTTACTATATTGCCCAGTCTAATATTGAACTCCTGGCCTCCAGCGATATTCCCACTTCAGCCACCCATGTAGCTGTAACTATAGGCTTATTTCATTGTGCCTGTATTTTAACTTTTTTTTTTTTTGGAGACAGAGTCTCACTCTGTCACTCTGGATAGAGTGCTGTGGTGTCATAGCTCACAGCAATCTCAAACTCTGGGGCACAAGTGATCCTCCTATCTCAAACTCCAGAGTAGCTGGGACTACAGGTACTCACCACAACTCCCGTCTAGTTTTTCTGTTTTTGGTAGAGATGGAGTCTCGATCTTCTTCAGGTCTTGAATTGCTGAGCTCAGGCGATTCACCTGCCTGGGTCTCCCAGAGTGCTCGGATTACAGGCATGAACCATCATGCCGGTCAGAAGTAAAACTTTTAATGCAGTGAGAAGGGGTCATGTAAAAATCTGAAAGAAAAGTTGTTCCCCGGGGCAGGAACAGGCAAACCAAATGCAGGGACACTCACGTAGTGTATCAGGTTGTTTAGAGTTTTGCTCCAGGTAGTAGATGCCCAGTCAAGAGTAGCATAGGCCATCAGTTCTCAAAAGTATGATCTGGGGAATCTCTAGAGCTCCCCAAGACATTTTCCCATGAGGTTAAAGTACTTTCATGTGATCCCAAGATCACCTCCTATTACAAGTGTGAACTGGTGTGTTCCAGTGGCTGTGTGGTGTGTGGTATCAGAAGCAAATAGGAGATTCCAGCTCCCTCCTGTTAATTCTAGACTTTAAAGAGATTTGCCAAAAGGTAAAATGACCACACTTTTTTTTTTTTTTTTTGAGACAGAGCCTCAAGCTATCCCCCTGGGCAGAATGCCGTGGCATTACAGCTCACAGCAACCTCCAACTCCTGGGCTCAAGCGAGTCTCCTGCCTCCGCCTCCCAAGTAGCTGGGACCACAGGCGCCCGCCACAACGCCTGGCTATTTCTTGGTTGCAGCCATCATTGTTGTTTGGCGGGTCCGGGCTGGGGATTCAAACCCGCCACCTTAGGTGTATGTGGCTGGCGCCTTAGCCGGTTGAGCTATAGGCGCCGAGCCGACACTTTTTACTAATTTTTTTCCTTTAGCCGATATAAACAAAATAGCCGGTGATATAGGAGGCACCTGGAATCTCAGCTACTCTGGAGGCTGAGGCAAGTGCACTGCTTAGCTTAGATGTTTGAGGTTGCTGTGAGCTATGACGCCAAGGCACTCTACCCAGGGAGACAAAGTGAAACTCTGTCTCAATAAAAAAAGAAAAGAAAATATAAACAGTTTTTCCTAACAACATGTTTTAGCCCCCATAAACAAAACTTTCTTGGGGCCTTCAACAATTTTTAAGAGCTTAAAGAGGCCCTGAGACCAGGAGCTTGAATGTCACCAGCTTAGCCAACAAGGCTATTGAGTGCTTCCCATAATCAGTGTTTCAAAGGCAGAGTGGCATCTTTGGGTACGGCCACACTCAGCTAGTCAGCAGCCTCCCTCCTCATGGTCAGAAGAAGGTTGGGCAGTTGCAGGCACAGTAGATGCGCCCACATCCAGCCTAGAGAGGCATTTCCTCCCATGAGTCTCCCTGCATTAGGGGAAAATCTTTCCCAAAAGCTCCCCTGCAGGGTGGCGCCTGTGGCTCAGAGGATTAAGGCACTGGCCCCATATGCCAGAGGTGGCAAGTTCAAACCCAGCCCTGGCCAAATACTGAAAAAAAAAAAAGCTCCCCTGCAGGTCCCATTGGCCAGGCTCAGGCCACATACCCATCCTCCAACTCTAAAGCGGCCTGGGAGGCCAGTCTTGGCATTTTCAGCCTCCAGCTTTTGCAGCAGAAAAGGCTATGGGGGTCGGGGGTGGGGCTGTGCCCTGTGGGAAGCCATCAGCCAGCCACTGTGGAAGCACCTGCTCTGGGTAGTTTGAGACCAGTTCCATCTATAGCAAGAATGATGCCCAGCTGTATTTTCCTGGATGGAAACTCAATACAAATTTGGAATCTATTACCTAAATTTCTTTAAAATCCATAAGCTCAGAAGTTAAACATTTCGTTTTGTGTGTCGTATTTTAATTTCTTCACCATCCTTTTTTTTTGTTTTCTTAGGATATTCCTTTTTTTGTTTTTTTTTAGGATATTTATTTATTTATTTATTTATTTTTGAGAGAAAGAGAACCTCACTATGTTGCCGTTGGTAGAGTGTCGTGCGGTCACAGCTCACAGCAACCTCCAACTCTTGGGCTTAAGCAATTCTGTTGCCTCAGCCTCCCAAGTAGCTGGGACTACAGGCACCCGCCACATTGTCCGGCTATTTTTTGTTGTTGTTGTTGTTGTTGGAGTTGTCATCGTTGTTTAGCTGGCCAGGGGCGGGTTTGAACCTGCCAGCCTGGGTGTGTGTGTCTGGTGCCCTACTGATCCTCTCAATCAGAAGGTTATCTGATAGCTGTCCATGGAGGAGGAATATTATGGGGCTGTGGAAAAGTTGGGTAAGGTGTTTTATAACTAAGGCACAAGTACCAGCACCTTGCTTTGTTTGGTTTTTTTAGAGACAGAGTCTCACTTTATCACCCTTGGTAGAGTGCCGTGGCATCACGCAGCTCTCAGCAACCTCCAACTCCTGGGCTTAGGTGATTCTCTTGCCTCAGCCTCCTGAGTCGCTGGGACTATACGCAGCTACCACAATACCCAGCTATTTTTTTGTTGCAGTTTGGCCAGGGCTGGGTTAAACCCACCACTCTTGGTATATGAGGCTGGTGCCTTACTCACTGTGCCACCCCCCCCCCTTTTTTAATCCAATAGACTTTTTTAGGACAATTTTAAGTTCAAAGCAAAGCTGAGGGGCACATACAGAGATTTCCCATATATCTCCTGCTCCCAAATGCTGTCCCGCTGTCAACATCCCATGCCCGAATGATACGTTTGTTACTCTCAGTGAACCTGCATTATACATCAGAGTCCACAGTTTACATTAAAGTTCGATCTTGTTGTATGCTTTATGGCTTTGCATAATGGCCCTCCTGTCTCCGTGATTATAATGCCTTACAGAGTCACTGTCTTAAAAGTTGTGTGCTCCACTTACTCACTTTTTTTTTTT
>NW_003852413.1:14515916-14517035 GCF_000181295.1 Otolemur garnettii | reverse complement strand
GCCCAGGAGTTGGAGGTTGCTGTGAGCTGTGATGCCACGGCACTCTACCCAGGGGGACAGCTTGAGGCTCTGTCTCAAAAAAAAAAAAAAAAAAATTTCTTTTTGAATGATAAGTTAAAACGAAAATGACTTCAATGTTCTTTTAAATGATCAATTGAAAGTTTATTGATTACCTTTAAATCCAGGGGTAGGGCTGGACACTGGTTAATTGACAGCAGACACAGAAATGGAACTGTCACAAGCGAAAGAAGTCACCAAATGAAAACATGTCATGGCCTTCAAAAATTTGTTTTTGAAATATAGTTTCATGTGATTACCAGTAGTTGAAATGTCCATGGCCCTGCACCTGAGTATCTGTGTTAGGAAGTACTTTGCTTAGTTTTACAAAAATCCTCAAAAGGGGAGTCATGGGCTTTCAATGACAGGAGTCCTGGGATTTTAATTTGAACTTGATGGCCTGGAAATGGGAACGTCATTTCCCACTAATGGTGTGTGCGTGTGTGTTCCAAAAGCAGCACAATGCAGTCTATACAGTAAATTTGGTTATCTGGCTGAACCTGGACAATAGCATCAACACTGGAAATACAGATTTGTTGTCGCTGTTACTGCCGTTGTTTTAGACGCGAAGTTCTATTTAATAGATATTTACTATTTAGGTCATACATGGCTGACTCAATATTTAGAGAATTAGCAAACATTGCTTCCTTGGGCTCTCCCAGCCTGGCAGGTGGGCCACCAAGGTATGGGTAATAATCATAATTGTAATGAGGCTGGGTGAACTGAATTTTTATCCTACCCCCATCTCCAAGGCGCCAGAAAGCACCCAGCGATTTGGACTTGCCGGCGATCATTGTCAGTGGAGGTGGGATGCTTCGTTATGCAACGGTGGGCAAGGAAAATGTGTAGGCTTGCGTGTTAAGCACGGGGCATAACAGATTTGTTCAGAAGACAGGGGCCCAAAGCTGTGTTAATAAACAGAATATAAATTTCTCATGTAGTGCAGGCAGGAGAGGGTTTTGTTGGAAAAGTCACTGAAACAAGACATGTTTGAAGATTTTTTTTTTTTTTTTTTTGAGACAGAGCCTCAAGCTGTCCCCCTGGGTAGAGTGCCATGGCATT
>NW_003852413.1:14512666-14515767 GCF_000181295.1 Otolemur garnettii | reverse complement strand
GGCTGGGGATTCGAACCCGCCACCTTAGGTGTACATGGCTGGCGCCTTAGCCGGTTGAGCTATAGGAGCCGAGCCTGAAGATATTTTAAATATTGTATCCCCGGGGCAAACTAGGGGCAGCTCCAAGTGGAAACTCCTACCTTAAGACACCCCCCCCCACCCCCCATTATATTGAAACCAGAGCTCTCTGGTCATCTCCCTGGAAAGCCAGAAAGTATGGGTCTCCAGGATCCTGTCCTCTTCTGCAGGAGCTGCAGGGGCTGGGCTGAGTAGAAAAGCCATCAGCATGCTTTTGACACCAGAGGCTTGTGAAATTTGCAAGACACAGAGAGGGAGAATGATTGGATTGAAGCTTGAGCCTTTCTGTTGGAAGAGGCGTGGAAGAGGAAGAGTGAGGGGGAGGGGGTCTTGGAAGTTGGGATGATTGAGATGATTGAGAGCAAGGGCTGCCCAAAGGGAGAGCTTTGCAAGGAAATCCACCCCTTGCAGAATACTCTAGACACTTTCTGAATTATCAAAGGAGAAAAAATGGAATTACATTCAAAGTTGTAGATTTCGTAGGTTTTACATATTGGCAAACAACTGGGAGTTGTGGTTTGGGAGTGGAGGTGCAAGGGAAGAGTGATAATCTGAATTTTTCTTGGATGTAATCTTTGGCTCCTCTAGAAAGTATGGAAATACTTGGTTCAATACAAACCCAAGAAGTGTCCTAAGAGAAATGATGGAGAGGAATTAGCAGGATGAATAGTTGAGCCTGTGCAAATGGCTGACTCGGTCTTTTTTCAGCAAAGTATCTCCTCTTGAGTGTAGACTCTGGCTGTTCTTAATTTCTTTTTCAAAGGTTAAAAAACAAGTGACAATAACAAAAATAAGCAAATGGGACTTAATTAAGCTGGAAAGTTTCTGCACAACTAAAGGCACAACAATTTTTTTTTTTTTTGAGACAGAGCCTCAAGCTATCCCCCTAGCTCACAGCAACCTCCAACTCCTGGGCTCAAGCGAGTCTCCTGCCTCAGCCTCCCAAGTAGCTGGGACCACAGGTGCCCACCACAACGCCCGGCTATTTTTTGGTTGCAGCTGTCATTGTTGTTTGGCGGGCCCGGGCTGGATTCGAACCCACCACCTTAGGTGTATGTGGCTGGCCTGTTAGCCACTTGAGCCACAGGCGCCGAGCCTAAAGGCACAACAATTAAAGCAAATAGACAAACTTCAAAATGGGAAAAGATATTTGCATGTTTCGAATCTGACAAAGCTTGATAACTAGGATCTATAGAGAACTCAAAAAAATCAACAAAAAGAGAGCAAACAGTCCTATATATCACTGGGCAAGAGACATGAACAGAACCTCCTCTGAGGAAGCCAGAGGAGTGGCTAACACACATGAAAAAATGCTCATCACCCCTAATCATCAGAGAAATGCGTGTCAAAATCACCCTGAGATATCACCTAACACCAGTGAGAATGGCCCACACCACAAAGTCCCAAAGCTGCAGATGGTGGTGTGGATGTGGAGGGAAGAGAACGCTTTTATACTGTTGGGGGGACTGCAAACTAATACACCCTCTTTGGAAAGAAGTATGGAGAATCTGTGAAGAACACAAATTAGACCTTCCATTTAATCCTGCAATCCCATTACTAGGCATCTACCTAGAAGAAAAAAAAATCATTTTATCATAAGGACATTTGCACTAGCTTGTTTATTGCAGCTCAATTTACAGTTGCCAAGATGTAGAATCAACCCGAGTGCCCATCAACCCATGAATGGATTAATAAATTGTAGTATATGTATACCATGGAATGCTATTCAGCCATAAAAAGATGGATGGTGACTTTACATATTTTATTCAACCTGGATGAAGTTGAAATACATTCTTCTTTTTTTTTTTTTTTTTTTTTTGAGACAGAGTCTTACTTTGTCACCCTTCATAGAGTGCTATGGTGTCACAGCTCATAACAACCTCAAACTCTTGGGTCCAAGGGATTCTCTTATCTCAGCCTCCCGAGTACCTGGAACTACAGCCACCCACCACAACGCTCAGCTATTTTTAGAGATGGGGTCTCGCTCTTGCTCAGGCAGGTCTTGAACCTGTGAGCTCAGGCAATCCACCCACCTCGGCCTCCCAGAGTGCTAGGATTACAGGTGTGAGCCACCACGCCCAGCCCTGAAATACATTCTTCTTATAAGTTATCACCAGAATGTCAAAGCAAGTATCAATATACTCAATACTAATATGAAGTCAGTAGATGATCTAATACATGCTCACCCAAAAGAAAAATTCAATTCAATTCAAGTAGGGGGAGAGGAGAAGGAGGGGAAAGGGTAGGAGGGAGGGGGATTGGTGTGTTCCCACCTAATGGGTGCAATGTAAGGCATATGGCACACCTCCTGGGTGTGGACACAAGTACAACAGAGACTTTACCTAACAAATGCAAGTATTGTAACCTAATTGTTTTTACCCTCATGTTAATCTGGAATTAAAAGAAAAAAAAGGCTAAAAAACAAAACAGAATGTCATATTGGCTGTGAGTGAGCCCTCACCTGCCTCTGAGGGACCAATAATGCCAGCTCCGGGCCAGATGAGGATAGGGCAAGAGGCTCTGGTTTCAGCAAAGGCAGCAGCAGGGGAAAATGTCCAACCTTCTCTCTCTGGTATATAGGACCTTGGATTCTAGCCCAGTCCAGGAGCCTGGGAGTCAAGTCTGGGCTTGTGAGAAGGTATGGTTGGTCAGCAGTTATGAGGCAATGGAATGAGAGTGAAATTGGGTCTCCAGTGAGGGTGAGTCTGGGCTGTGCTCCAGATCATGGTGCAGAGGGAAGTTGGTGTTGGGTCTTGGGAAGGCAAATAGTAAGGCCAGGGAAGCTTGGAAACATTGAGTCCAAAGCCAGAGCCTGATGGGGTGGGTTGGCAAGAAGATGAGGCTGTGAGAATGAGCTCAGAAGGATCCCCGGGGCAAATCTACATAGGCTAGAATTTTTTTTTTTTTTTTGAGACCAAGTCTCACTTTGTCACCCTCAGTAGAATGCTGTGGCATCACAGCTCACAGCAACCTCCAGCTCTTGGGCTTAAGTGATTCTCTTGCCTCAGCCTCCCAAGTAGCTG
>NW_003852413.1:14497178-14512273 GCF_000181295.1 Otolemur garnettii | reverse complement strand
CCACAGCACTCTACCCAGGGGGACAGCTTGAGGCTCTGTCTCAAAAAAGAAAAAAAAAAAAAAAGAGTTTGAGAACCGATACAAGGCCACACTGAGTGGGAAGGGGAGGGTAGTTGGGAGACATATAGTTGTCTGGCTCGGTCATTTTCATCCGGATCTCACCCATTACCTTCCATTTAACCAAACATTTCATAACACCCTGTCTGTTTTCCTGAAAGGAAATTCCTATATAAAATAAACTACCGACACCCATAAGTTAAAACACAAAACCAATCTCCACAATACAATGTCTTCATATAAAGGAAAAATTAATGAAAAGTAATTTATAATAAAATCATACACATAAAAGTTTTCAATATGTAAATGCTTGGAGACGACTGCACTGGAAGATACAGGGCAGTAACCAGATGCTGGTACTGTCGGGCAAGGTGGTTCATGCCTATAATCCTAGCACCTGGGAGGCTAAGGCAGGTGGATTGCCTGAGCTCACAGGTTCGAGACCAGCCTGAGCCAGAGCAAAAGCCCCCCACCTCTAAAAATAGCCAGGTGTTGTGGAAGGCACCTGTAGTCCCAGCTCTTTGGAAGGCTGAGGCAAGAGAATCACTTAAGCCCAGGAGTCGGAGGTTGCTGTGAGCTATGACGCTACAGAACTCTACCAAGGGTGACAAAGTGAGACTCTGTCTCAAATAAAAAGAAAAAGAGTCATCACATCTGGGACACTGGAAAGAGTCACCACATCTGGAACAATGGAAAGGCAATCTTAAATACCATGAGTGCTGTGTCCACTAGTGACATTTTTTCAAAAGAGTAAGTACATTTTGGGATAGTTCTGCGTAATAGCAAGCACAGTCATCCATGAATTTATATGAAAGATTGGATGCCTAAAACTTTCCTATTTAATAAAAATGTGCTAAAATGTGCAGTGGAGTTAGGTTCTACACTGGTGTTATTAGTCAGAGTTCTCCAGAGAACGAGAACCCATAGGCTATCTATATAGAGATATGTAAGAGGAGACTTATTATGGGAACTGGCTCCCACCGTACGCCATCTGCAAGCAGGAGAAGTAAGAAAGCTGGGGGTGTCATTGCACTGTAGTCCAAAGGCCAGAGAACAAGGGGATCGGGTGATGGGACCCCCAGGCCAAGGCTGGGAGCTGGGGGGATATGCAAGAGCAGGAGAGGATGGGTGTCCAAGGTCAAGAACAGAGAGAATTCCCACTTCCTTGGCCTCTTCTCTTCAGGCCCTCAACATGTTGGATGATGCCCGCCCACACTCACCCAGGCTGGGCTTTCTTTACTCAGTCTACTAATTCAAATGTTGACATCTTCCAGAGACATCCCCCCTCCCCCCACCGACACTCAGAAATAATGTTTTACCCACCACCTGGGCATTCCTTAGGACAGTCCAGTTGACATATAAAATTAAGCATCACAACTAGGATCATTATAAACACCTACGCGATCACATGTTTTGCTCCATGAATATACAGTGGGGCGGCTGGGGGCAGTGGCTCACACCTGTCATCCTAGCACTCTGGGAGGCAGAGGCAGGTGGATTGCTTGAGCTCAGAAGTTCAAGACCAGCCTGAACAAGAGTGAAACCCCATCTCTATTAAAAACAGAAAATAGGGCTCGGCGCCTATAGCTCAACCGGCTAAGGCGCCAGCCATGTACACCTAAGGTGGCGGGTTCGAATCCCCAGCCCGGACCCGCCAAACAACAATGACGGCTGCAACCAAAAAATAGCCGGGCGTTGTGGCGGGCGCCTGTGGTCCCAGCTACTTGGGATGCTGAGGCCGGAGACTCGCTTGAGCCCAGGAGTTGGAGGTTGCTGTGAGCTGTGATGCCATGGCACTCTGCCCAGGGGGACAGCTTGAGGCTCTGTCTCAAAAAAAAAACAAACAAAAAAACAAAAACAAAAACAGAAAATAGGTGGTAAAAGCAAAACAAACAAAAAGAAAAAACAGGGCGCTGGCCCCATAGACCAAGGGTGGTAGGTTTGAACCAGGCCCCTGGCAAACTGCAATTAAAAAAAAAAAAAAAAAAACAGAAAAATTAGCCAAGCATTGTGGTGGGCACCTATAGTCTCAGCTACTTGGGAGGTTGAGGCAAGTGGATTGCTTGAGCCCAGAAGGTTTGAGGTGGCTACAAGCTAGGCTGACACCTTAGCACTATACCCAGGGGGACAGAGAGACTGTCAGAAAAACAAAAACAAAAGCATCCAATGGGGCATCTAAACGTTTTACTGCTACCACGAGTGTGGCAAGATACCTAGCCCCCTGGTTCTGATCCTGTAATGGTAGCACTCCCCATTGATTATGAAAACCAAAATGTCCTCTACAGTTTTCAAAGACCCCACTTGGAGAATCCCTAAGAAGCTCCCCAGCAGGGAGCAAGGCCTTTGTCTTGGGTCTTTGGGACCCTCTCAGAGTGACAGGTTGGCCCTTCTTTGCTCCCTGTCTCCTCTCTCCTCTTCCTTTAACTCCTTCCCCTCTCCTGCCCCTCTCTGCTCTTTCTTCTTTCCTATAGAAATAATCAGGCCCTGGTCCTTTTCATTCTGCCTTTCCCTGTGCCTCTGAGTCTTCCATGGTATAGAAATAAGACTCACATTTCATTCCAGGCTCTTCCATTTATGAGCTGACCTGGACCTATGTGTCTATGGATTAGGGCTGATTATTGATTGCGTTGTAGTTGAACAGAGATGTCACAGCCTCCGGACCTGTGTCAGACCTGGAAATGTTCTGAGCCAGTATCTAAGCCAGCTGTGGTATCAGTTTCTTGAGAGTAAAATTTGTCTTACACTCTGATGGTGGCCTGTGCCTCCAAGTGTACATGTTGACACATGAGACATCTCGTAGGCTTCGACAGACGTGTGCTGCTTGACTGTTGATTTACAGGAGTGCACACTGTCACAAGTACCAATTTTGAGATCAGCCAGGCCATGAACTCTCCTCTCTGAGACCCAGAAGTTTAGTGCCTTTGGGAGAGCGTGCCTGGAATCCCCAAGAGGTTGATCAGTGGAAAAATCGCTCCACTTGCCTCTAACTACAAGAGTAGCTAGGAGCCCAGTTACGATGCTTTCTTTGGTTTCTGTCTCTAGAACTTTTCCTGTGCTCCTGGTTTTATTTATTTATTTATTTTTTCAGTTTTTGGCCGGGGCTGAGTTTGAACTCACCACCTCTGGCATATGGGGCTGGCACCTACTCCTTGAGCCACAGGCGCCTCCCCTGTGCTCCTGGTTTTAGTATCTTGTTCTCCTGGGTCCTGACATTCAGCTCCTGACAAGTGTTTCCTTTTTCACCCCTAGCTTTGTCTTTGGCCTGTCTATAAGCTCCTTGACCTCAAGTTCCAGCTCCAAATTCCTGGCCTTGGTGTCCCCAGATGATTTTCTCTCCATCCCTAGGTCCTTGCTAAGTTCCATCAAATGGTGTCACCAAGAAGCATGTGTGGGGCTGCCGCTGTATCTTACACAGGTACATTACCGTCTCAGACTTGCCAGTCAGGGAATACAGAAGGTGGCCCATTTAAACAAACGGCCAAATCTGCGTTGCTCTGGTTCTCACCTTTTCAACCTTTTATAGCAGCCTCACCTATTTTCCAAAATAGCTTCAGGAAATACCGGGGTAATTAGACCTAGTCATACACCAATATTGATCATCATTTCCATTGTGACCCATTGAACTTGGACTTGATAGTTATTGAACCTGTTTTTGATGGTTATACACAGTGGTCTCTGTGGGTAAAACTTAGATCTGATGAGGGGTTTGTATATAGAATATATAAAGAATTCTTATAACACAATTAGTCGACAAATAACCCAATGAAAAATAGACCAATTATAGCCAGGCATTGTGAGGGGCGCCTGTAGTCCCACCTATTCAGGAGGCTGAGGCAAGAGAATCGCCTAAGCCCAGGAGTTGGAGGTTGCTGTGAGCTGTGATGCCATAGCACTCTACCCAGGGCGACAAAGTGAGACTCTGTCTGAAAAAAAAAAAAAGTAGGCCAATTAAAATTCACATTTCTCAAAGAAGATATAAAAATGACCATAAGCACATGAAAAGATGCTCAACATTAGGGGAAATGCAAATCAAAACCACCAGGAGATGAAACTTCACACCCAGGAGTGGCTATAATGGAACATGAATAATAATAAGTGTTTATGGGGCTGCAAAGAAAGTAGAACCTTCATCACTATAGGTGGGGGTGTACTATGGGGCAGTCGCTGCAGAAAACAATTTGGCAGTTTCTCAAAATGTTAAACACAGAGTTCCTACAGCACCCTGCAATTCGACAACTAGATAATTGAAATTATGTGTTCACATAGGGCGAGGTGGCTCACGCCTGTAATCCCAGCACTCTGGGAGACCAACGTGGGAGGATCCCTTAGCTCAGACGTTCAAGACCACCCTGACCAGGAGTGAGACCTCATCTCTCCAAAACATAGAAAACTTAGCTGGGTGTAGCTGGGCACCTGTAGTCCCCACTACTGGAAGGCTGAAGCAGAAGGATTGTTTGAGCTCAGGAGTTTGAGATTGGTGTGAGGTAGGCTGATGCCACAGCCCTCCGGGCAACAGAGTGAGACTCTGTCTTGAAAGAAAGAAAAGAAAGAGGGCGGTGCCTGTGGCTCAGTGAGTAGGGCACCGGGCCCATGTACCGAGGGTACCATGTCACCCTGTGTAGAGTGTTCTGATGTCACAGCTCACAGCAACCTCAAACTCTTGGTCTTAAGCGATTCTCTTGCCTAGCCTCCCAAGTAGCTGGGACTGCAGGTGCCTGCCAGAAGGCCCGGCTATTTTTTTTTTTTATTGCAGTTGTCGTTGCAGGGTTGGGTTTGAACCCACCAGCCTCAGGGTATGCGGCCGGCACCCTACCCACTGAGCTACAGGTGCCACCCAGAATTGTGCACTTTCAGTGTTGAATTTTATGGTATGTAAATTATGTCTCAATAAAAAGCTGTTTGAAATAAAAGAATTAAGTTTGATAAGCTTAGCAACATTTGTCTTTGAGATAAAATAAATAACACTTCTTTCAACTTAAAAAGAAAAAAACAACTTATTAGGCATGTCAGACCCAGTTGCTAGGGCCTATGAGCTTTGCAAGAGCCTACAAAAAGGTTTTAGAGGGGCAGTGCCTGTGGCTCAAAAGAGTAGGGCGCCAGCCCCACATGCTGGAGGTGGTGGGTTCAAACCCAGTCCCAGCCAAAGAATAAATAAATAAATAAATAAAAAGGTTTTAGATTTGAGACCTTAAAGAATGTATTTGTTTTGTTTTTATTTTTATTTTTTGGGGGACAGTCTCAAGCTGTTGCCCTGGGTATGCCGTGGTGTCACAGCTCACAGCAACCTCCAAACTCCTGGGCTCAAGCAATTCTCTTGCTTCAGCCTCCTAAGTAGCTGGGACTACATGCATCCGCCACAATGCCCAGCTATTTTTTGGTTGTAGTTGTCATTGTTGTTGGCTGGATTTGAACCCGCCAGCTCCAGTGTATGTGGCTGGCGCCTTAGCCACTTGAGCTATAGGCACTGAGCCAGAATGTATTTGTTTTAAACTATAAAAACTTAAAAATCAAAATTAACCAAATGCTGACAATTATAAACGATGTCACGTAACTGAGGAAAACTCAGCTCATATAACTGATTTAAGTACATTTAAATTGGTGTGATGGGGGATGTGGGTGCATTTCATTGGTGTGATGGGGGATGTGGGTGCATTTCATGTTCAACATGTCAGGTGAGGAGACCTTGACAAGTCCAGTGCGAGGATGATGAGGTCTCCGGTGAGGGTCGCCACCTCTCCAAGTCAATTCTTTCTTTCCTTAAAGTGAGATTTTTCTTAAGGCTTCTATAGTCCTTTTCCACAATCTCACCCATGTCTGGGCACACACGTTCCTCAAATATATTAATGATAGGGCTCAAGTTTTTGCCTCCCTGAAAGCAACTTTTCCTTCAAATAGTTTACATGGCCCAGAAAGTGTGCTGCCGCCCAGCTGTACAAGGCACCTGGTTCAGGAGGTTCAGGTGTAGAACCTGTGTGTAGAGTACGTATTTGCACGCGGCCCCCCCATTAAATGCGCTTCCTGGGGAGGGGATCTTAGTGTTGTAGAGTCCACGTTTCTCCCTATTTATTCATGTGTTCTCTGTATTTTTAGACAGTCTCACTTAGTCAGCCTCGGTAGAGTGCTGTACTGTCATAGCTCACAGCAACTTCAAACTCTTGGGCTCAAGTGATCTTCTTACCTCGGCCTCCTGAGTAGCTGGGACTATAGGTGCCGGCCACGACACCTGGCTATTTTTAGAGATGGGGTCTTGCTCTTACGCAGGCTGGCATTTACTTCTTTTTCTTTTCTTCTTCTTTTTTTTTTTTTGCAGTTTTTGGCTGGGGCTGGGTTTGAACCCACTACATCTGGCATATGGGGCCGGCGCCCTACTCCTCTGAGCCACAGGCACTTCCCTCTTCTTCTTCTTCTTTTATAAATCAACCTTGGTAGAGTGCTGCAGCATCATAGCTCATAGCAACCTCAAATTCTTGGGTTCAAGCAATCTTCTTGCCTCCGTTTTTTTTTTTTTTTCTAATTTAATAGTGACAGGGTCTCACTCTTGCTCAGGCTGGTCTCAAGCTCCTGAAAAATAGCCTGGTGTTGTGATGGGCACCTGGAGTCCCAGCTACTCAGGAGGATGAGGCAAAAGGATCACTTGAGCCCAAGAGTTTGAGGTTGCTGTGAACTGTGATGCTTTGGCACTCTACCAAGGGCATCAAAGTGAGACTCTGTTGTAAAACAACAACAACAGCAAATCATCAATGGCTGCTAAAATTAGGGTGTGAAAGTTGGAAGATTACTGGGATATTTACACCATCTCAAACTGCCTCCCACAAGAGACTTATTAATTTTACAAAGAGAAAATGACAACTTTGCAGTTGAGACAGCTGGTAGACACCATTTTAACTGATGATCAAAGCTAACATTGCCAGTAACAGGACAGACCGACATCATACCCTCCTGCTCAGATGCACGGAGTATAGCACAGCATCACTTCTGGTGGGTTCCTGCCCCAAATGTACAAACTGAATGGAATCATGAGAAAAGCATCAGATGTTCCCAAAGCAATGGATACTCTACAAAATAACTGCTCGAAAATGTCAAGGCTGTGATAGGCAGGGAAGACTGTGAAATTTTCCCAGACTGCAGAGGACTGAGACTAAAAAGATACGGCAAAAGAATGCAACATGTGATTTGAGGTCTCCTTTGGTCATAAAGCACGGAATTGGGGCAATTGGCAAAATCTGCACAAAGTCTATAGATTAGCTAATAGCATTGTGTGAGGGGTAATTTTGATTGTGATCATCTTAACTGTAAAATAATGCTGTCACATAAGCCCTTGTCTTTAGGAAAGATATACTTTAAAGTATTTAGGGGCAAAGGGGGAGTGTTTCTGCAACTTACTCTCAAATGTTTCAGAAAAAAGGATGGTTTCAAAGAGATAAAGCAAATGTGGTAAAATGTTAACATTTGGGGAATGTGGGTGAAGGTTGTTTGGCAACGCCCTGAATCATTCTTGCAACTTCTTGGTAAGTTGTAATCGTGAAAAAAAAAGAAAGTTACAAAATATGATAATATCTTCTGTCTTTGGACCCTAAACATATTATGGGATGCCTTTTGTGGCACCAAGGGAGTCTGGTAAGCATGTGAAGACTGGTCAAAAGAATTTTGAGTCAGAAAATTCTGCATTTATAGCTGCTCTCTCTGCAAGGCCTATCCTGGGCCTAATGACTTTTGCATGGGTCTAGGTAAATTTGATTTATATGCAATATGACTTTATAAATTCCACATGTTAGAAGCATGTCTGGCTATATATACTTCAAAAGTAATGGTGACTTAAATGTGATAGAAGTTTAATTTCTCTCTCAAATAACAGAATTTAGATGGTCAGTCCAGGGCTGGTTTGGGGCTCCCCTAATCATCAGAGGGTAAAGATGCTTCCAGGCTCACTGTTCGTAGCATGCAGCCTGGTGAAGCAAGCTGGTTGCTCAAGCTCCAGAAAGTCCCTCCATATTCTAACCAATGGGAAATGGGAAGGAACAAAAAAGGTGTCCATATCCCCTCCCCAAGAACATTTTCTGGACAATGCACACAACAGTTTGAGTTATGACTCTTTGTTCCAGGACAATTTCTAGCTGCAAGAGAGGCTGTGAATTGTAGTCGGGGCAGCCATGTTCCATCTGAAAATCAAGGAGGAAGAGAAGGGATATTGGGGTAGATGATAACACATATTCAGATGCTAGATAAAAGTAATAAGAAAAATCTAGCAATTATGAAGAAAGTAATACTATTGAGACCACTTGGTGGCACAAAGGCTATTAGATTTGAAGCTCAGTGACCTGGGACATGTAAATAGAGACAGGAGAAGTTTGAAAGAGGAGAAGAAAATGGGAGCTACCCAGCTCAGTGCCCGTAGCACAGTGGTTACGGTGCCAGCCACATGTATCGAGGCTGGTGGGTTCGAACCCAGCCTGGGCCAGATAAACAACAATAGCAACTGCAACAACAATAACAACAACAAAAAAAAATAGCCAGGCGTTGTGGCAGGCGCCTGTAGTCGCAGCTACGTGGGAGGCTGAGGCAAGAGAATCGCTTCAGCCCAAGAGTTTGAGGTTGCTGTGAGCTGTGATGCCACAGCACTCTACCAAGAGCAACAAAGTGAGACTACTCTGTCTCAAAAAAAAAAAAAAGAAAGAAAGAAAGAAAGAAAATAAGAGCAAACCTAAGGATGCTCTGGAAGGAAGGAATGAAAGACAGATAATAACTCTGGGTAAAAGCTGTTGTTTTGTAAGAAACAGACTAAAGCTGAACAGGGGCAAAGCAAAGTAAGAAAGTGATAAGGAAGAAAGACGGAGAGGGGCCCAGGGAGGGACAGACCAGGAGTAACAGGAGGGACGAGTTTTAGCACTGCCTGGCCGGCTGGATGCTGCCTCTTTGGTTCCCGGAGGCTGTGGCCTCTTCCTCTGTCTGCAAGGAGAATTCTGGTAAGGACAGCTTTATTTGGAGTAAAGCACCATCACCCACTTCCAATTATCATTTGTAGCGCTGGAAACTGTCCTGACATCACATAAAGCCTTTATATAGCTAAATCAGGCAAGCAAAACATGGTAAAAGGGCCAGAAAAAAATTAGGCTACATTTTAAAAGAAATCCAACTGAGTGAAGGTGGGAATGTTCATACCTACTGATAAATCAACCTATGGCTTGGCTTCTGTCTTCTGGGGCGCCGAAGCTGGCCATTCCTATTGTTGGGACTCTGATGAGGTCTGGTGAATACTGTGAAGGCTGGTCACGAGGCTTCTGAGTCAATAGATGTCTTCTTTTTTTTTTTTTAGGCTCCTTAGAAAAAACCTGCCTTCCATCCAATAAACACTTGGCTCCCTTCTTGTGAGAAGGATCATAAGAGATTACCTTTTAGTCAAGACCATGAGGCAAAAAGATGTGTTTGGGTAAAATACATACTTGAAGGTTTTGATGTTTATTTACAAAGCACTGCATTTATAGTAAAAACCAAAATAAATAAATAGGACAAAATTACATTATGGCATCCTAGAGCTGGAGGAGACCCCCTTCCTGGGTAGAAATATTTTCACAGAGGGCTAGAGGCGCTGGCGTTTGCTTTGTTTATGGAAATCTGTTCTACCCCACTCATGAGAACCTCACGACTGCAGACAGTTACTCTGTGCCAATACTTTCAAAATCTAAAACTGGTGGGGTTTTTGCAAGCTTTGCAAAATAGTTTGCAAATCTGGATCTGAGTCCCCTTGAATGGGTTAGGCCGAGACAGTGGGGGCTGTGGTTCAGGGCCTGTAGTCGCTCCCAGGAAACGACTCCCCTGAGTCCTCAGACTGTTCTTTACAAGGACGACAGAGAGAGACCAAGATATTAAGCAAAGCAGTGAAAACGTCATGAGAATGTTCTGGTGTCTCTGAGTCTAGACCCAGGCATTGTGATCAAACAAACTGCCTGGCCTATTAAAAACACACTGAAGGCAACACATTTTTGTTTCGCAACATATGAGAGGGCGGGTTGCCAAGTACTTGGTTATGAATGTGGAATCCATAAAAAAAAAAAAGAAAAAGAAATCCTGCACTTTGTCACTTTCTTCATACTGGATTAACCCTATAACTTCAGGAAGGGCACAAAAAAACTGCATACTTACACCACTTCTACGGGGAACCCTCTTTGCAGTGGCTTTTTGTAAAAATGACAGCTCAGTTTTCAGGGTGTGCCCCTCCGTCTGTGACTGGCCTATAGGTAGAAAGTGTGGTTGAATCTTTCCACCCAAGAACGACCTGCTGGAGACAGAAATTAAAGTTAAACTAAATAGAACAAAAAATGCCTAAGGGTTACTTTCTTCCCTCAAAGTGAAATGTGACTTATAATTAAAACACACTTTGTTTTTTAAGAGGGACCTGAGGGGCCCATTTTTTTTTCCCTTAGCGTGTTCTTAGCTCAAATCCTCATCCATCCATTCCTCTCTCCTTCTCCTTCTCTCCCCTTCTTCCTCCTTCCCTGCTTCCCTCCTTATTAGAAGAGTGAAATTCTTCCTCACTGAGTTGAAGAAACTTTATTTATTTAGTTTGAGACTGAGTCTTACTCTGTCACCCTGTATAGAGTGCCTTGCTATCATAGCTCACAGCAACCTCAAACTCCTGGGTTCAAGTGATCCTCTCGCCTTAGCCTCTGGAGTAGCTGGGACTACTCTGCAAACCCCAGCTAGTTTTTCTTTTCTTTTTTTCCCCCCTATTTTTAGTAGAGATAGCACCATACTCTTGCTCAGGCTGGTCTTGAACTTCTGAGTTCCAGCAATCCACACACCTCAGCCTCCCAGAGTGCCAGAGCCATAGGCATGAGCCACGGCGCACAGCTGGAGTTGAAGGAACTTTAGAGACCATTTAGTCTACATTAGCAGGGAACTATGGGGGAAAAATTTTTGTTTAAAAAGATCATTTGTTTAGGATTGGTGCTTGTAGCACAGTGGTTACAGCGCTGGCCACATGCGCCGAGGCTGGTAGGTTCAAACCCAGCCCGGGCCAGCTAAACAACAATGACAACTACAACCAAAAAATAGCCGGCACCTATAGTCCCAGCTACTTAGGAGGCCGAAGCAAGAGAATCACTTAAGCTCAAGAGTGACACCACAGCACTCTACTGAGGGTGACATAGTAAGACTCTGTCTCAAAAAAAGAAAAAAACAAAATAAGACCATTTGTTTAACAAGACCAACACCCCCATTTGATGGATAAGTAGGCCAGAGGAATAAGTCATTGCTCAAAGTCTAACAGTGGACTGAGGTCTAAGTCACCCATGTCCAGGTCCAGTGCTGCCCTCCCACATCTTAACATTTCCAGAGACCCGGCTCACCACGTGAGGACTTGTTGCTGAACTGTGCACTTCTTGTCATTGATGCTGAATAAAAGCTCTGCTCCAGATCTTCAACTACCTAGAAATATGGAAGTTGGTCTTTTGAGCCCCAAATGCTGTTTCCAGTCACAATAGGATCTAGGATGAAAATTTCTGCAGACGTATAATCTTATCTTCGTGTTGATTTCCTGTAGAAGGAAATCAATCCCACATGCCACAAATTGCCTACCAGCGTGTTTCTGATTTGTTTGGTTGCTTGTTTGATACTGGTTATCAATTGGGAAACAGAAGATAAAAGGCTGGAAGAGGGCAGCGCCTGTGGCTCAGTGAGTAGGGCACTGGCCCCATATATGGAGGGTGGCGGGTTCAAACTCAGCCCCAGCCAAACTGCAACAAAAAATAGCCTGGCATAGTGGCGGGCACCTGTGATCCCAGCTACTTGGGAGGCTGAGGCAAGAGAATCGCCTAAGCCCAAGAGCTGGAGGTTGCTGTGAGCTGTGATGCCATAGCACTCTACCAAGGTTAACAAAGTGAGACTCTGTCTCTAAAAAAAAACAGCTGAAAGAAAATAAATATATTTTGTTCTCTTTTTAGAGACCCTGTTGCCCAGGCTAGAGTGCAGTGACATCATCACAGCTCACTGCAACCTTTAACTCCTGGGCTCATACGATCTTCCTGTCTCAGCCTGCTGATTTTTAATTTTTTTTTTTTGTAGAAACAAAGTCTCACTATGTTGTTCAGTCTGGTCTCAAACTCATGGCATCAGGTGATCCTCCTGCCTCAAAGTCCCAAAATGCTGGGATTACAAGCGTAAGCCACCAGGCCTGGCAAATGGATCCTTCTTAATTTCCTGGTTTAAACCATTGAGGTGATAAGAGCTAATGTTGTTGGAGAGACACTCCAGCCAAGCCATGGTTTGAGATGCCTGTCATTCCACAGCAAACAAGAAAGGCTACTTTAGTGTCTTCATTTTACAGGTAAAGAAACTACACCAGGGAGACAAGGGAACCTGCCTAGGGTCGCACAGGTCAGATGAACTAGAGTGATTCAAGGTGAGGCATGGTGGTTCACGCCTGTAATCTCAGCACTCTGGGAGGCTGAGGCAGGAGGATCCTTCGAGCTCAGCAGTTTAAGACCAGCCTGAGCAAGAGCAAGATCTCATCTCTAGCAAAAAAAAAAAAAAAAAAAAACAAAAAAACTGTCCGGGTGTGTGGCTGGCGCCTGTAGTCACAGCTACTTGGGAGGCTGAGGCAAGAGAATCGCTTGAGCCCAAGAGTATGAGGTTGCTGTGAACTGTGATGACACAGCACTCTACCCAGGAGGACAGAGTGAGACTCTGTCAAGAAAAAAAAAAAAGAAAGAAATAGAGTGATCCAGAGGGTGTGGTTCTGTCCACAGGTGATGGGCCTCTGGGCAGCACATGTGTAATTCTCCAGACCTGTCCTTAGAGGCACAGCTCTGTCTTCAAGTTGGCTTCTTCCTCTCTGACAGTTCTGTGGCCTTTATTTCCTTTCTGATCTGCTGACTCAGGACCCCAGGAAGCTTGGCTTCCTGTCACAGGCAGCCTGAGGGCTGCCTGCAGCAATGCGGACTCAGCAGAGTGGTGCTCAGCAAGGAAGGGCCTGCAGAGGGCTGGACAGACAGAGGGAGCGCATATCCCCACAAGCGCCTGTGTGTACATATGCACACATACTCACACGCACACGCACATGTGCACACATGCGTGTACACACACACCCCGAACTCATCTGCCTAGTGGAGAGAAGGAAGAAAGGTGTGTTAGACCCAAGAGTGAAATGAAAAGCAAGAGACTGCAACTGGATAGGTTTGGGGACATCAGAAATTCTTTTAAATTTCTACTTATTTCCTTTTAGAAAGGTTTCTGCTTCCATTAGCAAGGAGAAAAATATAGAGCTTCTTCCATTTGTTTGTTGAATACCTCTAGTGAGTGTTAAATCTTTTATTTATTTTAAAAATTGAGGCAAAATTTATTAGTCATTTTAGAATAAAGTGCACAAGTCAGTGGCACTTAGTATCTATTCGTAACTTGCGGCAGCCACCATTTCTGTCTGGTTCCAAAACATTTTCGTGACCCCAAGGAAAACCCTATACCCATTAAGCAGGGCTCCCCCGTTCTCCCCTGCCCCCAGCCCCTGGCCACAGTAGAGACTTTTGGAAGGCCGGCCTCTTCCCTCCTGCCCTGACTCAGGACTTGCAGAAAGATACCCGGGACCGGGGGTGGTCACCTTGCAAGGACACTGCTTCTCTCCAGGCCGGACTGAAACTCTGTGTCGGCTCACAAGGTCTCTTGCTGCAATCTGCACTTGTTGTTCCCCAGATCATTTCTCCCAGCGAGGAACAATCTGGGCAGTTACCAGTAGATAAAAGTTAGGACTATCCATAGAGTATCGTTCAGGCTTTAGAAAAAGAGAGAGAGAGGAGAGAACCTGTTACAAACAAAAGGCAGAAAAACGAATCTGGGTTTGTTCACATTCAGCCCAATATTTTACAACCTTCTTTTCTGTTTTCTTCATTTAGCCTTTTCTTATTGTGAAACGTAATGCACTCGCAGAAGAGTGTGTGAAACGAAGATAGCTCGCTGTTTTATCACTCAGCAAAGAGCCAAGTCACAAAACATCAGATCAAGAGATACACCATTGTGAGCAACTGGGAACCCTCACCCAGGCCTCTGACCTCTGCTTGGAGGCAACTGCAGTCCTGAATTTTATGGCTATAAAAATTCAAGGCATGCTGCTAAGCATGTATTCCTTAATGCTGAAGTTTAAGTTTGCTTGCTTTTTGAACTTTATGTAAATGGACTTCCACAGTGTGGACTGATGTCATTGGCCTGTTTGGGTCAGCATAGTATACGAGGTTCATTTGTGTCAGTGAATGTAACAGTATTTCATTTTTGCTCACGGTGCCCATTGCTGGGTGATATTCTGGCATATGAACACTGCAGTCTACTCATTCTACTGCTGATGTATATCTGGGTTTCCTCCAACTTCTGGCTATCACAAACATAATAATACCCTATGTATGTGGCTATGAGTAATACCCATGTACGTGTTATGGATTTTTAAATTTTGCTTTGTTTTGTTTTTTGAGACAGAGTCTCACTCTATTGCCCCCAGTAGAGTGCCATGGTCTCATAGCTCACAGTAACCTCAAACTTTAGGCTCAAGAGATCCTCTTGCCTCAGCCTCCTAAGTAGTTGGGACCATAGGCGCCTGCCACGCCGCCCAGCTATTTTTTAGAGAGGGTGGTTTGCTCTTGCTCAGGCAGGTCTCGGACTCCTGAACTTAGGCAGTCTACTCACCTGGGCCTCTTAAAGTGCTAGGGGGGTGAGTCACTGCACCCCACCTCACAGGTTTTTGTGTGTCTGTTTCTTTGTTTTAGAAACAGGGTCTTGCTATATGGCCCAGGCTGGAGTGTGGCGACTATTCACAGGCACGGTCACCTGCACCACAGGCCTGAAGTCTTGAACTCCTGGGTTCAAGTGATTCTCCTGCCTTGGCCTCCCAAGTAGTGACACCCCACTGAACACAACTTTGGTATATGTCTTCTGAGGCACAAGTTCACACATTTCTATTGCATGTATTCAGAATGAAATTGCCGGGTCATAGAGTATGTTCAAGTTCAGTAGATATTGCCAAAGAGTTTTTCAAAGCAGTTATGTCCATTTAAGCTCCT
>NW_003852413.1:14493651-14495562 GCF_000181295.1 Otolemur garnettii | reverse complement strand
CCCGCCACAACACCCGGCTATTTTTTGGTTGCAGCCATCATTGTTGTTTGGCGGGCCCAGGCTGGGGATTCGAACCCGCCACCTTAGATGTATGTGGCTGGCGCCTTAGCCGCTTGAGCCACAGGCGCCGGGCCACGACATCTTTTAATGTATAGAAATTTTTACTTTTACTGTAGTCAGATTTATTAATATTTTTTCTTTTCACTTAGTGCTTTTTATATCCCATTTAAGAATTATTTTTTCTCCTCATGTCACAAAGATATTCTTTAATATTATCTTCTAGCTTTGTTCTGACCAAATGGTAGCCATCTGTGGCTGCTTAAACAGAAATGAACTAAAATGAAATCTAATTTTTAAAAGTTCAGTTATTTAGCTACCTAAGTATTCAATGGCCCAGATCGTAGAATGTTCCCATTTTTCTCTTGGTCCATACTGTTTTAAAGTTTTATTATTTTTTTCTTATAAATTCAGACCTGCAATCCACCTGGGATTAATTTTTGTTTATGGTTTGGGGCGGAGTTCAGGTTTCATTTCTTTCCATGTGGATATCCAGTTGTCCCAGTTCACTAAGTGAAAAGGACTGTCCTTCCTTCACTGTTGTGCGGTGCCACCTTTGATGTAAATCACGTGTATAACAGAGCGTGTTTATTTCTGGGCTCTACATTTTCTTCTTTGTATGTGTTTGCACCCAAACCACATCGGCTTAATTCCTGTAGCTTTCTAGTAAGTTTTGATATCTGGTGGTGCAAGTCCTCCTGCCTCCTGTTTCTTCAAGAGTGGTCTCGACAATTCTTGGCCTTTTGCATTTTCTAATGAATTTTGGAGATTTTGGAGATCATTGGAGATTTTGATGTGGTCATGTTTAGTCCCCCCACTTAGAGGGAAACTGACTTCTTTTTTGCCAAGACGTGGTCTACTCTGTTGCGAAGGCTGAGGTGCAGTGGCATCATCATAACTCATTGCAACCTCAAATTTCTTTCTTTCTTTTTTTTTTTTTGCAGTTTTGGCCAGGGCTGGGTTTGAACTCACCACTTCCGGCATATGGGGTCGGCGCCCTACTCCTTTGAGCCACAGGCGCTGCCCCACAACTTCAAGTTTCTGAGCTCAAGCAGTCCTTAGCCTCCGGAGTAGCTGGCATTATAGGCATGAGTCACCATGCCCCACTGAGAACTGACTTTTTCTCTTTTTTTGAGACAGAGTCCACATTGTTGCCCTGGGTAGAGTGCCATGACGTCAGCCTAGCTCACAGCAACCTCAAAGTTCTGGGCTCGAGTGATCCTCCTGCCTCAGCCTCCAGAGTAGCTGGGACTGTACAGGTGCCCATTTGTAACACCCTGCTAATTTTTCTAGTTGTAGTAGAGACAGGGTCCTACCTTGCTCAGGCTGGCCCGGAACTCCTGAGCTCAAGGGCCCCTCCCACCTTCGCCTCTCAGCATGCTGGGATTCCAGGTGTGAGCCACTGTGCCTGGCTGAGAACTGACGTCCTGCTACTTTTGAGTCTTTCAAATTATGAATGGAGTATGGTACCTGGGGGCATCTAAACTCAGAGAAGCAGAACGGGCCAGAGGAAGAAATAAATTCAGACCTGAAAAAGCTTCCCCACCCCAGAGTGGAGCTTTGGAGCAACTCCTGCAGAGTGTAGGGCATTAGGTGGAAATATCCCTGCTGAGTCATGGAATGTGGGCTTCCCTGAGAAAGGCCATCAGCAGCTGCAGCAGGCCCTGAAGGAGCAGAGGGCAGGGCACTGTGCCCTCCCCATAGCAGGGAAGCATTTCTTTCCCTGAGGGAGGTTAGTGCCATGAACTATGGCTCCCTTCACTGCAGTTGGTCTGGGGGCTATAACCAATATCCTTTCCTTTTTTTTTTTTTTTTTTTGAGACAGGAGCCTCAAGCTGTCCCCCTGGGTAGAGT
>NW_003852413.1:14491176-14493485 GCF_000181295.1 Otolemur garnettii | reverse complement strand
CATTGTTGTTTGGTGGGTCCGGGCTGGATTTGAACCTGCCACCTTAGGTGTAGGTGGCTGGCGCCTTAGCCACTTGAGCCACAGGCGCTGAGCCTCCTATTTCCTTTTTTGATATTATTTGTGCTTTTATTTATTTATTTATTTTTTGGAGGCGGAGCCTCAAGCTGTCCCCCTGGGTAGAGTACCATGGCATCACAGCTCACAGCAACCTCCAACTCCTCGAGCGAGTCTCCTGCTTTTGCCTCCCAAGTAGCTGGGACCACAGGCGCCCACTACAATGCCTGGCTAATTTTTGGTTGCAGCCATCATTGTTGTCTGGTGGGCCCGGGCTGGATTCGAACCCGCCACCTTAGGTGTACGTGGCTGGCGCCCTAGCCACTTGAGCCACAGGTGTCGAGCCTATTTGTGCTTTTAATACTTAGCCTTACCAGGGGGTTATTAATTTTAGTGGGCCTTTCAGAGAATTAACTTCTGGCTATTACTTTGTGCTTTCTTTGTACTTAATGTGCCGTTCTTTAAATTCTCAACAAGAATACTTGGCTTATTCTTATTTCCATCTCTTTTATTTTCAAATATAGGCGTTTAAAAAAATAACTGTCCATTTAAGCGTAGCTCTAGCTGTATCTCGATTTTGAGATGTAATATTTTCCTTAACTTTCAGCTAAAATATTTTCTAATTCCCACTGTGATTTAAAAAAAAAAATCCATGAGTTATTTAGGAGTATGTATATATAGTTTTCGAACGTGTAGATATTTTCTACTTAAAATGTTTTATTCTTATTTTCTAGCTTAATTGCATCATTGTCTGAGAATGTACTCTGTATGATTTAGATCACTTGAAATTTGTTGGAACTTGCTATATTGCCTAGCATTTCACAAACATTCCATGTACACTTGAAAAGAATTTGTGATCTGCAGTTGTGGGTGCTCTATTCTATATATGTCGGTTCAGTTAAAGTTTGCCTGTCCAGTTGTTCAGATCTATTTCTTCCTAATTTTACGTCCGCTTGTTCTAACAGTTACGGGTATATATATCTCCCGCGGTAACGGCAGATTTGTCTATATCTCCTTGCAATTCTGTCCATTTTCGGCTTTATTTTGCGGCCGTGTGTATTAGGTACACACAGATTTAGAACTGTTGTATCGTCTAGGTAAATAGAGCCTATTTTCTTTTGGTCGGTTTTTGCATGGTTTGTCTTTTTAAAAAAGTTTTTATTTTATTTTTTTTGTTGTTGAGACAGAGTCTCACTGTGTTGCCCTGGGTAGAGTGCAGTGGTATCCTGATAGCTCACTGCAACCTCAGATTTTGGGGCTGAAGGGATCCTCCTGCCTCAGCATCCTGAGTATCTGAGACTAGAGGCATGTGTCACAACACCCTGCAATTTTTTCTTTCTTTACTGGAGACGGAGTCTTGCTCTAGCTCAGGCTGGTCTCTAACTCTCTAGCTCAAGCGATCATCCCACCTGGGCCTCCCAAAGTGCTAGCTAGCATTATAGGCATACATTTTTTTTTTAATTGTGGTAAAATACCCATAAAATGTACCATCTTAACCACTTTTAAGTATACAGGTTGGGAATGTTAAGTGCTTTCACATTGTTTTGCAACTCATCTCCAGAACTATTTTCATCTTGCAAAACCAAAACTCCATCCCCATTACACAACTCCCTGTTCTCTCCTCCCCCGATCCCCTGGCAACTGCTCTTCTGCTCTATCAGAGTGACTGCTGCCCTAGATACCTCAGGTAAGTGGCATCATACTACATCCAATATTTGTCCCGTGTGTCTGGTTTATTTGGCTAACATACGTCCTCCTGGTTCATCCGTGGTATGGCATTTGTCAGCATTTTTCTTTTCTAAGACTTGCTGCTACTCCACCACGTGTATATGCCCTATTTCGTTGTGTCCATTCATTGAGGGCGGCTTGGGCTGCTTCCACCTTTTGGTTGTTATGAAGAATGCTGCTCTGAATATTGGCATACACATATCTGCTTTCAATTCTTCTGGCCAGGAGTGGAATTGCTGGATCATCTAGTAATTCTATATTTATATTTTTGAGGAACTGTCATGCTGTTTTCCAGAAAGGCTGCACATTTGACATTCCCATAGCAGTGCACAAGGGTTCCAATTCCTCCACGTCTTTGCTGACACTTGTTATTCTGGTTTTTTTTTTTTCCTCAACAATAGCTATCCTACTGGGTATGAGGTAGTATTCTAGTTCCTTGTGCCTCAGCCTCCTGAGAGACAGGGACTACAGGTGCCCACCACAATGCCTGGCTAGTTTTTCCATTTTAAGTGGAGATGGGGTCTGGC
>NW_003852413.1:14476492-14489545 GCF_000181295.1 Otolemur garnettii | reverse complement strand
TGAGCTACAGGCGCCGAGCCATTATAGCTATTTTTAAGTCTGTCTGATAATTCTAATCTCAGTTACTGTTGTGGTTTTTGTTTCTGTTGTCTATGGTTTCTACCTGTTCTTTGCATGTGTCCGGTATACATATGCTCATGTGTCTGTAATTGGCATTTTGTGCTGGGTCTTATATTTGCAAACTTATTTATAGAAACAATGTGAGGCCTGCGAGGAGGTTACTTCCTCCCCAGATTATTTATCTTTGCTTGTGTCAGACTTCATGGAGCATTAAAAGCAGTCATGTCATTTCTGTTTTAGAAACTGAAAGGGCTTTAAGAATCTTTGCGTGGTCCTGATACTTCTGGTTATTGCTTGCTTCTGGGGTCAGTGATTTACTAAGGGTTAGGGTAAGGTCAAAGCAGCTGCTCAAAGGCAGGCATAAGGGGCGTATTGTCTGTAGAGGAATTGCAAACAATAAGGAAAACACGTAAAAGTCGGTTCACTTTTTATTATGCCTATACTTCAGTATTTCTAATTGTCAATGATAAAATATTTCTCCCTGCTGGGCCTGATCACTCCCATTGCCTCCCTTAGCGGGTCTCTGGATTTTAGTATCTGTCCCAGAGACCCAGGGTTGGCGAACTGCAGCCCACGGGCCAAATTCTGCCCCTGCCTTGTTTTTGGAGGGCTATAGCGTGATGAACTGTTTTTATATTTGGGGCAATCTCTTTTATTGTGGTAGAAGATACGTAAACATAAAAGTTTGCCATTTTAACCACTCAAGGTGTGTGAGTCAGCGGTATTATTTATGTTAAGGATGTTGCAAAATCCTCATCACTCTCGATTTCCAAGAAGTTTCTATATTTTTAAAGGGTTGTAAAAAAACAACAAAAAAGCCCAAAGAAGATTATGCAACAGAGGTTACATGTGGCTCTCAAGGCTTAAAATATTTACTATCTGGCCCTTTACATAAAATATTTGCTGATGCTTGCTCTAGACTTAGGGAACTGTCAAAAGCAAATAACCTTAGGGCAAAAGGACCCCAGATATCAGGGTCACCTCCCTTTTCTGTCTACTACTGGTAGTTTTCATTCTTACTATCCAGATGTGTTCAAGCAAATCTTTTATATATATATAGTGCTTTCTTTTAGTTGTCCTCAGTGAAAGATTAGCCTAAATGTCCTGGAGCACCATCACTTCTTTTCTACATCTCAAGTGGAAATTAAGTGGACTTAAAAGTAGAGGAGGAAGGCAAGAGACCAAGGATTTAATATTTCGTCATATTTTTAAGCCCATGTTATCTCCCTCTGCTGTATCTTAAATGACTTGGAGCAGAGATCTTGGCTAAGCATTCAGAGCAGCTCTAATTATTTGGCAGTGGAGTCGTTAGATTAAGTGGAAGGAAAAAGAGAAGATAGTCCATTGGAGAAAGGGGAGAGAGAAAAGAAGGACTTTGGTGGAATAGAGATGGAGGTGGCGGAAAAGTGGGAAGAAGAAAGGAAAAGGCAGAACCAGGGCAGAACAAAACTTAAGCAAACTCTTTTTAGGTTTATCAAAGCTTTGTAGCCAATAATTCCCCTAGAAAGCTAGTTCCTACTTCTTTTAGCCAAACCCCCCCTCAACATTTTTTTTTTTTTTTTTTTTGAGACAGAGCCTCAAGCTATCCCCCTGGGTAGAGTGCCATGGCATCGCGCTCACAGCAACCTCCAACTCCTGGGCTTAAGCGAGTCTCCTGCCTCTGCCTCCCAAGTAGCTGGGACCACAGGCGCCCGCCACAACGCCTGGCCATTTTTTGGTTGCAGCCGTCATTGTTGTTCGGCGGGTCCGGGCTGGGGATTCGAACCCGCCACCTTAGGTGTATGTGGCTGGCGCCTTAGCCGCTTGAGCCACAGGCGCTGAGCCAACATTTTTTTTTAAATCATTTTTTTCATGGTCTTTTCCTTAGACTCATTCACTTGTTTTCATGATTTGTGGGAAAAAAGGGGATTCACTCATTCATTCTTCCACTCACTCAACAACTATTTATTAAATATTCCTATTAGGTTGGGCACAGTGGGTTATGCCTGTAATCCTAGCACTCTGGGAGGCCAAGGCGGGTGGATCCCTTGAGCTCAGGAGTTCAAGACCAGCCTGAGCAAGAGTGAGACTCTGTCTCTACTAAAAATAGAAAGAAACCTAAAAAACGAAAACCAAAAAACTAACCAGGTGTTATGTTGGGTGGGCAACTGTAGCTAATTGGGAGGCTGAGGCAACAGGATCATTTGAGCCCAAGAGCTTGAGGTTGCTGTGAGCTATGATGCCACAGCACCCTGCCTAGGGGGACAGAGTGAGACTCTGTCTCCAAAAAATCCCCTCCAAATTCCTATTAAATGTCAAGCTCTATGCTGGCTATTGAGAACAGACTCATGAATGAACAAAACATACATAAACACATGTATTTACAAACATATTAATAAACAAAACATAAATAATGAAGCTCAAGAAGCTTCAATGAGCTTCCATTCTAGCGGCTACAATAATGAAGGGGTAGTAATTAAGGTTCTAGATGCTATAACAAATATATCTCGGTGGGTTACTGTAATAAAGGGTAATAAAGGTCTATTGTCTGTATAGCTTAGAGCCCAGTGCAGGCTTTTTTTTTTTTTTTTTTTGACACAGAGTCTCACTATATCACCCTGGATAGAGTGCATCACAGCTCACAGCAACCTCAAACTCGTGGGCATCACAGCTTACAGCAACCTCAAACTCTTGGGCGAAAGTGATTCTCTTGCCTCAGCCTCCCAAGTAGCTGGGATTATAGCCGCCGGCCAGAACGCCTGGCTATTTTTTTTTTTTTTTTTTTGGTTGTTGTTGTAGTTGTCATTGTTGATTAGCAGGCCTGGGGCTGGATTCAAACCTGCCACCCCCTGTGTAAGTGGCTGGCACCCTAACAACTGAGCTAGGGTACCGAGTCCAGTGCAGGTGTTTTTTGCAGGTCAATTTCTGAGGGTTCATTCATAGTCACACTTTTGCTCTAAGTCTACTGGCAAGAACTAATCACTGGGTTCCAGCTAAGTTTGGGGGGCATATCTGAGAAATACAGTTCCCAGCAACGAGCATGAGTCGTTGGTGATTAGCAAGCAGACCCTGCCACACAGATAAGTAAATAAATAAAGAAAGAAATCACTGTTAGAAGGCAACGAATGCTTTGGAGAAAAACAAAGCAGGGAAAGAACTATGGAGCGTGTGTGTACGCGCACAGGAATGGTACGTCTGGACATTTGTCCCCTCACACCTTATGTTAAAATTTGATCCCCAGTGTTGGAGGTGGGGGCCTAATGCGAGGTGTTTGGGTCATGGCGGTGGATCCCCCGTGAATGGCTTGGTGCTGTCTTGGATGTCATGAGCGAGTCCCTGCTCTATTATTTCCCATGAGAACTGGTTAAAGAGCCTGACACCTTCTCTCTCTGTGTCTTCCTCTCTCACCGGGTGACCGCTACACACACCAGCTCCCCTTCCCCTTCCACTAGGAGTGGAAACAGCTTGAAGCCTTCACCAGAAGCGGGTGCTGGAGCCTAGTTTCTGTCTAGCAGGTAGAACTGCGAGCCAAGTAAATCTCTCTCTCTTTTTTTTTTTTCAGGGAAAGAGAGATTTTATTTAGGAAGAACAAAGAGTAAGTTTGAAACACTTCCAAAGAGAGTTGGAAGTGAGTCCTCATGAAGGAGAAGGTAAGAGAGACAGATACCCAAAGGCCTGGAGGGGTATAAATACCCTTTCCCTTTGACCTTGGTTGCAAGTCTTTCCGTCATTGGCCTCTCCGTGCCTTTAGGCAGTATTGCCCTTTCCTATTGGCCATCGATTCTTTCTTTCTATTGGTCATTGGTTACCTAGGTTACTTCACAGCCACATACTTATGGGCCCTCCAGACTTCCGGGTTCAGCAGGCCACGTTTTCACTTCATCAGAGAAGATGTTGGGGGTCAAGGTTCCCGGAACTCAGTTGACCTGGTTCTATTACTCTGCTGAGCTAGAAAGTTCAATCAAAGAATGGTGGTCATCCAGAGCAGGAGAGAGTTAAAACTGAAAATAAAACTGGAGCGGCACAGGCGGCGTGGATAGAAAGCAAAAGTCACCTACACAAGTTTCAGGGTAACAGATTTTATTTAGGAAGAACAACGAGAAAGTTTAGAGCACTTCCAAGTAGAGTTGGCAGTGGGTTCCTCTCATGAAGGAGAAAAGGTGAAAAAGACTGAACCTCATTTCTTATGAAATTACCCATCCTCAAGTATTTCTTTATAGCCACACAAACGGACTAGGATAGGAATATTGTAATTTTAAACAGAATAGCGAGAGAGAGACTCTCTGAAGTGAGCATGTGGGTCCTCACAGAAGGGCCCACTGGGCTTAAGCTGAGCAAGGGGAGAGAGTCAGGAGATGAGCTCAAAGAAGTGAGAGGACTGTGTAGGACTCTAGTTTCTCCTTTCAATGAGATGAGCACAGACTAGAGGGTTGTGTTCAGAGGTGTGGTAAGATTTGCATTTTTTTTTCTTTTTGTGGCAGGGTCTCACTCTGCTGCCCAGGCTGGAGTGCAGTGGCATGATCATAGCTTACTGCAGCCTCAAAAGTGGATGCTTCTGCCTCTGTCTCCTAAGTAGCTAGGACTACAAGTTGGTGCCATTACACCTGTCTGTTTTTAATTTTTTTTGTAGATCAGGTGTTACCATGTAGCTAAGGCTGGTCTAAACTCCTGGCCTCAAGTGATGCTTCAGACTTGGTCTCCCAAAGTTCTGGCTATATAGGTGTGAGCTACCTTCCCTCCTGGACTGCTTTGCACTTTAAAAGGACCAGTATGGCAGTTGCCTTGAGAACAAACTGGATGGGGAGAAAGTGGAGGAGATTACAGTGGATTGAACTAGCAATGCTGGAGGTGATGAGAAGTGATCAAATCTGGATATATTTTGAAGGCAAAGCAGGGTTTATAGGTGCATTGAAAGTGGATTCTGAAAGGAGGGATTCTGCCTGAGTAATTTTAAGGATGAAGTTGCCAGTGATGGAGCCAGGGAAGGCCATGGTGGAGCACGTTGGTGAGAACTCAAGAATTCAGTTCTGGGGCAGCACCTGTGGCTCAGTGTCTAGGGCACCGGCTCCATATACTGAGGGTGGCAGGTTTGAACCTGGCCCTGGCCAAACTGCAACAACAAAAAATAGCCGGGCATTGTGGCGGGTGCCTGTAGTCCAAGCTACTCAGGAGGCTGAGACAAGAGAATCACTTAAGCCCAAGCAAGGGCTGGAGGTTGCTGTGAGCTGTGACACCACAGCATTCTACCAAGGGCAACAAAGTGAGACTCTGTCTCTAAAAAGAATTCCTTTCTGGACATGCTGAGTGTGAGATGTCTCCAAGTGATCCAAGTTGAGATGTCAAGTAGTTGTCGGATATGAGTCTGAAGCTCAGGGGAAAGCTCTCAGCCTTGACTCTAGGTCTGGAAGTCCTTGCTCAGGGTAAAGATGGTACTTAAAGCCTTGAGATGGAAAGAGATGAACAGGGAGTGTAGTCAAAGAAGAGAGACCCTAAAACTGAGTCTTGGGACAATTCAGGGAATGGAGAATTATGAAGATATGGCCAGTGTGGAGTGGAGGAGAGAGAAGAAAGTGAAGGAAGAAGGGTGCAATGGGGGAGTTATAATATTAGTAAATGGGGCTGTGTGTGTTCATCAGATCATAATCACAATTCAGCTAGGGCAGTGACCAAGGAGGCTGCCTTCCCCCAGCACCGTTTCTGTCTGCGTACTTCTAGCTGTGCGTGCTCAGAGTGGTCTGGGGAGGGGCAGGGCAGGGCCTTCAGTGCTCATTCCACACTGCAGCACTCCCTTTCATCAACCGTCCAACCTGCTAGAAGTATGGCCACTCACAAGTGCCTGCTGAGCGTGTGTGCATGTGCCAGGCCCTGGTCTAGTCACTGGGAGGAACAAGCCAGAGAAGGCTCATACGCTAATGAGGGTGGGTCAGACAATAAATAACCAACAAATAGATAAACAAGGCAATTTCTAACAGGTTGAGTGGCAAGAGTGACCTCCGTTGGTTAAAGTGATCATTAAGATTCTCTTTGAGATCAAGTGGCTAAGGTGCCAGCCACATACACCTAAGGTGGCGAGTTCAAATCCAACCCGGGCCCGCCAAAACAACTATGACGGCTGCAACCAAAAAATAGCTGGGCGCTGTGGCAGGTGCCTGTAGTCCCAGCTACTTGGGAGGCTGAGGCAGGAGACTCGCTTGAGCCCAGGAGTTGGAGGTTGCTGTGAGCTGTGATGCCACGGCACTCTACCCGCGGGGATAGCTTGAGGCTCTGTCTAAAAATAAATAAATAAATAAATAAGATCCTCTTTGAGTAGGTGGCTCTTTTTTTTTTTTTTTTTTTTGAGACAGAGCCTCAAGCTGTCCCCCTGGGCAGAGTTCCGTGGCATTACAGCTCACAGCAACCTCCAACTCCTGGGCTCAAGCGAGTCTCCTGCCTCCGCCTCCCAAGTAGCTGGGACCACGGGCGCCCGCCACAACGCCCAGCTATTTTTTGGTTGCAGCCGTCATTGTTGTTTGGCGGGTCTGGGCTGGGGATTCGAACCCGCCACCTTAGGTGTACGTGGCTGGTGCCTTAGCCGGTTGAGCTATAGGCGCCGAGCCGAGTAGGTGGCTCTTGAGCTGAGACCTGAATGATGAAAAGATGATTAGAAGATCTGGGGGAATATGGTTCTCACTGGAAGGAAAGCTTGCAGTGAAGGGGAAGAGAACCTGGTCAGCCTGGCTCCAGCTAGTCTGGGAGGGGAGGCAGAGCCACCACTCACAGGAGCTTGTTGGCCATGGTTGGGAATCTGGGTTCCATTCCAAGTGTGATGGGGAAGGCTTTGGCAGGTTTAAGCCAGAGGGGCTTGATCTGATTTACATTTCACAAATGTCACAGGGTTGGTCAGATGTACAATGGACTGTAGGGGGCAGAGTGGAGGCAGAGAAAAGAGGCTATCCTAGCTCTGGCCAGATGGCCTCTTAGCATAGGAGGGACCAGGATGCACCCTGGGGGCAGTCACATAATTTGGGCACTTCTTTGGGTCAAAGCCTGTACAAGGCAAACAAGGGCTGCTCATCTAAGACACGTTTGGGAGGCACAGTCCTTGTCCTCAGCTTATTTACTGTTTTCTTATAGGAAACTCAGACCACACAGTTAAAGGTGCCACATGAAATGAGTGCTCAAGGGGGAACCAGAAAAGGGGCAATTGGGGTACCTCTGGAAGTGATGACTTTAGAGCCTTCTTTAGGTAGAAGGGGCTTTCCATTTTCCAGCAGGAGGTAGAAGGTCTGGAATGTGCTCCCCCAACCCGGCTCAGAGCCCCATGTGGCTACCTGAGCTACATGGTCTAAGAACCTGGCTCCAGGCTCCATTTTCCCAGCTCATTGGGATCTGAGAAGTGGGTGAGTCAGGGGAGGTTCCTCCCAGAACGCTGTGTTCTGTGCCCAGAGTGACTCAGTACCTCATTCCCTCCCTCACGAGTGACCGCAGGGCCAATGCCTTAATGAGACTACACCTCACTCTTCTCATTTGGCTGGGACAATTGCCTGGTGGAGTTTTTGGCTCCCTGGGGGCAGGGCTCGTGTATGCAACTGTCCAGGTTTCTTGAGAGACAGTTAGTGTCCAGAGGCGCATAAAACCCTAAGGTCGATCCAAGGCCCCAGGCCCTCCCCGTGCATGGAAAGGGGGTTTAACGCCCATGCCTGTGCCCTCTAATTGCAGAGCCATTCACCTGCATTTTGTACGGAATACAGTTTAGCAAGCACTGATGTCTTGGAGGGTTTTCTTTTCTTTGGGACACCTACTTACTGTAAAAACTTGTTTAGGAAAAAATAAAAGCAACCACAGTAGGCCTTCAAAGTCAGTACAGAAGCTTTTGAGAGAGATAGCAAGCACAGAACTCCTTTTCTGGGGGGTCCTGAGCAGTTGCACGCCGGGGCTCCAGGGGCCACGACTGGGTGTTCTGCTCTCCTCGAGCAACCTAAAGCCTGCTCGGCTGCCCCCACAGAGCCAGCGGGCCGAGCATTAGTCCGGGTGGTGGGCTGCCGGGTGCTGGCTCTGGTCGCCGGGACGCGGGTTGCGCCTCCGCGCCGGGTACCTCCAGCGCACCGGGTCGCAGCTGCGCGACTCCGTTAGCTCCCCTGCATTAGCCCCGCAAACCCGTGTGGCGTTTGCGATTCCTGCCGCCTGGTTTCGCCACCTGGTTGGGACTCGGCAGGTGGACCAGGGAGGGCGCACTTTTATCCCTGCCGCGGACTCTCCCGGGGACCCTCCCCCGAGCCCTGGCGCGCCTCCGCGCCCCGCCCCGAGCCGGCAGCCAGCGCCCCCGAGTTACCTGCCCCTGGAAGTCACAGTCCTCAGCCCGGACTCTAACAGGGTGGATCCGGCGGAGCCCGCATTCCTAGGGGAGGGGTCCCCACCTAGAGGGTCGCGGATCAAGTTACCCGGCGAGAGGAGGAGGCAGCTGGAGGCCGAGTAAACAAGGGTAAAAAGTTGCATTTGGCTTTTTTTCCCCTTCCTTTCTTTTTAAAAAAATAATCGTGCTTCGACGCTAGTTGACTCGGGGACACGGCGTCGGCCCAGTTCCCGGGGCCCGACGGCCCCGGAGCGCTGTGCCAGGGCAGAGGCACCTTTCTGTCCCTGCATGCGGGAGTGGTGGGCAGGGCGGCTGGGCTTGCGGTGCCCCGCGCCGGCCGACGGCGACACCGGGCTGCTCCGGCGCGGGAAGCCGCAGGAGCCCGCCTCGGTGCATCGGGATCTGGAGCAACAACATTCACATCCATGCGCATAAATAAATCAATGAGCAGCTCTCCGCTGCCAGCGGCAGGGAAACCTCGGACTGATTAAACGCAGACGTGGGGTGCTTGCCAGGGCAGGAGGGCGGCGGGGCAAAAGGAACCGGCGTGGAGGCCGGCGGGAGGGGGAAGGGAAGCCGGGGCCAGGAGAAAAAGGGAAAAACCCAAAGCCACATTTAAAAAGCAGGGTTGGATTTTAAATGCCAACAGCCGGGAGGAGGGAAGGGGGCCCGGCCGTGGGCGCCGGGGCCGGCGGGCCACCCGGGGCAACTTTCCGGGCGGGAGGCGCGGCCGGAGGGGGCGGCGCCGGCGGCGGGAGGCGGGAGTCGGGGACCGAGGGGGAGTCACTTTAAAGGCTCTTTCTTACCCATAATGCTTTGTGGGGACGTTGACAAGTGGATCCAAGATGGCGTAGAAAGTAATGACAGGTAAGTCCTGACTTCCCCCTCCTCTGCTGCTGGGGCCGCTCCGCGAGGTGCCGGAGCCCTTCGGGGAGGGGACCCGACTCCCCTCCGGTATCCCGGGTTCCGAGCAGGGCGGCCTCGGGGCGGGCTGGGGTCCCGGGCGGCCCGCGGCGGGGCCTCGGAAGCGGGTGCTCTTCGAGGCGAGGCCCGGACGCTGGGGCTGTTTACAGCTTCTTCCCCTCGTCGGTCCCCTTCCCCTCCGCAGGGGGCCGCAGCGCCCTGGGCCCAGGCCGTGGAGGGGGCCTTGCAGGCCGGGGCCGAGAGCCTGCGGGAGATTTCTTCAGCCTTGTGTGCTCTAGGAGGGGAAGTCGAGCCTCGGTGCACGATCCCCTCCTCCGGGTCGCGGCTGGGGGTGGGGAGCATGCGGGCCTCCCACGCCCCGCTCGATTCCCCCTTCGGGACTGGGACTTCCAGCGCTTGGGGCGGGGGCCAGCGGGTGGGCTTCGGGAAAAGTGGGTCAGGGGTGCGCCCCCTCCCTCCCCCGCTGAGGGCACTCCGCTAAGATTCACTTTCTTCCCCCCTTTCCCCGCCCCCTCCTCGGAAATGCTCTTTGGCCCACAAGCACATCAACAAAAATACGGACAGACAATCTCTTCCTGGAGATTCCTTTAGGGTCCCCTTTTCAAGGGCTCGGAGACTACATTCTTATGTAGAGAACTTTGATTCCTCTCCTCCAAATTATTTGAGCTCTCTGCACCCTTACCTTTGCCGAAGATCCTTCAGACAGGGTTGGAAACCAGAGTTTTCTGATTCTTCTTAGATTGGGATCTTCACGTTTTGTTTGCAACTCAAAAATTGTTCTCCCTCCCAACTTACACTTTTCATGCAAACCATTAATGTAATAAAAAGTCTAACTCCAGAGACAGTGGATTCCTGGAGTGGGGTAAGGAGGGAGCTGTTCTTAATTTTGCCCTCTCTTAAACTCATGTTAATGAGGTCCTTCATTTCTTTGTCTTTCTTTTTTTTGAAAGTAAGGTCAGTCAGGGTTGAAAAAGATGACTTTGTTTATTTATTTTTTGGGACAGAGTCTCACTTTGTCACCTTCGGTAGAGTGCCCAGGCTTTACAGCTCACAGCAACCTCAAACTCTGGGACACAAGCGATTCTCTTGCCTCAGCCTCCCAAGAAGCTGAGACCACAGGTGCCTGCCACAAAGCCCCGCTGTTTTTTGGGGGGGGGGGGTGTCTGGTTCTTGCTCAGGCTGGTCTCCAACTCATAAACTCAGGCGAGCCACGCTCCTTGGCCTCCCAAAGTGCTAGGATTACAGGCGTGAGCCACCTCTCCTTGGCCCCAAAGATGACTATTATGTTTTTGATTTTAAGAGCATTTTTTTTTTCTATTTTAAAGTAAAAGAAATAGACATTTGCAATGCTGCACACTGTACCCTTTTGGTAACTTTTCCCATTTGAAATTTAGCTGCCCTTTCACTTCAGGTTGATAAAGTGTTTGCTACTGATAAAGTCTATTACTGGTATTGTATAGACACATCTTACTTTTCTATTTGCCTCAGGAATTGGATGAAGTAATTGATCACTAATGAACTACAGTGCTGGTGAGATGTGTAAGGTGAGACTGCAGTTAAAAATGATTTCCCTTTCTTCATTTATTTTAATCAACTTAAAGGGTGAGGCTGAAACTAATTCGATGGGACCATCTTTATTTTCCGAATATATCAGTCAAATGGGAATGGGTATGGGCAGGGGCAGGGCTGGGTTTAGAAAGGGAAAATATGTCCAGTGTACCAATCTTTCTAGTGGCTCCAACACACTCAGAATAGTGGAACTTATCCAGAGAATGTTATTTGCAGCTATTCTTGATCATTATCTTCACCAGGAGTAATTATAGTTTTCCTATTCAAATTTCCTTGTGTAACTTTAATTGGACGTCTTCATTTTGCCTGTGTTTGGGTTCCAATCACTTACTCCACATTTAGTATTAGTGTGTGTGGATTTTGTGTGTCCATAGTTTGTGGTACTTGTGTAAAGTACACCCTTTCCATCGGAAATAATCATTTTAGGCAAATGACTTGCTCCTGCTTTTATTTTCTGAAAAATGGCATAATATTTGTCTCTGATAATAACTTATTTTGAAATAAAACTGAGGGTGGTGAGTTCTGTTTAGCTTATTAGGGATGAGACTAGCTTGCCATTTCTTTTTGTTTGATCACAGGTGGTGTGTGAATTGAAAGCATTCTGTTTAATTGGTACTGCTTTGGATTTAAAAGATATTATTGATACGTTTGTGAATAGTTAGTATTCTATGGTAGAGAGAGGGAGGAAAGTTTGCTAATTTTGCATTTTTTTACAAGCACTTCTCTCAACCTTAAACATATTTTACTGTGATTTCTTTGTATGTAAAATGTAAGTAATAATGGCTAATTAGTTGGTTACTACAGGGTTTTTCCCCCCCTTTAACACCCGTTTGCCTCTGGATTTTGAAATCCTCTCCCAAGCTTTTCATATCTGTCACGACATCTGTCTAAGAAGAATGAGCTGTACTTTATTTTTTTCCTAGGTTGAGGCATGTAATTGACATTTTGCCTTAAAAACAAACAAACAAACAAAAATACCCCAAAAACTTGGGAAAGGAAGGTGGACATAAACCAAAATTCTTTTGTAAGTGCACAGACCACATTTGCTGTGTTTGAGACTGAGCAGTGCTTATGTGTATTACATATAATTGTTATTTTTATTTTTGGCAGGGCAAATGTGGATTTAAAAATTTATTTTCCGTTTGCAAGTGGAGGCATATTCATGCCTGAGACCTCCTAATTTGAACTTTTTATTTTTTGAAAACTATGGATAGCTTTGTGAAGAGGAATCAGTGATTTTTTTTTTTTTGCAGTTTTTGGCCAGGGCTGGGTTTAAACCTGCCACCTCGAGCATATGCGGCTGGCACCCTACTCCTTTGAGCCACAGGTGCCCAGTGATCTTTTTTTTGCTGATGGAGATATTCGTTTATAGTCTAAAATTGAATATTAAGTAGGTAATTTTTATTTATTTATTTATTTTTTTTGCGACAGAGTCTCACTTTGTCACCTTTTGGTAGAGTGCCATGGCATCATAGCTTACAGCAACCTCAAATTCTTGGACTCAGGTGATACTCTTGCCTCAGTTTTTCATTTATTAGTAGAGACAGGGTCTCATTCTTGCTAGGCTGGTCTCAAACTCGTGAGCTCAAGAGATCTGGCCACTTTGGCCTCCTAGAGTACTAGGATTACAGGTATGAGCCACCATGCCCAACTTAGAAGTAAGTAATCTTTTTTTTTTTTTAAATTTTTTGAGACAGAGTCTCACTATGTCACCCTCGGTGGAGTGCTGTGGCGTCCCAGCTCACAGCAACCTCCAACTCTTAGGCTTAAGCAGTTCTCTTGCTTCAACCTCCAAAGTAGCTGGGAGTATAGGCGCTTGCCACAGTGCCTGACTATTTTTTTGTTGCAGTTGTTGTTGTTTAGCAGGCCCGGGCCGGGTTCGAACCTGCCTGCCTCAGTGTATGTGGCTGGTGCCTAACCACTGAGCTACAGGTGCCCAGCCAGAAGTATGTAATCTTATATGACTAGTGTTGTTTGGTCTGAATTGTGTTAAGACATTTTCCACAGTTTTGGCTCGGCGCCTATAGCTCAACCGGTTAAGGCGCCAGCCACGTACACCTAAGGTGGCGGGTTCGAATCCCCAGCCCGTACCCGCCAAACAACAATGACGGCTGCAACCAAAAAATAGCCAGGCGTTGTGGTGGGCGCCTGTGGTCCCAGCTACTTGGGAGGCGGAGGCAGGAGACTCG
>NW_003852413.1:14474526-14475658 GCF_000181295.1 Otolemur garnettii | reverse complement strand
AGCCCAGGAGTTGGAGGTTGCTGTGAGCATGATGCCATGGCACTCTACCCAGGGGGATAGCTTGAGGCTCCGTCTCAAAAAAAAAAAAAAGAAATAAGGTCTGTTGCCTGTTGTTTTAATATATCAAAGATTTTGGACCAAGTTTATCAATAGTAATCTAAGACAGGGAGAGGAACTATTTAAAAAAATTATAAATTGTTAGGGTTTATTATTTATTTATTTGAGACAGAATCTCAAGCTGTCATCTTGGGTAGAGTGCTCTGGCATCACAGCTCACAGCAACCTTAAATTCTTGGGCTTAAGCGATTCTCTTGCCTCAGCCTCCCAAGTAGCTGGGACTACAGGTGCCTGCCACAGCTCCTGGCTATTTTTTGTTACAGTTGTTGTTGTTTAGCTGGCTCGGCTGGCCAGGTTTGAACCTGCCAGCCTGGGTATATGTGGTCTGCGCCCTACCCGCTGAACTACCAGTGCTGCTCTGCAATATTTTCTAGAAGAGAAGTGTGCCGTATGTGGAGAGCGCGGCCACACCAGTTTACAGCTCATTTCAATTGATGAGTGTAGCCAGATTATTTCTATAGCATTGAATAAAAAAAGCATAAAACACAGTGGTCTTATCACTTTGAGGGTGGCTGGGATAATACTTTTGAGTAATCCTGAGTCTAATAGAGTTATTATTTGTCTTTCTAAAAGGATTTATAGAAACGAGAAGATGGGGCTCAGTGCCCATAGCTCAGTGGTTAGAGCACTGGCCATGTACAGGAGGGCTGGCCTGGGCCTGCTAAACAACTTTGACGACTGCAACCAAAAAATAGCCGGGAGTTGTGGTGGGAACCTGTAGTCCCAGCTACTCAGGAGGCTGAGGCAAGAGAATCACTTAAGCCCAAGAGTTTGAAGTTGCTGTGAGCTGTGATGCTACGGCACCCTACCAAGGGTGACATATGCAACATAGTGAGACTCTTTCTCAAAAAAAAAATGAAGCCTTTTTATTTAAGTGTGTAATGTAATAATTATTTTGTTAATGTGTCAATTTTCTTTTCTTTTTTTTTTTTTTTTTTGAGACAGAGCTTCAAGCTATCCCCCTGAGTAGAGTGCCTTAGCATCACAGCTCACAGCAACCTCCAACTCCTGGGCT
>NW_003852413.1:14466987-14473777 GCF_000181295.1 Otolemur garnettii | reverse complement strand
TACAGCTCACAGCAACCTCCAACTCCTGGGCTCAAGCTAGTCTCCTGCCTCCGCCTCCCAAGTAGCTGGGACCACAGGCGCCCACCACAACGCCCAGCTATTTTTTGGTTGCAGCCATCATTGTCGTTTGGCGGGTCCGGGCTGGGGATTCGAACCCGCCACCTTAGGTGTACGTGGCTGGCGCCTTAGCTGGTTAAGCTATAGGCGCCGAGCCACTTCCTCCATCTTTAGTCTTAGTCCTGCTCTTCCGAGCTGGCTATGGTAAGCAGCTGGGTGTCATTTAGCTTTTGGAAGACTTTTCTCTTCGTGAGATATTCTGGCAGTTGTGAAAGTAGAGTGAGACGTCAGGAAGGGCCTGGTCATTGAACCAGAGTCTGGGAGTTGTGCAGGGGCTGTTCTGTTCTTACTTCCTGTGATGTTAAGTAATAGTGATAATCTGAAGCTGCTATCAGTGTCACATAACTTTAATCGAATTATGAGTTAAACACTAAAACTGTTAATTCTCTTGTTATGTTGGTAGAATTTTGATTTGCTGATCTTTTAAGAAAGTATTTGTGAATTGCATTCATATAATCTTAGGGTGGGGGTGGATAATCATGGTAACAAGTTACCTTCTGTTGAATTCTTTGATAAGCTGCCCACTGAATTTACAATGGGCATTTTACAACTCATTATCTCCTTTAATTTGCACAACAGCTCACAAGATAGTTTTTATTTCCATTTTGTAAAGGAGGAAACTTAAATGTGAACTACCTAATGTAATAGCACAAGACCCCTAAAAAGAGGAGCTGGTATTCTTTCTGGAAAGCCAGTGATCTGCTACTTCTAGCTAGTCTTCTTTTCCAGATAAGGAAATTTAGTCTTGGAGAAATTAAGTGATCTATCCAAGGTCACACAGCTCAGTAGTAGCAACATTAAACCATCCTTTTTATCTCCCGGACGGCTTATCTCAGGACTTTTGGTCCAGTGCTGGTTGTGCTACATTGTATTGAACTGCTATGGACCAAAAGACCATATACTGTGAATATTGGACGCAAATGCTTCAGAACTGATGAATCAGTGAACGGTGATTTCTAGTATGTATTAAAAGATTTCCTTTTCTCTCTTTCAGAAATTATAAAGAGCTCTGATGGGCTATTTGGGTGATACCCAGTGCAGTGAACTGCAGGTAAGCAAAGTTTAGGAGATCCTTATTTAGAAAATAGGAACTTGGTGATGCCTGAAAAAGAGATAAAGGAGACTTAATTTAGACAGAAAGGATGATGTGGGACAGGGTGGAGTGATGAAGGCTGTTGTGAAACAGTGGTAACCCAAAGAGGCAGGTCCTAACTAAGCTGGCTACTTTCGGCATAGACTGGGTGATGCACAGACTCTGCAGAGACGCTGCCTGCGGCTTTGTCAGACTAGCTCCTTTGAAGAGATGTGAGGGTAGGTTAATCTTCCACGTCTGTTCAGAATAAGTAACTAGGTAAGGGCTCAACTTGTCTCCATGTGATTGGAATTGGAGAGATCCTTCGGTTTTTGTGTCCACATTCTTGAGTGGTGATCATTCTGTGCTCTGATGAACTTGGTTAAGCGTCGTATTCTCCTGTTCCCAGCAATGTGTAGGTAGGGTCCTGAGTGACTTTATAGGTCTGTATTTTTGGAGATCTAAACATATCGATAGAAACAAAAGGTCGAACTTTCCCCTAATGGTTGTACTACTCCCATCTGTACTATTAGTCCTTCAGATTATCTTTTGCTGAAATGTTTTTCTAATTAAAGACAATTTAGTCTCGAGTATTTTTTTAATTTCACAATAATTAATCTTTTTGGTCCATAAAGTATCTTAGTCTTTCATTATTAAACTTAGAAAATGTTAATGCTAAAGACAAAAAAATTGGAAGACTTTTAACATTGTCCTTGTGAGATATCAGTGCTAATGTTTTTTGATACATTTTCAGTACTAGTCTTTTGTTAGACATCTTCCTCTACAGAAGGTTTCCGCTCTTAGCAAAGTCACTTGCGATCCTGCTTTTTGAACTCTTGTCTGGGTAAGATTTACAAGAACCTCCCCTAGCTGCTTTTTACTTGCTTGGTTTAAGCTAGAGTTTTTAGCTTTGTGTTTTTTGTAGTTCTTTAAAAAAAAAGAAAGAAAGAAAAAAAAAACAACTAACACACTTTGTCTGTTTTTTTTTTTTTTCCCTTTTAACTGTACCAGGTCTCCTGGCCCCTAGTTCTTTGATTTATCTATGAGTCCGTCACTGCCATTTAACTGATAAAGTCTACTGCTGAGTCTGCATATTGGCCTTGAGAATCTCAGAGCCTTTAATGTGGAAATACTATATATACTTTTAGGGTTTGCAGTGAAATTGGGCTTGGCTGCTTGCTAATTGTTAAAGTAATATATGGTGGTAGAGGTTGTTTGTTTCTTAAGTTTATGCTTGTTTTGCATGATTTATTCCCCATAGGTTCATGGGGATTATCAGAAAACCAATAGAGGCATTTTGCTCATCCTTGAAAAACTGGGGTCAGGGGTCTTCACAGGTTATCATGACCCAAGAGAGCATGGAAACTTACAGTCAAGATCAAAGTGAGCAGTAGAAGGAAGGGGTGGTTCTCTGCTTGAGACTTTTAGCTTGTGTCCTGGAACCCTTCCGTTTCCTTTGTCTAGTGGAACTTACTTTCTTAATGGTGAATGAATTGATATTAAATAAATTGTGAAATGTTGGGTTATTGCTCTAAAATGATTGATTTTTCTTTTGGCATTCTATTTCAAAGTATATATATTTTTTATTCACTTTTAATTATGGTGCAGAATTTGATTTTTTTAATTTACTAGATTATGAAACATTTTCATATTATAGATTTCATGATTTTTTTTTTTTTTGAGACAGAGCCTCAAGCTGTCCCCCTGGGTAGAGTGCCGTGGCATTACAGCTCATAGCAACCTCCAACTCCTGGGCTCAAGCAAGTCTCCTGCCTCCGTCTCCCAAGTAGCTGGGACCACAGGCGCCCGCCACAACGCCCGGCTATTTTTTGGTTGCAGCCGTCATTGTTGTTTGTCAGGTCCGGGCTGGGGATTCGAACCTGCCACCTTAGGTGTACGTGGCTGGCGCCTTAGCCGGTTGAGCTATAGGCGCTGAGCCAGATTTCATGATTTTTAAGAAATAGAGTTTGACTCTGTTATTCAGACTAGAGTGCAGTGACAGGATCATATCTCACTGAGATTATAGGCATGCATGCACTAGTATGCTTGGCTAATTAAAAAAAAGTTGGGGGGCTCGGCATCCATACTCAGTGGTTAGGGCGCTGCCGCGTATACTGAGGCAGGCGGTTTAGAAACTGGCCCGGGACTGCTAAACAGCATAACAACTGCAACAACAACAAAAAAATACCTGGGTATTGTGGCGGGCACCTATAGTCTCATCTACTTGGGAGACTGAGGCAAGAGAATCGCTTTAACCCAAGAGTTTGAGGTTGCTGTGAGCTGTGATGCTACGGCACTCTACCGAGGGCAAAAAAGTGAGACTCTATCCAACAAAAAAAAGATTTCATTTCTCTCTCAAATTTTTTGTGACTTTAATTGTGTAAATGACTCTTGCATTTCTTTGTTAGGTAATGTTGAATTTAACTGTTTGAGTCTCTTCATGGTAAATTGTTTATTCATATCTTTTCCTGCTTTATACAAATAACTATTGTGGGCTTTGAATGGTAAGGCTAATATATAGATAATTATTAAAAAGATAACCAGAACTTGTTCAGTAAGAAGAAGAGTATGGTCTACATGGTGAGTGATCTTGGAGATAGTGGGTGAAGGGGAATAGATGGATTATTTCACCATTTGATTCAGCAAGTATTTGTTGGGCATCCATTGAGTACCTCTGTGTCTTCTGGGTGGTTCCGAATTCATCATTGTGGTATGTACGGGGGTTAAAGCAGGAGATAGCTTGAGATTGAGTCTTGACCAGTTGGAGATTCTGGTTTCTGTTGTCTCTTTGTGGTTACTTGGAGAGCTGAGAAGACCTCTACTGTTAGTCCATCTTTAACTCACTCCTGGCATACCAGTGTGCCATGGCATGCTGTCTGAGAAACTGTTCTGAGGGATACAAAGATGAATGAAATGTTGCACCTATTGATATGGAACTAATCATCTAGTAGGAAGAATAGGGGTGCCAAAAAATGAAAGGACTGGCTCGGTGCCTGTGGCTCAAGTGGCTAAGGCGTCAGCCACATACACCTAAGGTGGTGGGTTCGAATCCCCAGCCCGGGCCTGCCAAACAACAATGATGGCTGCAACCAAGAAATGGCCAGGCGTTGTGGCGGGCGCCTGTGGTCCCAGCTACTTGGGAGGCTGAGGCGGGAGACTCGCTTGAGCCCAGGAGTTGGAGGTTGCTGTGAGCGTGATGTCATGGCACTCTACCCAGGGGGATAGCTTGAGGCTCTGTCTCAAAAAAAAAAAAAAAATGAAAGGACTGATAGAAATTTGATAGGTGCTATAAAAGGGCTCCATAGAGATGCTTGGGGATTAAGTGGAGGGAGTGCTACTGCCCCCTTGGGGATATCAGGAAACACTTCAACTGAAGAGGTGGCTTTTTTTGAGACAAAGTCTCACTTTGTCACCCTTGGTAGTGCCATGGCATTATAGCTCACAGCAACCTCAGACTCTTGGGCTCAAGCAGTTCTCTCGCCACAACGGCTATTTTTTTAGAGATGAGGTCTCATCCTGGCTCAGGCAATCCACCGGCCTCAGCCTCCCAGAATGCTCGAATTACAGGTGTGAGCCACCTGGCTGGGCTAAGAGGTGGCATTTAAATCCTACCCCCATGAAGATGAGAAGCAATAGAAAGAAGACGGCCTTCTAGAGGGAGGTCTGGGGGTTGTGTCAGAAATGTGGTGGATGTTAGGAAACTGTATATCCAAATTACGGAACATAATGGAAGGTGAGGCTGCCAAAAGATCAGGACTGGGTTTTGGAGGATGTTAAATGTCAGACTAAGGATGAGTACGATGGATTGTAGGGAAGAGAATTTAGAAACAGGCACTTTAGTTGGGTTCATAGTAATCATCTATGAAGGGCTGATGAAGGCTTGAGTTGAGTTGGTGGCTTTGGAAAGGAGGTGATAGATTCAAGAGATATTTTGGAGGTTGAATGGTAAGAAGATGTAGTGACTGATTAGGTGGGTTAGAGTGGAGGTGGGGAAGAGTTTTTTTTTTTTTTTTGAGACAGAGTTTCTGTGTTGCTCTCAGTGGAGTGCTATGCCATTACAGCTCACAGCAACCTCAAACTCTTGGGCTTAAGTGGTTTTCTTGCCTCAGCCTCCAAGTAGCTAGGACTGTAGGCGCCTGCCACAATGCCTGGCTTTTTTTTGTTGTAGTTGTTATTGTTGTTTGGCAGGCCCGAGCTGGGTTCGAACCCACCAATCCCAGTGTATGTGGCCGGCGCCCTAGCCACTGAGCTACAGGTGCCAAGCCAATTTTATTTTATTTTAGAGACAAGGTCTCATCTCTGTTGCTGAGGCAGGAGTGCTGTGGTGTCATCACAGCTCGCAGCAACCTCAAATTCCTGGGCTTAAGCTCTCCTCCTGCCTCAGCCTCCCCAGTAGCTAGGACTACAGGTGCCCACCACAATGCCTGGCTATTTTTTGTTGCAGTTGTCATTGTTTAGCTGGCCCGAGCTGGGTTCAAACCTGCCACTCTTGGTGTATGTGGCTGGTGCCGTAACTGCTGTGCTATGGGTGCTGAGCCAGGGGCATAGTTTTATATCTCAAGGCAGAGATAAGGTTGTGGTTTTTAATCATTGGGTGGCTGGAAGAGTGGGACACCAAGAATAAGGAAGTCAGGGGGAAGAAGTCTTAGGAGTTTAGAATAAAGGTGAGCTTGTTTTTTTTTTTTGGTGGACTTTAAGGAGCTAGTAGAAAGTTGAAATCAGAATTTTATTACTAGAAGGAACTTTAGAGATTTATTGGGGCAACAGCAAAGGAACTTTGGAGTCCAGAGGAGTTAGAGAAATCAATGAGGTCTCACAGTTAATTAGAGCACAGCCAAGGTGAAAGCTTCCCGATTCCTAGTCCAGGACTTTCTTCTGTCTCACACTGAGAAATGCTAAGGGGTAGCTTACCCAGGTAGCAGTGCTCAGTAGAGAGCTGAAGTGGCATAGTTTGTGTTGGGGATTGAGGACTTCATTTTTAAATTTATTTTTATATATACATATTTATGTTTATGTTTTTAGAAACAGTGCCTCACTCTGTCCCCCAGGGTAGAGTGCTAATGGTGTCATCATAGCTTATAGGAACTTTAAACTCTTGGGCTCAGCAGTTCCTTTTGCCTCAGCCTCCTAAGTAGCTGGGACTACAGGCGGCCGCCACAACACTTGACTAATTTTTTTTTTTTTTTAACATTTAGTAGAGATGGGGTCTCCCTCTCGCTCAGGCTGGTCTCAAACTCCTGATCTCTAGCAATCCACTTGTCTTGGCCTACTAGAGTGCTAGGAGTGCTGGATTATAGGCGTGAGTCACCCCAACTCAAGCCGGCCTAAAAAGTTTTTATTATGGAAACGTTCAGACACACAAAAGTAAAAGAGTATAATCTGTCCCTATGTGCTCATTGTCCAACTTCAATAGCTATCAATATTTCAGGTGTTTCTTCTCTCCACATCAATTACATTGAAGCAAATGTAATTTGGTAAAGCAAAAGTGATTTGGTGACTTTAAACTTTGCCTATTTGCAAGTAAGGAGAATTGAAGGGTTTTTTTTTTTTTTTTTTTTTTGAGACAGAGCCTCAAGCTGTCCCCCTGGGCAGAGTGCCGTG
>NW_003852413.1:14456453-14466757 GCF_000181295.1 Otolemur garnettii | reverse complement strand
GGCGCCGAGCCGAATTGAAGGGTTTTATGGGATGTGTTCTTGGGTCTCTGCAAGAGGTCCAGAATGAAGAGAAATAGAATTAAGTCCCAAATTCCTGTGCTGCTTCAACTTTGTCTCTCTTTTTTTTTTGGTCTCTGAGCAAATTAACTTGAGTCTTCTGAACTAAGTCTTTTTGTTTTCCATGACAATGAAATTTGTTGGTCGTTGAAAATTATACAAAGGAATAGAAAAACTGTAGTCCCACCACCGAGAGATATCTTTTATTTTTGTGATGAACTTTTAATTTCAGGATAATTGTAGATATGCAAAAAAGTTGCAAGTAAAGGTTAGAGTTCTGATATAATCTTTACCCAGTTTCCCCCATTGTTAACAGCTTATGTTTCTGTGGCACTTTTGTCAAATCTAAGAAACCATCATTGTTACTTTACTATGAACTAGTTTTCAGACTTTATTTCCACTAATGTCCTTACTCTGTTCCAGAATGTATTCAAACTCTTACACTGAATGGAATTGTCATGTCTTCTTAGTCTTTTCTGGGCTATGATAGTTTCTTAGACTTTGTTTTTCATGATAGTTTTTTTTTTTTAAGATTGAGTCTTGTTTTGTCACCGTCTGTGGAGTACCCTGGCATCATAGCTCACAGCAACCTCAGACTCGGGCTCAAGCAATTCTCTTGTCTCAGCCTTCCAAGTAGCTGGGACTACAGGTGCCGGCTACAATGCCCGGCTATTTTTTGAGATGGGGTCTTGTGCTTGCTCAGGCTGGTCTCGAACCCATGAGTTCAATCCACCCGCCTTGGCCTCCCAGAGTGCTAGGATTACAGGCATGAGCCACTGTGTCTGGCCTTTTCATGATAGTTTTAAGGAGTACTAGTCAGGTATTAATAGCAGGGCTCTCAATTTGGGTTTCTCTGATGTTTTCCTCATGATTTAGATGTTTTTGTTTCTTATCCTTCATGATGTTTTTATGCAAAATATTTAATACTTACATATTTTATAAAAATGTGATTATAATTTTTGGAATTATATTATATATATTATAACTTGCTTTTATTACTTCATATTTTCCCAGTAATCTCTATTCTTTTTATTTTTTTGAGACAGAGTCTCAAGCTGTCGCACTGGGTAGAGTGCTGTAGTGTCACAGCTCACAGCAACTTCAAACTTGGGCTCAAGCCATCCTCTTGCCTCAGTTTTTCTGTTTTTAGTAGAGATGGTGTCTTGCTTTTGTTCAGGCTGGTCTTGAACTCGTGAGCTCAAGCAATCCACCTGCCTTGGCCTCCCAGAGTGCTAGGATTATAGGCGTGAGCCACCGCGCCTGAACGTGATCTGTATTCTTTTTTTTTTTTTTTTTTTTTTTGGACGGAGCCTCAAGCTATCCCCCTTGGTAGAGTGCCATGGCATCACAGCTCACAGCAACCTCCAACTCCTGGGCTCAAACGAGTCTCCTGCCTCTGCCTCCCAAGTAGCTGAGACTACAGGCGCCTGCCACAACGCCTGGTCATTTTTTGGTTGCAGCCATCATTGTTGTTTGGCGGGCCCGGGCTGGGGATTCGAACCCGCCACCTTAGGTGTATGTGGCTGGCGCCTTAGCCGCTTGAGCCACAGGCGCCGAGCCGTGATCTGTATTCTTAACACTGTTTTTGTAGAAAGCTTTGTTCTGAATTTAAAAATCTGATTTGAAAATACAATTTTAAAATATAATGTTGGGAAATGGAAGGCAGCATTTAAGGGGGATGATATGGTGGTGGTAGTATCCTTTTATTTTAATTCTGTGGTTGGCTCTTTTATATTGATTTATGTATTACTTAACAAGCTCAAACCTAACAATCCAAACTATTTGGATTATAATGTGATTATATGTTACACAGATAATCTGTAAGAAAAGATGAAGAAATATAAAGAATAGAAAAAAATTTTTGTTTTGAGACAGAGTCTCTGAGCTGTGTCACCCTGGATAGAGTGCTATGGTGTCATAGCTCACAGCAACCTCAAACTCTTGGGCTCAACAGATCCTCTTGCCTTAGCCTCCCAAGTAGCTAGGACTATAGGCACTTGCCACAATGTTTGGCTAATTTTTTAGATTTTTAGTAGGGATAGGGTCTTGCTCTTGCTCAGGCTGTTCTCAAACTCCTGAAGTCAAGTAATCCACTTGCCTCAGCCTCCCAGAGTTCTAGGATTACAGGTGTAAACCACTGTGCCTGGCCTAGAAAATGTTTTATAATAATAAAATTTTCTTGGCAAGAAGTAACCTCTTCTCGAAGTCAATCTTTTAGTATATAATTTACTTGCTTGTTAAATATAGATTTTTTTTGTTTCTTTAGATCTTTATTGTTCAATAAACATGTTAAATGATTTGGGAAGAGGCTCGAACTTTTCAAGAAATAATTTGGAATTATTGAAACTTAGAAGGCTAGTTCCCGAATTACTGGCAATTTTTAAAAATGGGTCAGGAGGTTCAGCGCCTGTGGCTCAAGCAGCTAAGGCGCCAGCCACATACACCTAAGGTGGTGGGTTCGAATCCCCAGCCTGGGCCCGCCAAACAACAATGACGGCTGCAACCAAAAAATGGCCAGGCGTTGTGGCGGGCGCCTGTAGTCCCAGCTACTTGGGAGGCTGAGGCAGGAGACTCGCTTGAGCCCAGGAGTTGGAGGTTGCTATGAGCGTGATGCTATGGCACTCTACCCAGGGAGATAGCTTGAGGCTCTGTCTCAAAAAAAAAAAAAAAAAAAAATGGGTCAGGAAAACATCAAAGAATTGATGGAAATCTCCATTTTAGCTGTTGATACAATTTTTTAAAAATTTGGTTTTTTAAAATTATTTTTATCACTAAAACAGATGGTCCATCAGGATATTTCTTTTATGTATTTGAAACATTTTACTTTGCTATGTTGAATTCCATTTATTCTGGAATTTAGGATAATTTATCTCTTTATGAAAGTGATTATTCAAAATAGAATATGGTTGATGATCTTAATTTCTAGATTTCAGTAGGCTTAGTTTCTCGTCTGATGATTCTTGCATAGTCAGTAATTTTATGTTTTAGGGGAGAATGTAAATGTGGCTGGATATTAAGTGCAGTACAATACATAAAAGAACTACTTTCCAGAATATTTTGCCTGGATATCCCATAGAACCATCACCAATTCCAGTTTGAATAAAAGCAGATGAATTTAAAGGTAAAACAACATTCTTCTTTATGACTTGGCATGCTAATTTGGTATAGGACAGTTCTTGGAATGCTTGGCCTTTATGTTATTTTAGGTTATCTCTTTGGGAAATTTAATTAGAGTCTTCATTTAATGGTTTTAGTTAATTGAATGATTGTCATAGGAATAAAGATGGTATAAAATGGATGCTTTTTTAATAAGATGTTCATAGTTGTATTGGGCAGATAAGGCATCTTATACAATATACTTAATTCAAGATAATAGATGACTAAGAGGCCAGATGATTCTATAGGAAGTAATGGTGGCTTGGAGAGGACAGCATCTCAAAGTGTTCATTAATAGTTGGGTAGGATTTAGGTTTAGAGAAAGGAGAGGAAAGCATGTTCTGGACAGAGGGAACAGTATTGTAAGAGTCTGACTCTGTACTTGGGGGTGGTGGTAGAGTTAGATTATGGCCAGATTGTAGGTGGCCTGGATATCTGGTAGTGAGCTCTGACGTTATTTTATAGGCATTTTGGAGCCATTGTGCCGTCTCTGAAGTAATGTTTCTTAACTTTTTTCCTTTCCAAGGAAGCACGACATGACACACGTTAACCACCCCAAAGCCCTGCTGCTCAGGGAGTTGGAAAGGGCGTGTTCTGAAATGCTTTTCTTGTTCCACTGGGGTAGATCATCATAACCCGTCATGTGGGTTATGTTAAAATTTTTATTTTAATTTTATTTATTTATTTTTTAAAGAGACAGTGTCTCATTCTGTTGCCCAGGCTAGAGTGCAGTGGCATGATCATAGCCCATGGTAACCTGCAACTCCTGGGCTCAAGCAAGGTGCCCCTCAGCTTCCCACCTGAGCCTCCCAAGTAGCTGGGACTATAGGTACCTGCCACTATGCCTGGCTAATTAAAAATTTTTTTTTGTGGAGACAGAGTCTCTCTATGTTGCCCATACTAGTCTCCGACTCGGGCCTCAAGTAATCCTCCTACCTTGGCCTCCCAGAATGATGGGATGGATTATAGGCATGAACCATCACACCTATATGGGTTATTTTAGTTAACATATCACTCTGACTTTTCTTTCTTTTGTCACAATATACTTACTTTCTAGTATAGTCTGATAGTTTCAGGATAGTTGAGTTTCCACAGGGAAGATAATAATGTATGAGAAAGAGTAAAGACAAATTACTAACTTTAAAAAAATGAGGATCTTCAATTTTTTTCTAGCAGGCCTTCTCATTTAAATACTTGATTTGTTATGTAAAGAAATTGTCATTTTATTAGATTTATCTTTTAAATTTTATTGTTTCTATAGTCTAATAAGTAAAGATATTTTGAGGTCTGATCAAGAAGCCATTATGGATGTTAGTAATTTCTGTCAAAGTAGGTAGCAGTCATTTGTAGCCTGGCACTTCAGTCTTCTAAACCTTTACAAATGCAGTCTGATTCTCCGCCTAAGTTAATTTTGAGGTAGATAATTTTTTTCCTAATAGAGACAAATGTATAAAACAGAGATGTAGAAATCATCTTGAAATTAGATTGAACAAATTTTATTTACCATTATGGGCTCTTGCTCTTGATCACAATTTATATTTGGTCTTTAAAGTCAGTCTTTAAGGCTGGGTGAGGTGGCTCACACCTGTAATCCTAGCACTATGGGAAACCAAGGCTGGTGGATTGCCCTGAGCTCATGAATTTGAGACCAGCCTGAGCCAGAGCAAGACTTCATCTCTAAAAATAGCTGGGCATTGTGGCGGTCAGTCTTTGTTTTATTTTTTTTAGAGACAGAGTCTCACTTTATTGCCCTCGGTAGAGTGCTGTGGCCTCATAGCTCACAGCAACCTCCAGCTCTTGGGATTAGGCAATTCTCTTGCCTGAGCCTCCCAAGTAGCTGGGACTACAGGTGCCTGCCACAACGCCCAGCTATTTTTTGGTTGCAGTTTGGCCGGGACCGGGTTCGAACCTGCCATCCTCAGTATATGGGGCTGACGCCCTACTCACTGAGCCACAGTTGCCGCTCTAAAGTCAGTCTTTAATCAAAGAAGGAGTTCAAGTCTTCTGAGATCAAAGAACATCATGACTATATTAATAAGAGAAGTTAATGTAAGGAATATAATTGATATTTTAATGAAAGTACATTTCATGCCTTGATTTCAGGGTGGTCTGGTGGTTGCTCACATACTCTCACAGACAGAGGTTCAGAGTGGGGAGAGAATGATGCCTTCTTACCCGTTACTGAAAATGTCTTAGTCCAGGCCATTCTGCCAGCTGCCTCTGAGGTACACTATTGATTTCATTTGTCTTCCAACATTTAGTTTTGGTCCTGGACCAACTATCTAGCTACGATGGAATTCTTCAAAAGTATCCTGCATTTTGTGCCAAGTGAACTCAATGATTGTTCCATTTGGAGAAATTTTTTCCGAGGCTCCATTCTTGTCTCTAAAGCCTACATATGCGAGAAGGAAATGCATGAGTTTCCATGTAGTAACACATACTTACGCTTCTCTACTTCTTTTCAGCTTTTAAAAACCATACCAATGTGACATTCAGATTAATTTTCAAATGTAATTTTTTAAATTTTGTTTAAAAATTAACATATAGTAAAATTGACTTTCTTTTGGTGTACAGTTTTATTAATTCAATACATGTCTAGTTTGTGCAGCCATCACCACAGTCAGGATGCAGAATGATATCACCGCAAAAAGCTCCCTGCTACCCTTTTATAGTTACCCTCTGTAACCCATAACCGTTGGAAGCCACTGATTTGTTTTTCATTCCTATAGTTTTCTCTTTTTGAGGATGTCATATAAATGGAAAAATAGAGTATATAAGCTTTTGAGATTGTATTCTTTTACTCGGCATAACATTTTGAGATTTATCCGAGTTATTGCGTGTATTGAAAGCTTGTTCCTGGGGCAGCACCTATGGCTCAAAGAAAGCTTGTTCCTTTTTTATTATTAAGTAGTAAGAGGACCATGGTTTGTTCACTCATTCACCCATTAAAGTACATGTCAACTGGGCATGGTGGCCAGTAATCACAGCACTCTAGGAGGTGGAGGCAAGAGGACCACTTGAGCTCAGGAGTGCAAGACCAGCCTGAGCAAGAGTGAGATCACGTTTCCACTAAATATAGAAAAATTAATGGGGCATTTGCAGCAGGCATCTGTAGTCCCCACTACTAGTGAGGCTGAGGCAGGAGGATCGTTTGAGCCTAGGACTTTGAGGTTGCAGAGAGCTATGATGACGCCATTGCACTCTATCTGGGCCACAGAGGGAGACTCTATCTCAAAAAAGAGAAAAAGTTCATTTGAGTTGTTTCCAGTTTTAGCAATTATGAATAGAGCTATTATAGACATTTGTATGTATAGATTTTTGTGTGAATATAGTTTTTATTTCTATTTAGTAGCTGTGAAAGGGATTGTTGGGTCATACCAACAATATATAGTACATTTTGACTTTATAGGACACTGCAAATTTTTTTTCCAAAGTGGCTGTACCACTTCCTATTTCTAGTAGCAATGTATGAGAGTTCACCTTACTTGTATAACTCAATGTTCCCAGCATTTTTAATTTAGCCCTTGTAATAGGTATTTAGATGTATCTTATCATGTCTTTAATTGGCCTTTTCCTGATGGCTAATGACACTGAACATAGTTTCACGTGCTTGTTTGCCATGATTGTGTCCTCTTGTGGAGTGTTTGTTGAAGTCTTTCACCCAGCTTTTTTTTTTTTTTCTTTGACATAAAGTCTCAAGCTGTTGCCCTGGGTAGAGTGCTGTGGCATCATAGCTCACAACAACCTCCAACTCTTGGGCTTAGGCGATTCTCTTGTCTCAGCCTCCCGGGTAGCTGGGACTATAGGTGCCCGCCACAATGCCCAGCTGTTTTTTGGTTGCAGTTGTCATTGTTGTTTAGCAGGCCCGGGTTGCACTCAAACCCACTAGCCTTGGTATATTTGGCTGGTGCCCTACTTGCTGAGCTACAGGCACTGAGCCTGTATTGTTTCCTTATTGTTGAGTTTTGAGAGTTCTTTATGTATTCACATCTGTCCTTTTTCAAATATGTGATTTGCGAATATTTTGCCCCCAATCTTTAGCTTATCTTTTCATTTTTTAATAGCATCTGTCATAGTACAAAAAATGTTTAATTTTGATCAAGTCCAGTTTATCAATTTTGTTCTTTTGCTGGGTTGTGCTAAGGTAAAACAAGTTTCTATTCTATGAAAGTGATGAAGTAACTTAAGAGATGGCAAGTTGACTTTTGTGGAAGGGTGCAAATGTTATATTATGGAAAGATACTGCTAATTAATACACTCCTTATTCCTGGGACGTACAGTACTTTCACTTAATCCAGGAGATAACTGGCTTACGTTTGTGTGTTCTTTTGTCACTAACACTGTGGTTATTGACACAGGTTCATGCAGAACTATGTAGGAAATTAGTCTTTAACCTTTGTTCTAATATCAAAAGGGTGATTTTTACATATATTTGGGGCTTTGGGGAGTGCTTGAGTTTGAATTTTGACTCCATTGGAATAGCATTAGGACCTTGATTGCTCATGGGCTCAGAATGAGTGTCATGGTTAAAAGCAAGAGCTGTCGTACTGGATTCGAATCCTGCTTCTGTTATTCACAGTGTAACTGCGGGTCAGCTTCCCTCGGTGCTCCAGTTTCCTCACCTGTGAATGGAAATGATAATAATAACAATTCTAATATCTACTTTATAGGGTCATTGTGAAGATTAAATTACAGTACAAAGTCTTTTCAGTAGCATCTGTCACACAGTGAGCATTCAGAAAAAGCTTCTTGTTGTTTTTATTAGTACTGAAGTAACTTTGTAGTAAAGTTTATTTTTTTTTTTTTGGTTTGTTTTTTTTTCAGTTTTTGGCCAGGGCTGGGTTTGAACCCACCACTCCTGGTATATGGGGCTGGTACCCTACTCCTTGAGCCACAGGCGCCACCCACTTTGTAGTAAGGTTTTTAAAACAAATGCTTTGGGATTATATTTTTAAGATGCAGAATAACCAAATATCACACTTCTTTTTTCTCTTTATACTTAACTGTTATTAGTAATCAATAGCTTATGAGAAGTATTTATATATGCTGTTTTACAAGGCAATTATCGGTTCATTTGGTATGATCAAATTTCATCTATATATAGATATATTTATCTATCTCAATTAGGACTCACGTGGTTTTAACTGCCTGAAATAGCAACCTAAAGTGGCTTAAGTAGGAAAAAATTTCTTGGCTTACCTAACTGCAAAGTCCAGGCACACTTAGCTAGATTCAGGGCTTAAGTGATATCATCGAGGCTCAGTTTCTCCCCATGAATTGATTCTGCCTTTTCCTGTGAAGACTTCAGTTGCTGACAGTCTGTTAGAAAAATGGCCACAGTATAATTCAACCCCTGTAGCTTCTAAGAATTTAGATGGGGCAGGAAAGAACATCTGTCTCTTTTCCAGAAGCCTTAGCAGAAGTCTCTGGGTGTCCCATTGGCTCTCAAGAATCATATGTCTTACCCTGCGCCAATCCTGTGTTGAGGGCTGTGAGGCTGGGATTGGCCAGTTCCTGCTACATGCCCCCCTGGAGCCTGGGGAGTTAGCTCTTCAGGAACCACATGGACTAAAAGTTGGGGAGAAATGAATTCTCAAAGGGAAATTATGGGCTTTTATTGCTAGGAAAGGGAGGGGACTGGGTGGCAAAACAGCTAACGTCCATTACGTGGTATTAGTCTCTTTTTATAGGTCAGCAACAGATCAGAAGAGTTAAAGGATTTGGATTAGAGTCTTGGTTTCTGATTTCAGAAGCTTTCTTGCCTGTGAAGTCACATCCTTCAAGTAAACGTTCCCTGCAGGGATAGGAGTTTGCAGGAAGTTACAGTGTTTTATATTCTTTTGGTGAAAGTTTGGATAATTTTTAACAGGAAGAGAAAGAATCAAGGCAGATGGGGATGAACCTCAGCAGTGGTTGGCTGTTGTCTTCCTATATCAGTGTGACTGAACTCCAGTGACTTCCATTCCCTCTCTGTCCCCATGGGAGAGATTCTTAGAGACCCAGCTTAGTCAGTGTCTGCCCTGGGATCCTGTTGTTATTTCCAGGCAGCAGGACAAACAAATGTACTTATTTGTCCAATGGCTATTGCATAATCACTATAAGTTTACACCAAAGGCCCTAGTATTAGAAAATCTTCCATACAAAACTTCCAGAAAATAAGCGAAAATAATTCCTCTGTCAAGTAGGTAAAGTGGTTACATAGAGTGATATTTGGTTTCTATATAATATTGTTATTTTAGATAAATAAAGTGATTTCAAGTTAGTATGAACTGAAAATTTAAAATTTTAGGGAGATAATAGCTAACATTTATTGGCTTATTATATGCCAGGCATTTTTTAAAGTGCTTTATATGCATTATTTCACTTAATCCTTAAATTAACTCTAGGAGGGGGGGTGTTATCTTCTTATCCACTTGGAGGTGAGCAAGTTGAGATAGTCCATGTTAAGTCACTTGCCTGGGACCATTCAGGGCTGGTGATGTGGCTGGTGCACTCTGAACACAGGTCCTCTGACTCCTTGTGTGTGCCCTGGGACGCTGTGCTACGCTCTTCCCCAGGGAGAGATTTTAGCTCGTGCCTTACTGGCTTTACTTTTCTTACTGCTTCTTTATGTGCTTGGCCAGATGTCGGTTGGGAGTTTTACATGGAAGATTTGCTAATCCTAGTGTCTTTGATATCCAGGGATTTTTATATCTAGTATTGTCGTTATCTGACAAGCAAACATTGTCTGTATCAGTAGTTCTCAACTGGGGCCTATCCCTGCTTCCCCACCCCATGCCAGAGCACTTACTAATGCCTGGAAACATTTTTCGGTTGTCACAAGTCAGGGGTTGTGCTATTGGCTTCTCATAGGTAGAGACAGGACTCTGCTAAACATCCTACAATACATAGGACAGCCCCACAGCAAAAAATTATCCAGCCCAAAGGGTCAATCCTGTTGCTATTTTATATCTGGTCCACATCATAATTTGGTAATTATTTTGTAATAATCATTCCTATGTCTAATGGCCTGAGTCACTACAGTAATACAGAAATCATTTTTGATTTTTTTTTTTTTTTTTTTTTGAGACGGAGCCTCAAGCTATCCTCCT
>NW_003852413.1:14452843-14455020 GCF_000181295.1 Otolemur garnettii | reverse complement strand
GCTTGTCCCATATGCTGAGGGTGGTGGGTTTGAACCCAGCCTCAGCCAAAACTGCAAATAAATAAATAAATAAAAATTTATTAAAAAAAAATTCCAAATTGAGAAAAGTAGAGTATTATTTTATTATTTTATACTCCATATATACATATGTTTATATAGTTCAATCCATATTGAACAAATGCTAACAGATACTACGGAAATCCTTTTTGAATTCTTCCTCATCTCGTCCTTTGGGTATTTCTGCATTTTTTGGTAAATCTCAAAGCTGAAGGGGCTTAGGCCTCTTCTAATGTCTGTCATCTTGCCACACTGCTGCTGTCTGTTGGCTGCCAGTCAGTGACTTTCTCCCTTCATCTCGCATGGCCGTGTATGGGCAGCAGATGGCTACAGAACAGCTAGGAGGGGAGGGGGCAGAGCAGGGGAGACTGGCACAGAGCATATATGCAGGCTGGAGAGAGATGGAAGGGACAAGTAAGTACCTCAGGGCTTAGCTGCTAAGGTGGAAGTTGGGAAAGAGCAGGAGAGCGGATAGGTGGGTGCAGGTAAGAAACATAGTACCCAAGTTTGACAGGTGTGGTGTTGAGGGCTCAGCGAGAACAACCTTAAGGCAATATTGGGAACGTCAGGCAAAGGATTTTAGGTCTTTTCTGTCCAGGTTTTCTGCTCTTGCTGTGTGAGTGACAGAGCTAGGGAGAAGTCATGAGTGAGCGCTCTCTGTCTCTTATTTAGACTATTCTAGTGGTGTCATTCATGGCAATGCCTACCATTTCTTCCCCTGCTGCAAGCCTGCAGTTTCTTCTCCTGCTAGCTAGTTCTTCATAGGACTTACATTTGATAGGTACCCTCTTTATTTAAAAACCTTCCATCTGCTCCACTAAAGCCATTTACTCCAGGGCTTTTTCCATGGAGTAAAGCCCTCCCCTCTCGTTCACTTTGAGGTCATTCGTAGCCCATCTAGCTCCTCTGATGTACCTTGAGTCTAAACCGTGTGTTTTTTTCGCTTGGTGATTCTGCTTGAACTCTTCTCTGAATTTGCTTTCTGTGTCATGTATGTGGTGAACTCCTATTCACTTTTTCAGATCAGGTCATGCCTTTGGGCAGATGGAGTAAGAATTTAATTTTATTTTTTGTAATTGTTCACTTGTGCTATAATTTATGCCTCTTGCTAGAATCTTGAGTTTCCTGAAAGCAGAGATGACAGGCCCCATCTTACATTCAGTGCTGCTACAGGGCCTGGCCCTCAGGAAATGTTTGCTGAATTGAATTAATGGGCAGTTCAAAGAGTTGCAGCCATTTTTTTAATTGGTGGTGAAAAGTCTTGCCTGGTATAGATTTTGATTTTCTTCAGCCACACTCATGGATTGTGAGACTGAAATTGGGAAACTAGAATTCGGAGGTTTAGATAGGAGAGATTTCTGCACCTTTGGTTAAAGAAAGGGAATCTTTTATAGTTTGTTGTATACCTGGTAACATTTATAGTCAAGTTTCACGTGCAAATTTGGTTCATTTATGTATTTGATGTATTGTTAGCATGATCCTGGCTTCTGGTTGGCATTTTGCTTGGATCTTAGTAAAGACTTCATAAAATATCAAAGAGAAGTATAGATTTTTGTAGCATCAAAAGCTGCTGCTTAGCTGTGACCTTGATCAAAAGGCTAGTGGAGAGTAACTATTCAGATAGATAATTAAGCCAGCTGAGATCGGAATGACACTAGAATTCATAATTAATAAGTTTTTAAAACGTTCTCTTGTTCTTTCTCCCTGTCTTTAGGAGTTTTGTCCCTGAGTCATGGAAGACAGAAGAGCTGAAAAGTCATGTGAACAAGCATGTGAATCACTTAAGAGGCAGGACTATGAAATGGCCCTCAAGCACTGTACAGAGGCCCTTCTTTCTCTTGGCCAGTGCTCCATGGCAGACTTCGCGGGGCCTTGTCCATTGGAGATAGAACGCATCAAAATTGAGAGTCTTCTTTACAGAATTGCCTCATTCTTGCAACTGGTGAGTAAACACTGTTGATAAGCCAATACTAGGTTCTATTGAAGTGGCCTTTTTCACTGAGTGTGGACTATGCAGATGAGCTGAAGAGATGTGAATGAAGTGGCTGGTGATTGCTGGATATTTTTTTTTTTTTTTTTTTTTTTTGAGACAGAGCCTCAAGCTGTCCCCCTGGGCAGAG
>NW_003852413.1:14450262-14451507 GCF_000181295.1 Otolemur garnettii | reverse complement strand
CCTTAGGTGTACGTGGCTGGCGCCTTAGCCGGTTGAGCTATAGGCGCCGAGCCGAATGAGCTGATTTAACAGGGATTGTTATAAAAGGATCAAAGTAGATGCAATGAGACTAGTTTAGAGACTATTGGGATAATCCGGGCCACAGTCGCTCAGACCAAAGTGTTAGCAGTAGAGCTAGGTTCTGGTCGAAAGTTGAAGGTAGGAGTAATAAGGTTTCCTAGGGTACTGCATGCAGGGAACGTGAGAGAGCAGGTCGTGGTTACGGACCTCACCTTTTGTTGTCTGAGCAATTGAAAGAATGGAGTTATCTTTAACACTGGTCAGAAGGCAGTAGTGGGGGGCAGATTTTGTGGGGAAGGTTGGGGGTTCAGTGTTGGACATAATTGGGCGTGAGATGTCATTCAGATATCCAGCTGGAGGTGCTGAATAAGCAGCTGCGTGTGCAAGTGTGGAGTTTGGAATGGAGATGCTATATCATGTTTGAGCGTGGGTATAGTCACCAAGGGAGTGAGTGTTGGTAGAGAAGAGGAGAGGACCGAGGGCTCAGTCTTATGACCCTACAGGGTTAATACGTTGGGGAGAAGAGGAGGATCTGGCAGGGAACCTGAGAAGCAACCCCAGAGGTAAAGGAAAAATGAGAGAGTACAGTGTTCTGCTGGCCACGGGAGGAAAGTATTGGAAAGGGAGGGAACGTTCAGTAGCGTCAGTGGCTGGGAAGAGATTAGGCAATGTATCCAAATGGGTACGCATGAATGCAGAATCTCTCTCCAGATGGATACAGTGGAGGTCAGTGGTGACCTTGATGACAGCAGCTTCCTTGGAGTGATGGGTACAAAACTGATAAAGGGGACTTAATAGAGAATCAGAGGAACGGAACTGAAATGTATTGAAGTTGACAACTCTTGAGTTTTGCCACAAAGAGATACCAAGAAAAAAAAAAAAGAAAAAGTAAATGGTGGCTAGTGAAGACAAGAGAAGGATTTTTTAGTTTTTAAAATTATTTTTATTTTTTTTTGAGACAGTCTCCTTATGTTGCCCTCAGTAGAGTGCAGTGGCATTGTAGCTCATAGCAACCTCAAACTCTTGGGCTTAGGCAATTCTCTTGCCTCAGCCTCCCGAGTTGCTGGGACTACAGTTGCCCATCATGACACCTGGCTATTTTTTTGTTGTATTTTGGCCAGGGCTGGGTTTGAACCTGCCACCCTCGATATATGGGGTCAGTGCCCTACCCAGTGAGCCACAGGC
>NW_003852413.1:14445563-14450242 GCF_000181295.1 Otolemur garnettii | reverse complement strand
CTTAGGCAATACTCTTGCCTCAGCTTCCCGAGTAGCTGGGACCAGAGGCGCCCACCACAATGCCTGGCTATTTTTTTGTTGCAATTTGGCCAGGGCTGGGTTTGAACCCACCACCCTCGATATATGGGGTCAGTGCCCTACCCACTGAGCCACAGGCGCCACCCTTAAGTGATTCTCTTGCCTCAGCCTCTGAGTATCTGGGGCTACAGGCTCCCGCCACAACACCCGGCTATTTTTTAGTTGCAACTGTCATTGTTTAGCAGGCCCGGGCTGGGTTTGAACCTACCAGCTGCAGTGCATGTGGCCAGCACCCTAACCCAGAGCTATAGGCGCCAAGCCAAGGATTTTTTTAGATATTAGAAATAACAGCATATTCATTTATAGGACTGAACCGATCAGGCGAAACATTAGCAATACAAGGAGAAACTGAGGAGGCCTTCTGGGTGCCGCTCTTGCCTAGGCCGTAGAGCGCGTCTGTGTAAGTGGTAGAGTTGACTTTAGGCAGGAGCGCTGAGAGTTTATCTGGTTAACAGGTGGAAGGAAAACAGTATGTGCAGGGAGTGGTTCCGTATGGTGGTGACAGTGGAAATTCTCTTTTGGAAGCTTCAGTTTTCTCAGTAAAGCCATTGGCCAAGAAGGAGGTGCTGGTGAGTTGAAGGTAGAGAAGGTGGGTGGTAGGAGCAGACTGGTGGACTAGGAAAGGGTACTCTGCTGCTGGTCTGCGGAGCCGCGTGAAACCCTCGGAGAGCACACCAGTTAGTTAGCTGTGCTCTGTGAGACTCTGTTAAGTTCACAGCATTAATGATTAAACTTGGAAACAAAGCAGAGCTTCTCTTTGATAACATCCCTGTTAAAAGTTATCTCATGTCTTTTATTTTGCAGAAGAACTATGGGCAAGCCGATGAAGATTGTAGGAACGGTATGTTTAAAAATAATACTTTTTTTCTGATTTGAAAATTTTGAATTATTTAATTGAGTAATGTTTAAAATTTGCTTGCCCCCTCCTAATTTCAAAAGTGTTTATGCTATTTAAAAAAAGAACCTTACTGTGGTGGTTAGTAACTGATTTGGATGATAACTTTGCTGCCAGGATAGGAAGACTTGTGAACTTTGCTCCTGTTCATGAATGTGGGGGGCAGGTGGTGTTCTTAGTACTCCCCTGAGCACATCGATAATGTGTCCCTTGAAAGTTTGTGTGAGTAGTTTCAGTCAATAGGAGCCAATGTTTAAGAAATGTAATATCCATTGATTAAAATGTTAAATTTGGATGCATTGAAAAGGATGGGCCTGGTGGTGCTTGTGGCTCAGTGGGTAGGGCGCCAGCCCCATAAACCGAGGGTGGTGGGTTTGAACCCTTCCTCGGCCAAACTGCAACAACAATAAAAAAATATAGCCGGGCATTGTAGGGGGCATCTGTAATCCCAGCTACTCAGGAGGCTGAGGCAAGAGAATTGCCTGAGCCCGGGAGTTGGAGTTTACTGTGAACTGTGATGCCATGGCACTCTACCGAGGGCAATAAAGTGAGACTCTGTCTCAAAAAAAAAAAAAAAAAGAAAGAATGTTTTGCAGTGCTTTTTCCTGTTTTCTTTTGCTCTGGAAATTGAGATTAATAAGATTCTTGCTCTCTCGGTCGTAGTTTAGGAATTCCCCTCTTTGTGGTCGCTATTTCACTAGAATGAATCTAGGAGACAGGCCAGTGCACATTCTCACACATCCTTGGTATAACTTCATGCACAGCTCAGTGATTTGAATAATAGGATGCTTCATTTATCCAGAATTCAGGGGTGGTGCTGCTGAGGTATTTAACATAAATTTTCTTTTTTCTATTTAGTCCTTTGTGTCAACACTTTGAAAAATATTGCCTATTTGTGTTGTAAACCTTATAAAACTATATTACATACTCTGAGAGTGTATTGGACATAATTCAGCCATTCATTAAACCTTCAATGACCTTTTGGTGAACCTCACTTTATAGAATTTTATGCTTTGGGAGTTAATGAGAATTTGAGAGATACCTAGTATAATATTCCTTTGAAAAAAATCTTTGCCGTCTTTGAACATTTAAAAATTCCTAGTAAGCAAATAGTAGTAAGTCAAATAATATGGAAGAATATGGAGAAGGGAGTAATTTCTCCTTCTTCCCTCATCTGAAGAAGTCATTGTTATTTGTTTACTGTATGAGAAATGTCTTTTGAACCCTTTTTTACATGCAAATGCTTATATAGAATTTTTCCTTTAAAAATGAATTTGTGGTCATCACAAAACACCTTTCTTTTTAATGTACCATAGATCATGAATATCTTTCTAAATTAATATACCAGCTTCAATTTCTGTACAATACTCCATAGTGTGGATATAATATAATTTATTTAACCATTCCCATATCATTATTATTATTATTATTTTTTGAGACAGAGTCTTAAGCTGTTGCACTGGGTAGAGTGCTGTGGGGTCATGGCTCATAGCAACCTCCAACTCTTAGGCTCAAGCAATCCTCTTCTGTCAGTTTTTCTATTTTTAGTGGTGGGGAAGGTGTCTCACTTTTTGCTCAGGCTGGTCTCGAACCTTTGAGCTGAAGGTGTCCACTTGCCTCAGCCTCCTTGAGTGCTAGGGCTATAGGTATGAGCCATTGTGCCCGCCAACCATTCCCATATTAGATGTTCAGGTGGTTTTAGTTTTTAGTTTGCCATTAGTCATCCTGTATTAAGTATATATCCTTTATTACTTTTGCCCTTGTTTCTGTAGGGTAGTCCTTAAAGTTGGATTTCTGGGTTAAGGAGCATTTAGACACATAATTTTAGTAGATCTGTCAGATTAGTTTCAGACACACACACTCACAGCAATATGTGATAATGCCTAGTTCCTGTAATCTTACCATCACTAAAACCCGTCTGTCTTGAAATTTTATCAGACTCGTGTGAGAAAAATAGTCCTTCTTCCTTTAATTTTCTCTTCTCTAAGTGCTAGTGAAGTTGATGCAGTCTTCTTATTTTGGAAATGTACAAACAAAAGTCCCTTAAGGTTAATTGACTTGAGAAGAGTCACAGAGCTGTAAGTGCCTTTGGTGAAGGAGCATATGTAAATATGTTAGCATTTTACTTGTAGGTACTGTTTTACAACTTTTACCAAAATAAAAGCGTAACCAGTGTGTAAGATAAAGTTGTAACAGGTATGCTCTTGTGGTTTGGTGGAGAATGAAGTGGAATGCAGCATGGTAATGAGTTCGTATCCTTTGACCCACTAATCTTATTTCTGGGATACTATCCCAAGTAAATAATCCCAAAGAGGAAAAGACTTGTGTGCAGAGTGGTGTTCATTGCAGTGCTGTGTGTAAAAGTGAAAAATCGGTTAGCTTGCAAGAAGGAAGGAGTTCGTGAATAACATTCTGTGCATTCCTCTTTATGTGAAAAGTACAGATTTGGAAAAGAGTCATTTTTTTTTATTAAATGCATAAATAGTATATACCAAGTTGTTCATATGAAAAAGATACTTGGGAATTTTGGCCGAGATTATATGTGTGTGTTGGTGGTTAGTAAAGTTATGATACTGTATGTATTGTTTTCCTCTTTTCACCTTTTAGTAACATTATTTTTGTGTGGGATAAAATACTATGGGTAGGCAGCCAGTTACGAACAAGAAGCAAGATGAGAACCTTGGATTTTGTTGATTATGTGGAGCTTTACTGTAATGCTGAGATGCTTCCAAGGATAGCTGCAGATAGCTCCTATCTTTAGCACGCCAGACCGTTGACTTCTTCTGTTTGCATTTTATGTACAGTGTAGTCTTGATGTCTGTTCTCTTACGTCAGGCTATCAGTTTGCAGTCCTTGCAACTCTCAGCGCGCCTCACTGCAACTACCCTCCCCCTCTTCTCTGCTGGCTGCTTCTGACCTACCATGGGTTAGGAAATCAGACCAGCAGTCTTGAAATTTAAAATCTTAACCTTTTTTTTTTTTTTATAGTGAAACATTTAAAACATACAGGAAGGTAGAAGAAATGTAATAAACATTCATATTTTCACAAGTAAGTTTGAACAATTAGTGTTTTGCCATATTTATTCATTTTTTTAAAAAAATAATTAGATGTCATGACATTTACCCCTAAATACTTTATATACATCTTTAAAAATAAGTCCATTACTATATAACGGCAGTATTGTTGTTAACCTAATAAAATTGGCAGTAATTCTCTAATAATATCTAAAACCAGATGTATAATCAGATTTACCTGGTCATCCCCAAAATGTATTTTATGGCTGATTGGTTTAGAACAGGAACTAAAGTCTGAGGAAAGAATCAAGAGCATCTTGAAAATAAAATACATAGTCTCTAAGTTCATGGGTTTGAGTTTTAAGTTCAGTGTTATGTTCTGGATATTGAAGATTGCTAAGCCAGTCACTATGGGATAAGTGAGGAGGTTAAGTTAGTTTTCATTATCTGAATACAAATTGTATTTGGCATAACAGGAAAACTTCCATGAGACAGTGATATTTTTCTGCCTTTGAAATATTCATTATATAGGAACATTATTTAATACTAAAAGAATGAAGGACGTAAATGGAGAAAGTGAAATCAAAATATTCTTATCAACTAAAAGAATATGGTACTGCATGTAATGTATAGGTCAAACTTTGTTGTTACAAACATCAGTCAAAACTTATTTTTTTTTTTTTTTTTTTTT
>NW_003852413.1:14444072-14445380 GCF_000181295.1 Otolemur garnettii | reverse complement strand
TCATTGTTGTTTGGCGGGTCCGGGCTGGGGATTCGAACCCGCCACCCTAGGTGTACGTGGCTGGCGCCCTAGCCGGCTGAGCCATAGGAGCCGAGCCAACTTTTTTTTTTTAAGACAGTTTCACTATGTCACCCCCTGTAGAGTTCAGTGGTGTCACAGCTCACAGCAACCTCAAACTCTTGGGCTTAAGAAATTCTCTTACCTCAGCCTCCCACATAGCTGGGACTACAGGTGCCCACCACAATGCCCAGCTATTTTTTTTGTGTGTGTGTAGTTGTCATTGTTGTTTGTCAGGCCTGGGCTGGGTTTGACCTGCCAGCCCAGGTGCATGTGGCTGGCACCCCAGCTACAGTCTCCAAGCCAGTCATAACTTTTTATAGGGCTGCAAGATTTTTATTTTATTAGTTTTTGAGATGAGGTCTCACTCTGCTATCCAGACTAGAGTACAGTGGCCTCATTATAGCTTATTTGTAACCTCACACTCCCGAGCCCTAATGATCCTCCTAACTCAGCCTCCCAAATAGCTGGGACTGCAGGTGTGTGCCTCTACACTTGGCTAATTTTTCTGTTTTTTTGTAGAGATAGGTCTTGCTATTTGCTCAGGCTGTTCTCAAACTTCTGGCCTCAAACAATCCTCTGGCCTCACCCTTCCAGGATTACAAGTGTGAGCCATTGTGTCTAGCTAGGTTGTAAGATTTTTAAACCCTAGCTCAGAATTTCCTTACTTTAAGAAATCATTATTACAAACAAAGAAGTTGGGTCATGTTTAATGTTCATCGTGGTGATACTTGGCCTGTGAAGTAATTGATTCAGTTACCAGTGACCCATAGAGTCTTAACTGTATTAAAAAAGGCATATTGATATTGGGGGTGGTGCCTGCAGCTCAAAGGAGTAGGGCACCAGCCCCATATATTGGAGGTGGCGGGTTCAAAATTGACCCCGGCCAAAAACTGACCCCCCCCCCCCAAAAGGCATATTGATAGGTGACTGATTGAAACTTCTACACTAACCCTGGGGGAAAAGTGGCATCTATAATCACTTTTCTTCTCATGAGAGTTTTATTAAATAGTTTTTATGATAATGGAAAAATTCTTTTTGCAAAAATACTTAGTTAATGGGGTAACAGTATTTATTCAGAATTATCTCAGGTTCAGGCCTTCTGAAATATATTATTTTATTTAATCATGTATTATCATTCCAGTTTTACAGATGAGGAGCCAGGCTTTGTGGGATGAAGTAACTTGCTTAAGAGCATGGAGCCAGTCCAGAATGGAACTGTGGTTTTTTTTTTTTTTTTTTTTTTTTAGA
>NW_003852413.1:14438471-14443989 GCF_000181295.1 Otolemur garnettii | reverse complement strand
CCCAAGTAGCTGGGACCACAGGCGCCCGCCACAGCGCCCGGCTATTTTTTGGTTGCAGCCGTCATTGTTGTTTGGCGAGTCCAGGCTGGGGATTCGAACCCGCCACCTTAGGTGTACGTGGCTGGCGCCTTAGCCGGTTGAGCTATAGGCGCCGAGCTGGAACTGTGGTTTTGAAGTGAGGTTTTTCTAATCTGAAGGGTCTTTTTTCTCTTTATCCTCAGCTCCTGCTTGTATATATTCAGGGTTTTGCAGACATTATTCCATTTGATATAATAAACTTCAAAAAAAGGCAAAAAAGAACTATTTTATTCTTATTATTTTTTTCTTTTTGTAGAGACAGGGTCTTGCTCTGTTGCCCCAGCTGGAGTGCAGTGGCATCATCAAAGCTCACAGTAACCTCAAACTCCTGCAATTCTCTTGCCTCAGCCTCCGGAGTAGCTGTGACTAGAGCCTGGAGCCACCATACCTGTTGATTTTTCTGTTTTTGTAGACAGATGTCACTCTTGCTCAGGCTGTTCTGGAACTCCTAAACTCAAGCAATCCCCTTGCCTCAGTCCCCCAAAGTGCTAGGATTACAGGGGTGAGCCACCATGCCCAGCCTTATTCTAGAAATGAAAGAGTTGAGGCTCAGGATCATTGTTAAGTGGAGACACAAATTGGATGTTCAAGTTCATTCAGTGTTTTTTCTATTTCTGAGGCTTTTAAAATAGGCATGCAGTTCACTAACATTTCTTAATTCACTATACTTTATATTCAGTTACATTACTTTTTTTTAATTTGATAGTATTGGGGTACAAATATTTTTGGTTACGTGGAGCACTTTTATAATGCTTGAATCATGGTTATAAGTGTGCCCGTCACCCAGACAGTGTTCATTATACCTGTTAGGTAGGTTTTTGCCCATCCCCCTGCTTGATTTCTGTTAAGTTTTACTTCCTGTAAGCACATGCATGCCCTTCAGTTAGTTTCAGTTTAATAGTGAGCATATGCTGTATGCGTTTTTCCATTTTTTAGATACTTCACTTAGGATAATGGTCTTTGGTTCCATCCAAATTGTTGCAAAAGGCATTAAGCCATCCTGCTTCACAGCTGAGTAGTATTCCCTGTTATACATACACCACATTTTTATTAATCCACTCACAAACTTATGGGCACTTAGGTTGATTATGTATTTTTGCAATTGTGAATTGTGCTACAGTAAACATTCCAGTACAGGTGTCTTTGATAAAATGACTTCCTTTCCTTTGGGTAAATACCCAGTAGTAGGATTCCTGGATCAAATGATAGGTTCACTTTTTAGTTCTTTGGGTATCTCCATACCATTTTCCATAGAGGTTGTACTAATTTGCAGTCCCCCCATGGTGTAGAAACATTCCTTTATCTCTGCATCCATGCCAGCATCTTTTTTTTTTTTTTTGGATTCTTTAATAAAAGTCATTCTTGTTGTAGTTTTAATTTGTATTTTCCTGATGATTAATGACATTGAGCATTTTTTCATGTTGGTAATTTGTCTTATTTTGAAAACATTAACTGTTTTTCAAAATGTCATGTATTATATAAGCTTTATTTCCTGATTTATTTTTTTTTTTTTTTTTTGAGACAGAGCCTCAAGCTGTCCCCCTGGGCAGAGTGCCATGGCATTACAGCTCACAGCAACCTCCAACTCCTGGGCTCAAGCGAGTCTCCTGCCTCCGCCTCCCAAGTAGCTGGGACCACAGGCGCCCGCCACAACGCCCGGCTATTTTTTGGTTGCAGCCATCATTGTTGTTTGGCGGGTCCGGGCTGGGGATTCGAACCCGCCACCTTAGGTGTACGTGGCTGGCGCCTTAGCCGGTTGAGCTATAGGCGCCGAGCCTTCCTGATTTATTTTTAACTTTTTATTTCAAAATAATTACAGAGTCACAAGAAAATTGCTAAGATAAGGGCTAGGCCTGGTGGTTCACGCCTATAATCTCAGCACTCGGGGAGCACTCAGGTGGATCACCTGAGCTCACCAGTTGGAGACCAGCCTGAGTTAGAGTGAGACCATGCCTCTAAAAATAGCTGGGTATTGTGGCAGGCGCCTATGATGCCAGCTACTAGGGAGGCTGAGGCAAGAGAATTGCTTGAGCCCAGGAGTCTGAGGTTGCTGTGAGCTGTGATGCTATGGCACTCTGTTGGGGGTGAGGGAGTGACAAAGTGAAATGCTGTCTCAGAAAATTGCAGATAGTACAGAGAAGCCCACTGACCCCCAGTGGTTCCATCTCATGTAACTACAGAACTGTATGAAAATCAGGACATTAACATTAGTACAAGTGTGTCTATTCTGTGTCATTTTGTCATGTGTTCATTTATGTAACTATCAGCATAAAAAGGTAGAGAACTGTCTCATCACCAAGATGCTGTCTCTTTATAGTGATACCCAGCGCCCTTTCTCACCACCATTCCTAACCCTAGGAGACCACTAATCTTTTGTTTGTCTCTAGATCCAAACAGCTGGATTAAGATGCTTTTGTGTGTCAGTTCTGTTTATTGCCTCGTAGTATGGCTGAACCACAGCTTGTTCTGCAACAAGAGTTTAAGGTTTTATGGGATGGTATCTTGACTTTCACTTTTAATTTCCCCATTATGCCTCTTAACTATTTTTACATAAATGTTTTCTATTTAAGTTGACAGGAATACAAAGTTAAGTTATAGGAATACTAATTTGGGGACAATACAGATCAGGGAAGTGAAAGTTTATTTGAGTTAAGTTTCAGGACTATTAGCCTCTAAATATGTAAATCATTTCCTTGGTATGAAGTGATGTCTAGTAGTCTTTGAATTTACGTAAACTAAATTGCAGGAGTCTCATAATGGTTGTATGACTATCTGCTCTAGGCACTTTCTGATTTATGGAGAGTACTCTAATCAAAAATTTTTTTTATGTATTTCATGTTGGTTTTGACTCATGGAATATTTGTTAGTGTTAACTTTGCATTAACTGTATTGCATTTATATATCAAAGGAGATTTTAAATGAATGGTACTTTCCTTTATAAAATCTTGGTAAATATTGTACCAAAGGGGGAACTGAAATTAAAGATTTCTGTGAACACCTGAAAGCAGAGCTCTCTGCTGTAGAGCAAGGAAAACTGTCCGAAGAGTAGCAAAATGAGCTTTCTCAGTAAGCAAATTAATAAAAAAGAAAAAAGCAAGTAAGCAAATTAATCATGGAAACAATGAAGGAAGGTAGCGCCTTAGCAGAAGATTTGAAAATGTCTTGACTTTTTCACGCTCAGGATTTCCTTCGAGTGTTTACAACTGAGAGGGCGAGATATTGACTTCTGCAGCTGAGTCAGTACCAATGGAGGAGTTTTAACAAAAAGTACAGTTAAACATCTTAATCCAGCTGTTGAACAGTTAACAGGGGTTAGCTTTGCTGTAAGTCTACAGCGAATACACCTCTGAAATTAGGATGGTTTATAAAGGGAAGTTGAAGGCAGCAAATTTTTTATTTCTCATGCACATATCATTTTAACTGGGCCTTAAGTAAAAACTTTATTCCTGCATGTAGATGAATGAAATAAAACCTTTTATGATGTTCTAGGGAACCAGATTTCAGGTTTGTTTTTATGCTTACTTGTGTTGTCAGCTTTTTACTGTATGTAATTATTTTATATCTGTATAGTAATGAGGAAATTGAGGGCCATTAAAAGAATTAGCTGTAACAATTTAAACTGGACCACTGAAAGTAAACAAAGAAATGACCTGTGTTTCTACAGCATGAAAACATTCAGAAGGCAGAAGTCAATCGAGTCTTTCCAATGAACTGTAGTCAAAGAAAAGGGTACTTGCGAAAATAATGAGATTTTAACTTTAGAGCTCATTGTACACCCGAGGAGGCGCTATGAGATATCCTAAAGATCTTTTGTGGCTAGATTAAAGACCACATATTGAAAGAAGAAAGAAGCCAGGGATTAAAAAAAAGTATATTATATCATTTAAACCTGGAGATGAAATATTCAAAAGCGGTCTAGGCGATACCTAATTTTGAATAACATTAAAGGTTTTTATTTTTCATCTTCGTTTTATAAAGGAAACATTTTATCTGTAAAAGACCTTGGTGGAAGGGAAATAAAATGCCACAAAAGCTTTAGCTCCCATGTCCTACAAAGCATTCATTTATTACAGTGAGAAGAAAGACGAGGACCAGGGGAAACATTGCAGGGGAGGAGAATGATAGAGGGGAAAACTCCCCAAAGGGACACTCGGAGATATTGCCCCTGGTTCCTGATCGTTACACTTTCTGATACCTGCAGTAAATGGTCATTTTAACCTCAGTTAGTAACTTAATTGAGGCCTTAATTGAGGTTTATAGTCTGTTTATATGCTTTTGCTTTTCTTCTCCAAAGTGTATATGTGTGCGTACGGCAAGGGATTTTATTGTCAAAAAGTAAATAGCTGATATGTTGGAAGGGAATCTGTTTTCATATTTTGATTCAGCCCTGAAGTTTCTGAGAGTATGATGATAACTGAGCACTGAATGATTTGACTTCATTAATGACTAATGGATTTAGTTGATGTGGTAGGGAGTAAATTTCTTTTGAAAATATTTGGAAAAAATACCTTGATAGTCTAAGCTCTTCAATAAAGCACTTTAGAAAAAACTAAAGATTTGATAAAAGAAATAATATTCATATCTCTAAAAAATAGAGTTTGATATTCAACATTTGGGGTGGTGCCCGTATCGCAGTGGGCAGAGTGCCGGCCACATACACCAAGACCCAGTAGGTTCGAACCCGGCCTTGGCCAGTTAAAACAACAATGACAACTGCAACAACAGCAACAACAAAAATAGCTGGGTGTTGTGGTGGGCGCTTGTAGTCTCAGCTACTTGGCAGGCTGAGGCAGGGGAATCACTTAAGCCCAAGAGTTTGAGGTTGCTGTGAGCTGTGATGCAATGGCACTCTACTGAGGGTGACAAACTGAGACTCTGTCGTAAAAAAAATAAAAAAAATTCAACATTTGCTGTACTTGAAGCTTGTTTTAAGATTACCTTTCTTATCGTTGGTAATCTTTTATAAGCAAGGATAATTACTTTTGAATTTTTACTTATTTTTTAATAGGAGTTACCTTTTAATTGTTAATCCTTTTCTTATGATAGCCAGAAACTATCCGACTATTAACAAAGACCTTTTTACTGAAACAGTTGAATGAATATTCCTGTAGTGGTCATTCAGTTTCTAGTCCAAAACATTCTCTAGGACATGTTCCAAGTGTTAGACAGTATTAGAAAAACTTAAGCCTGAAAGGGGTTAGGGGCTGCGACACAGCTGAGGTGTACAGACTTCCTCCTGTGACTCCTGACAGGCAGAGGGAGCATTGCACAGAAGAGTCTCACAGGTAGTTGGTGGGAAGAGAACTTATCTGCAATGAATTGTAACTTTTTAACAACTGTTCAAGATTAGATTACATTTCTAATGTTATCACTTTTGGCAAGGTCAATTATTGTAGTTGAGACAAGTTAAATAATGGCACTAGGCCATACTTTTTTTTTT
>NW_003852413.1:14435479-14437926 GCF_000181295.1 Otolemur garnettii | reverse complement strand
CTCTGCCTCCCAAGTAGCTGGGACCACAGGCGCCCGCCACAACACCTGGCTATTTTTTGGTTGCAGCTGTCATTGTTGTTTGGCGGGTCCAGGCTGGATTCGAACCTGCCACCTTAGGTGTACGTGGCTGGCGCCTTAGCCGCTTGAGCCACAGGCACTGAACCAACTGAACTGCATTTAAAGGAAACGGCAGGAAGGACATATGCCAGTACTGCTTCTTGTCTAAAAGGGACACAGAGAAAAGGGAAACCTGATTTGACAAATACCGAAACATTCAAACACCAATGTAGTGGAAGAACCCTTGCAAAATAAATTATAGCAAACACCTTGTACCCAACCAAAAACTATTTTATAAAATATTATGTGATTTAGTACAATTTAAACATGACTTAATCATCTAAAGTTGAAATATTCTTAGAGTTTTTTCATTCTCCCAAAATGTTTTAGCTCTTTACAACTAGCTTTATAGTATCCTATTTACTAAAAAGGAACTAAGATATTTCCTTAACAGTTCTCAATACTGCTTTAGGCTCAGCGCCTGTGGCTCAAGTGGCTAAGGTGCCAGCCACATACAACTAAGGTGGTGGGTTCGAATCCAGCCCGGACCCGCCAAACAACAGTGATGGCTGCAACCAAAAAATAGCCGGGCATTGTGGCAGATGCCTATGGTGCCAGCTACTTGGGAAGCTGAGGCAGGAGACTTGCTTGAGCCCAGGAGTTGGAGGTTGCTGTGAGCTGTGATGCCCCAGCACTCTACCCAGGGGGACAGCTTGAGGCTCTGTCTCCAAAAAAAAAAAATACTGCTTTAAAATTTTTAGAAGGGAAAGGCAATACATACAGAACTCCTTACTTATGCAGAGACTGTGCTAGATGTTTTATATAATTAGTATAGTAAATCTTTACAACAAACTTCTTATTCTTTTTTATTTGTTTGTTTGTTTGTTTAGAGACAGTCTTGTTTTGTTGCGTCACAGCTCACAGCAATCTACAGCTCTTGGGCTTAGGTGATTCTCTTGCCTCAGCCTCCTGAGTAGCTGGGACTACAAGTGCCCGCCACAACTCCTGGCTATTTTTATGTCACAGTTTGGCTGGGGCCGGGTTCGAACCCACCTCCCTTGGTATATGGGGCCAGCACCCTATTCACTGAGCCGCTGGTGCTGCCCAACCACAAACTTCTGAGATAGCTGTTGTCCCCTCCATTTTACAGAGGAGGAAACAGGCTTAGCAAATGTAACTAACTTAGACCTTAGTAGGATTATTGCTTTTCTTCAAAGCATTTTACTCAACATTATTTCATTTATATATGTTTCTATTTTACAGATGGCCTCATTGAGGTCCAGAGAAATAAAGTGACTTGCCTAAGATCATATTTGAATAGTGTGAGAATAGTAAGATTTGAGGGAGACGTGGGGTTACCTGGGAATTTTATAAGATGCTTAAGACGTTCTTTAAGACATTCATTAATATGTACCTCATGACTTTATTGTACTTATTCCCTTATTATACATAGCAGTGATCCAGTGACAGTTGAGTAGATGAGTGATCTGTAACATGGATGCAGTGAGTCAGCAGGTTGGATCAAACTAAAATAATTTGAAAAAAAACTTTCATACAAAGACTGCAACTTTCAATTTAGTAATCTGACTTAATAAAGAATATATACGGAAAGATGTTTATTATTATCGTCATCATTATTATTTTTATTGAGGCAGGGTCTTGCTCTGTTACCCAGGCTAGACTGCAGTGGCCTGATTGTAGCTCATTGTAACCCTGAACTCTGGGGCTCAAACAATATGCCCACCTCAGTCCCAGCAGTGGCTAAGCACTATAGGTGCATGCCACCATACCAGGCTTGTTTTAAGACTTTTTAGTAGAGATTAGCTTTTGCTGTGTGGCCCGGACTGGTATTGAACTCCTAAACTCAAGCAGTCCTGCCTTGGCCTCCCAGAATATTGGGATCATAGGCATGAGCCAACCCACCTGGCCTGAATATTATTTTTAATAGTGGAAAATTGGAATTATTCTGGAACAAAGGAATGGTTGAATAAATTGATGGTAGTTGATGGAACATTAGCCAATAATATGGTAAGTATAAACACTCTAATAACATGGACAATATTGAATGTGCTGAGGGGAAAAAGCAGAATACAAATTGTCATGTTTGCATCATTTGCAATCATGTAAAAGTTATGTAAATATTGATAAAAATTCAAGGAGAACATGAATAAATGAAAGCTGTCCAGTTGAGTGGTGAGATTATGTAGGATTTTATTAGTGTTATAATGTTAATTGTGTAATAAACCAATATGAGGGGATATGCAGAACAAAAATAAGTATATTCTGAACATATCCACTGTACTTTAAAATATATGGCATATTATATTGATACTTAGACATTTCTTTGGAAGCAGAAAAATATAATTTTCTTTCTTTCTTTTTTTTTTTTT
>NW_003852413.1:14432221-14434384 GCF_000181295.1 Otolemur garnettii | reverse complement strand
CACAGGCGCCCGCCACAACGCCCGGCTATTTTTTGGTTGCAGCCATCATTGTTGTTTGGCGGGTCCGGGCTGGGGATTCGAACCCGCCACCTTAGCTGTACGTGGCTGGCGCCTTAGCCGGTTGAGCTATAGGCGCCGAGCCAGAAAAAGGCTAATTCTTAATTGCTTGGGAATATCTAATGTTGAGATTCGCCGTTTCTGTTCTTATGCATTTTAATGGCATAGGGCCTTGTGTCTCTGCCAAGAATGCGAGAACTTTACTCAGCTAGTAAATCCTCATTTACCCAGAAACCACAGATTGAACAGTGGCACTCTCTTCCCTGGAGAGCTTTAGGATTGTTTTTCCCTGTGACTTTTGTGTGATCCTGACGGCCTGTCGCCTGAAGGAGGTTTGATAAGTTCTTTGCTACATGTTTTTTCTTGTCCTTCTGTGCAAGTCTTGGGCAGAACTGGCACACTACTACCTTCCTCCAGTATTTGAAGTTACTCTTTCAGCAGATAAGAAGCCCTGCTTGTGATAGCGTGTTAATATTCTAATCAAGGAAAAAGGCATTGAATGCCAAATGTTTCACGCTGGCTGTTCTTTGGTGGCAGTGTTGGGAGAAGGACTGGCCAAGGGAGACGACGCCTTTCGGACGGTGCTCTACTGCATGCAGCTGAAAGGAAAGCTCCAGCCCGTGTCCGCCATTCTTGCCAAGTCACTGACGGGAGAGTCCCTGGTAAGTTGACGGGCTCTAATTTTGTATGGCTGCCGACAGACTTTGATGTGACACCAGATGTATTGTGGGGAAACCGAGTGTGGTTTTTTCAGTAGTTCTTCATCTGAGAAATCAAAGTTCGTGAATATCTTGAGGTACAGTACTCATTTGTCTCAAACAAACTGATGTGTAGACATTGGATTCTTGTCATTTGTGATAATTTCTATAAGGATTGCGGGTCCTTGTAAGTAATTTGAAAGTCTAAGATAACTAAATGATTTTTTTTAAAGATATAACTTAAGAGAACTTGGAAATATTTAGGGATTCCCGCGTGGTTATATGATCTTACAGAGTTTTATGTCATAAAATGTTTAAATCTGGCTCAACTAAGTAATAATTTCATTCATTTCTGAAGATGATATGTGTGCAAATTAATATCTGTAACCACTCTGCTGGAGTCATCTAATCAGACTTTGGGATAGGTTTTTTAATATAGAATTTATTTATTCATTCATTCATTCATTCTGAAGAGATGGCATCTTGCTACTTTGCCCAAGCTGGAGTGCAGTGGCCTATTCACAGGTGTGATCATAGTGCACTGTGGCCTTGAGCTCCTGGGCTCAAATGATCCCCCTGTTTCAGCCTCCCAAGTAGCTGGGACTACAGGTTTGTGCCACTACACCTGAGTCTGCATTTAATTTTTTAGATTTTTTTAGTTTTGACTGAGATAATAGAAAAACTACTTTTTGAAACTTTAGAGATTGATAAACTACATAAATCAGAAGAAAAGATATATAACCTTATTTTACCAGTTGGTAAACTGGTAAGAAATTTGCTGTTTTCTTTCAGAGATCATGATGAAAAACAGTAAAAGCAAGAAAGTATTTGTATACTTTGCTGTGTACTATGAATTCTTGAATTGATATAGGTTGTGTTCTTGTGAATTGATAAGGATTGTGAAAATCTGGAGCAGAGTTGAGTTTACATTGCAAATAAATATATTTGGCAAAAAAAAGATTAGGAAAGTACTTAGTATACTTTTGAATGTAATATATTGGCCAATCTGAAGGAATAATTTAATCATTTTCTAAGGAATTATGGTGCAGCGAATTGTTTAATTAGTTTAGCTTGTCGTTTGGTTTTACCAGATTCACAAATGAACTTAAAAGCTAAAATACATTATTAATGTAACAAAATTACATAGCTATTTATCTAGTTCCAAATAGATGATAAGTGATAAATTTCTTTTTTGTTATTAAGAGAATTCTTTGGCTCGGCGCCTGTGGCTCAAGTGGCTAAGGTGCCAGCCACATACACCTAAGGTGGTGGGTTCGAATCCAGCCCAGACCCGCCAAACAACAATGACAACTGCAACCAAAAAATAGCCGGGCGTTGTGGCGGGTGCCTGTGGTCCCAGCTACTTGGGAGGCAGAGGCAGGAGACTCGCTTGAGCCCAGGAGTTGGA
>NW_003852413.1:14347953-14431808 GCF_000181295.1 Otolemur garnettii | reverse complement strand
TCTGTTGGGTTTTTAAATGTAAAATTAGTCAAAAGTAATCTCTTTTAAATATCAACTGCAATTTGAATTTCAAAAAAGTGAGTCTTTCCCTTCAGTGAATTTATTAATGCACCATCTATGTTTCAGTTTCTCTGAATCTTGGATAACTGTATTTGAGTTCACTATTTTGCACATAGAAGTTCATTAGTTGCAGAGAAAAAAGTAAAAGTTTTAGTTTTATTTTTCTTTTCACTTATCCTCTCTGCTCTATAGTGATATTTCATTAAACTGATTTTAAACTCTCATGTGAGATGAATATATTATTTGTAATGTGAAAAGTCACACTGTATAGTTTTTCTTGGTAACCTTTGTGACTTTTCTTATTGATATGTAGCTTTATTCTTACTGCTAATGGTAGATAACATTGTTTTTTACAGATAAACTTCAGAAACAATAGAGGGATTGAGCTAAATTGCCATAGTAAAGAGCTAACACACTAAGTCGTAGTTTTTCTTTTTTTAATTCGCCCTTTCAGAATGGGATGGTGACGAAGGATTTGACAAGACTAAAAACACTTCTCACAGAAACTGAGGTAAGACTGTTTCAGGGGATCTTTTTGGAAGAGTTTAACTCTATCTGGCTAGTAAGCCTTCTGTGTCAAAATTTGGGAAATTCTTGTGGCATCAGCCACAAAGGCAAGGGCATGGAGGTGGGGCAGTGGTACCTCCTGACCTAGTCCTGTACCCAGTGCCACCCTCAGGACTCTGCTTCTTCTCCTGTGTCCTCAGCATCCCAGGTCTCCTGTCTCTAGTTCCTATTAGTTGTCCCTGGACAACAAATGGAAAGACGGCTGGGAAATTTGAGTTTCTAACTACTTCTGGCTGTTAGAAAATGTTATCATTATAAATAGGATGCTTCTCAAGTTTCTGTATTTTTTTTAAGCAAGGGAAGGAAGTTTGTGACTTAAGGACTATTTTTGGGCTATGGGCTTAGGAGGGTTAATGTGTCTGAGGGTAAGTGATGAGCAGAAGTTGCTCTAGGGAGGACCTGGAGACACATGGGAAGCTGGGAATAACAGGGGCGTGTGAAAGGCCCAGAGCTTTGCAAGTCTCAGGTTTCTATTCTTCATATAGACATGCAAAAATATTTTTACTTAGATGTTCTTTTTTAAAAATAGCCATTGTGTCAGCTTTTTATCATAAGTGGAATCGCCTGTAAAGTGATTGATTGATTGGCATCTACTGTGTGCTTGGTACTGTGCTTGCTGCTGGGGCTACAGCAGTAGACAAGATGTCGATGGTTCTCCTCCCTTGGAGGGAAAAGTGTTGGGGAGGAGATAGACGACAAATGTATTAATTAAACAGTCCTAGGTGTAAATGTACATTGAGGTAGGTGGTATAACAAAGAGGAATAGATTGGCTTGGGTGCTCAGGGACTGAGATAGTTAAGCCAAGAGCTGAGAGTTAAGAAGGTGAGTGAGATTGAGAAAGGTGGAGGGGATGTGCAGAGACAGAGGCATCTACTTGGTGGATTCCTTTCCTATTCCAAATCTAATAACCTATTCCAGTTCATACCCACAAACAGCAAAGAGGTCGGTTGTCGTGGACTACACAAGTTAGATGAAGAAACTTTGTTTTGTTATTAGGCCCTTTTTTTGTCATTTCATTTTCTCATGTTACCTTTCTGTGAATTTAAAAATAGTAGCATGGGCTGTGCATGGCTGGCTTATGCTTGTAATCCCAGCACTCTGGGAGGCCCAGGCGGGTGGATTGCCTGAGCTCAGGAGTTTGAGACCAGCCCAAGCCAGAGCAAGACCTCGTGTCTAAAAATAGCTGGATGTTGTGGTGGGCACCTATAGTCCCAGCTACTTGGGAGGCTGAGGCAAGAGAATCGCTGGAGTCCAAGAGGTTGACCATGACGCCACAGCACTCTACCAAGGGGGACAAACCGAGATTCTGTCTCAAAAAAAAAAAAAAAAATAAAAACTAGTAACAGTTTGTTACTGTGGTGGTATTCAACTTGTAAACGCTAGTGGATGAGAGTAAAGACTTGGAACTAAAAGCTGGTTCATGGAAACAAAAGCAATAAATATTCTTTAGTGAAATTTAAAATACATTAAAATACAATAAATTTGATTGTAAATTTATAGGCGTTGCAGCAGTATAATCTTTGGCTGTTTTCCCTGAAGGGCTCAGTAAAGACTGGTGCTCATAACTGATAGTGCCTTTTTGTTTTGGGATATGAGCACATAAAAAGAGTGCTGAGAAAACAAACACAGCCCCTTGAACTCTAAAAGTCTGGGAGAGCCAAATGCTCAGCCTGGCTGGGCTCACTTCCCAGGCTCGGGTGATGAGGCTGTGCTGTGCCCCGGCCCAGCCTGAGAAGTGCTGTGTCAGCACAGTCTGCTCTACTGATTGTCTCAGATGGTGACTGGTGAAAGGCACATGTGTTTTTGTCTTCCAACAATTATTAAGTGTTTTAGGTTTGATTTTATGACAAACACAGTTTTTTCATCCCTTTTTCTTGTATATTTGATAAATTTATTTTGATTAATTTTAAAGACGAGATATTTTAAAATTTTCCTACTTGGGCAGCACCCACGCTCAGTGGTTAGGGTGCCGACCACATACACCAAGGCTGGCGGGTTTGAACTCAGCCTGGGCCTGCTAGAATCAACAATGACAACTGCAACAAAAAAATAGCCAGTCATTGTGGCAGGCACCTGTGGTCCCAGCTACTTCAGAGGCTGAGGCAAGAGAATCGCTTGAGCCCAAGAGTTTGAGGTTCCTGTGAGCTGTGACACCACCACACTCTATTGAGGGTGACAAAGTGAGACTCTGTCTCAAAAAAAAAATTCAGACTTGCAGTGAATTTTTAGCTTTTATATTTATGTGTGCTGTGTGAATGGAATCATATTTTAGGTGCTAGTTTGAGATGTAGACCTTGCTTGTAGAATATAAGGAGATCTGTTAATCTTTTTTTTTTTTTTTTTTTGAGACAGAGCCTCAAGCTGTCCCCCTGGGTAGAGTGCCGTGGCATTACAGCTCACGGCAACCTCCAACTCCCGGGCTCAAGCGAGTCTCCTGCCTCCGCCTCCCAAGTAGCTGGGACCACAGGCGCCCGCCACAACGCCCGGCTATTTTTTGGTTGCAGCCGTCATTGTTGTTTGGCGGGTCCGGGCTGGGGATTCGAACCCGCCACCTTAGGTGTACGTGGCTGGCGCCTTAGCCGGTTGAGCTATAGGCGCCGAGCCTGTTAATCTTTTTTATGAAGCATAGAATGCTTGTAATATGAATAATTACTCCTGGTTTGTCTATGTATTCTCATATTCCTTTTACAAAAAGAATGGGTTTTCTTTTGAAAACTTACCAATAAGTACTTGACTGAGAATCAAAAGGCATTTTCCTTTAGAAATCGTATTATATTGTTTTAGTTCAAGCCTAACCTAAAATGTCCAGTTTAATCAGCCACACATTGTAGTCACAGTGTGGTTTCGGTTATGTCCAGTTAGAATTTATTACATTCTTTCTATAGCACAAATATTCCACATTTCATGTGGGGATACTGTTTTCTCCTTCTGATTCAGTTTACCATTTACTGAACACCTGTCCTGTTCAAGTCTCTAGAGATGTGGGATATCCATGAAAGGATAGTTGCAGGCCAGTTGCAGATGCAAATAGTTAACATGTAGTGTACACAGGGCAGCCTGTGGTCAGTCAGGCTGTAACAAAATGCAGGAGGGAAAGGAAAATACTCTGTAGGGGAAATTCTGGAGCCAGGAGTGTAGGAATTGAGTTTAGAGGACAGAGATAGCTGAGTGAAGACACAGAGGTAACTTGGTAAAGGAAAAGATTGGCAAATAGTTAGTTGGTTCCGTGATAAATGAGGCGAGTGCTAATGAGGCCCCCCTTTCCTGGGACAGTGGCCACGGAGGAGAGAGTATGAGACAGATGTGAGAGACATTCTAGACCTGGGTGGGGAGGATTTGGAGACTACTTAGAGCACGTTGGAAGTGTTCACGATGACTTTCAAAATTTCAGTCTCACTCTCTCTGGGGAAGAAGAGTCCATTAACTCGCAAGAAGGAACACTGAAGGAGGATTAGGTTTGGGGTAAAGTCGATGAATTTGGGGCATATCGTGTTTAAAGGGCTTAGGTTATCATCCATCCCGTACCTCCTGCACACCCATTACTCCGTGCCAGTACTCTGGGAGGTGCAGGAATAGAAAGAGGCAGTTGGAGCTAATTGACCACAGGTCCAGCATGTAAAATGCTACACAATAGTTCAGAAGAAGTGCTTTGGTTGGTATTTGATTGAAATTGGGTATCCAGAGCTTAGGGTAAAGTTAGAGCCAGAAGTGCAGATTGGGGGTTTATTGGAGCATGATAGAATGAATGGATCCCTGGCCTTGGATTCCACTGTGGGAGAAGGGCTCATCTCAGAGTGGGAGGTGGGGAGACTTGGGCAGAAAGTGCCCCCAGGGCCCATACTGGAAGTGTGATGTTAGCGGCAGCGAAAGGCACTTCTGTAATGGTGTCAGGAAGAGGAGAGTGGAATGAAGGAATGGATGGAAGGTGCTGCCCAGTCCTGCCCCTCAGGACAGGGGACTCAGATGTCTCTTCTGCCCCTACCTAATTTTTACCCAGAGGGTCTCTATCAGCCCCCTTAATGAGGGCCTTATAAATACTTCTTTTCCATATTACAGTTTAACATAGAACAAAGACCAAAAATGTCATTTGCAACATATTAATGTTATTAAACATTTTTAAGTATTCAAACTGCATTCTTTTTTTTTAAATGTTGACTTTAATTTGCCATTATTTGGTTATTTTTTTATTTAAAAAATGTCTTTCATTTGGAAAATTGCAGACAGCAACTTGTAATGTCCTCTCTGGATATCATGTGGAAGACTTAGATGAGGGTAAGTGCCAAACTCTCTGTCACTTACGGTAGCTGTGATTCTGGGCTTTGCTTTTTTCTTGGTTACTGGGAGAAACTGTACTGAGTATGTATAGATGGAGATGCAGGAGAGAATATAAACATTGAATTTCAGGAAGTAGATGCGGATGAAAGCAGTTTTCTCTCTGGCACCTTTTCATAGAATAATGGTGTGAAGGAGGCAGGGAGGTGATTCCAGAAGTTGTCTAGTCCATCGTCTTGTCTCCACGGAGGACTACATTTAAACCTCTTTCTGAGTGATTTGTAGAGGGAGGACTTTTCTCCTCTCTCTACCCGAGGCTAGGACAGTTATTACTTTTTGGAAGTTCTGGTCCATAAGCTGAGTTGTTCTTACTCTAATAAAAGTCTGGGACCTCCTCCCCTCTCTTGCCAGAGGAAAAGGAAGGGAAACCAACACTCACTGGCTTTGCTAAATGCTGCCTGGTGGTGCCTTTCACAAAACAGGTACTATTACAGTCCTTTTCATCTTTTTGGTAGATAATGAAACTGGTATTTATTAAGGTTTAGTAGTTTTCCCACAGTCACATAGTCAGTAAGGGATGAAGCACAGCTTTAAATTCAACCTGACTGTATTTTTTTCTTTTTTGGGCCCAGTGACTTGTGAAAAAATAGAAAATAGTTAGAAGGTCCTTGAGAACTTACTGCTGCTCAGCCTCTATAGCTTGGGCCTTTTTTCTCTTAATCCTTATTTTCCTTGACTTATTTGGAACCTCTTATCTACATAGATCAAAGCTTATGGTATTTAGAAATAAACAAATGTTATTTTTTAGCTCCTATCTCCGAATTCAACTTTTTGAACTTTATTTATTGAAAGGGATTACATCACATACTGTGACACTTGTCACAAGAGTCCGGAAGGATACGGTTGGCGAGTTGTAGTTTTGCACTCAGTATGCCGTAGCAGAATCTGTTCTTGGGATTTCCTTCTAGGATACAATAATTTTTTTATTCTTGAAGGAATTCCTAATAGACATACATCCCATGGCTAAGAAATGATAAGCATGCCAACCTTTCTTCTTGAGTTGTTAGAGAAGCGGTTGCTAGGACAGACACAAGATCCCCAGCTTGATTGACTGCTGAGTAACCACTTCTTCCCTCTTGCGGGATTGCTGAGTTTCATATAGGTGACTGATTTAACTTAGTTCATTGGTAGATTACTTTTTTGGAAGAGGCAAGTATGTCGTGTCCTTTTTTACATCATCTGGGATGATGTGTGTGGAGGGATTGTAGTATTTCTTACACATTAAACTATCACAATTACTAGCTAGCCTCAAATGATAAGACTGTATCCTGATTACTCCCTAGGGTCTTGTAATGGTTGGCATTTCCGCCCACCACCTAGGGGAATCACAAGCAGCGAGGAATATACTTTGTGTAAAAGGTAATGTGAATTTTTTTCTTTAAACCAATGACATGTCTTTGTTGATAGGATAGTTTTTCTTTATTTTAATAGTAATTCAAATTTAGAGAAAGTAATATATGAAGGAAGGAAAAGTATAATTATTGAGTAAAATGGTTTATTTTCTTTTGAAACAGAGGCCATAAAAGTGATTGTCATTAAATAATAAAAAATAAAACCATATCCATGAGCCTTCTTTGGATATAAACAACAGTGATCTAAATGAAAGTTAAAACTTCCTTCAAAGTCTTTTATAATGCCCATTGTGTTATCAGGGTGAGACTTAATTGCTGGTCTCTTGTTAATGTGAAATTTACCTGGGGGATGTTGAGTGAAGTTGACATGACTTTATATAATTGAAGTACAGCATGAAATAGATAAATACTAAATTGTTTTAATAACTTTTCTGAAAAATAGGTTTCTCTCATGGAATATAGAATTTATGAGTAATTTATATCAAAGGGCTAAGCTTTCAAAACTTAGTAATTATGTATTAATGTGGAAGGAATTATTAAAGTCACACTTAAGAAGATGAACTCCAGATTTTTTTAATAAGAACTATTAACTAGTGGGATTTTAGATATAAATTTTCACTATAGTAGATTGCTTTTGATAATGAAAGAAATTTGGTGTGCAGTCTGGATGATGGACTAGTCAAGATACTAGATTTGATTTTGTAGTAGAAATCAGAAAAGTCGTGAATGTTGAAAATCCTAGTGGCACCATATTGTAAAAGTTGTAGAACACAATCCTATGAAAAGGAAATATGAGAAAATTTATAGTCCAAATGAGAATGCAGAGCCTTCCTTTATTCTTCTTATTTTTTTTTTTTGGTTGTGGTTTTGGCCGGGGTCGGGCTCAAACCTGTCACCCATGGTATATGGGGCCGACGCCCTACTCCTTGAGCCACGGGCGCTGCCCAGCCTTCCTTTTTTAGTGAAATAATTTAAAGCAAAATGATAGAAAGTTAAAGAAGTTCATTAAGACATAGTTAAAAGAAACGAAAACACATGCTTTTCAATGTGCCTTTTGAAGTGGAAGAAAATTTAATAAATAGTATAATTTTAAGTTAGTACCATCAGGAAAAGCTTTAAGTACACTCACCTTTTCAAATATGGTAAAGCATTTGATAATGTATTGTTGTGCTGTAGTTCATTCTATATTTCTTACTGTTTGCATTTTCTCCAGTTCAAGAATAGTCTGTATCTCTCTTGTCTCCATTTTGCTATTTGTAATTGAATTTTCATTTTTTTCTCTCAAAAGATCTTTTCCCGGTTTTTAACTGATATTTAAATGACGTCATTTAAATATATTACAGTCTTTGCCTGTAATTTTGCGGTATATTTAAGACTTTTACACATAGTTAGTGGGCAAATCTATTATTTTTATCTACTTTTGATCACTGAATTGTCTGAGTCATAAGTGTTGAGAAATCATTAACTCTGCATCCTTTAAAATGATCATTTATGATATTGCCCCTTTGAAGAATTTGATATGACTGCTGAGTAAATTGACGACCCTGATATAAAACTGTCATTTCAAATTTATTTAAAACGTCAAGCAAATTAATACAGTCCAATATTTTTAATGAAACAGAGGTCACAGTAACATAGAAGAGAGTAAAAGGACTACATTAGAAAGTAAAAAGTAGAAGCCTTAATGTGGCATGTTTAGTATGAATTGTTTTTCAGAATAAAATTTCCCTATGTAGAAAATGTTCTTTAGATCTTGTCGTTTGGGAAGTAGGGTGCATGTGCACGAGCTGACCCACTTGATGTCAGTGTTGCTTTCAGAGGACTTGTCTAATAGTTCAAGGCTTTAGTTCACAGAGGAAGCCACTTTTCAGTGCCTCTGGGGAGGATAGTCCTGAATACCTTTTGCTTTAGGATCTCCTGACTCCAAAGAAAGTCAGCAAATATGGGGAGATGTTTTGATTAGCTGGTATAAATGTTGTCTCGACCTCTCCTCCCTCCTTGGTTTAAGACAGTGTGATAAATGTGACCCCTCAGGAGATGAAGTGTTGTTTTTGTTCTTGCAGAAGTCAGAGGGCAGATGCTGGAAGTTGATCTTTTAAAAGGGTTAACAAAGTGTATAATGAAACAGTCTTTCCTATTTTACTTAGATTTTTAGAGCAAGGACTCTGTAGGTATGGTGCCCAGTGTACTTCAGCACATTCCCAGGAAGAACTAGCAGAATGGCAAAAAAGATACGCTTCCCGACTGATAAAACTGAAACAGCAGAATGAGAATAAACAGCTCTCAGGCAGTTACATGGAAACCTTGATAGAAAAATGGATGAATTCGTTATCTCCTGAGAAAGTGGTGAGCAACCCAAACTACACTTTTTGTTTGTTTGTCTTAAACAAGGAACTTATTTGAGTTTTCTGATTTGCTATCTTTTGGTTTATTTCCTTATCTTTATATGAAGAACTTGGTTCTACTAAAATGATGTTTTTAGTAGCAAGCGTAGACCCAATTGTTAAAATAAAGAGCAGAACTGAAGCATTTGTTTGCAGATGGGCTTGTGCTTCTCGTGGGCAGCTTTTGCCTGCCATTTGTGGTGGCGCTTCTCCCTTATTTTATCTCTATTAGCTTCTGTTCTGAATAACTGAAAATAGTCAGGTAAAAATAATAAATATTTTGTTCAAAACAACTGAACGTGAAATAATGAAATTTCTTAGCTTGGCAAACAACTGGGTCATCTTTACTGTTTGCGTTTTTTTTACCATGCTGCAAGTTCTCGTCTGTGCTTTGAGTAGCGGACCCGTAACGTAAACTGCTCTCTATTTTCAGCTTAGTGAATGTATAGAAGGAGTAAAGGTGGAACATAATCCTGACCTGTCAGTCACTGTCAACACCAAAAAATCTCACCAGACATGGACCTTTGCTCTCACTTGTAAGGTATGAATTTTGTACTAATGAAGGAATAAAAATTGGTCAATTTTCTAAACCCTTTTTATGACTTTTAAATCTTGGTGTTAAAAGAGCACTGAAAATGTTTTGATCTAAGTGCACAGTTTCTATAGTGTGCTACAGTGTATTTCTGTATTTCGATCATTAAAAGTGTAATTTTTTTTCAAACTTTGAGACAGGATCTTTGTAGATGTTTAGGATGCTTATTTATTTATTTGGTAAAGAGATCTTGGACATCTTGTCTCCCAAACTTGGAACATAGGATGGGGTTCATGGCTTACAATAAACTGTTTAAAAATTGATTACTTAATCTGGCATTTCTAAGATTTTTTTTAAACACTGACAATTTGTTTTTGCATTTGACTCGATGAAGTCACAAGTTATGTAATAGTGGGTTTTTAAGATGGGATATTTTCTGATGTCATTCCCACCTTAAATTATACTAGTCGAAGTTTAAGATTGAAGTAGAGTAAAAAATTTCTGTGAATATTCTCAATGGAAAAGTTTTACATACTTTTTGGTGGTGTTTCTTCTGCTACACCATTTGTATGTTGAGATGAAAAATTCAAGAACATTTAGCTTCGGCCTTGAACCCAATCCAGTGCTTTCAGAAGAAGTTGCCCTCATGTGAAGGCTTTCTACCTGAGGCTACATGAAACCTTTTTAGGCGAAAAGTATAGAAAGTTGGAGGTTGATGGTTATGCAGGGTGATAGTTTTTGCCACAATGAAAGATGAACATATCACAGAGCAGGGAGGTTAGTGATGTAGCGTAAATATATAATTTTAACAACTGATTTTTAAAATACCATTCTGATTTTTTTCTTAAATGGCTTATGAGCACAATTTGGGTTTTTAACATTATATCTTAGAAACATGGGCAAGTAAGACTCCCTTATGGAAGTATTTTCATTGAAGAGCCCAATTACAATCGGATTTTTTAACCCCCTGTACTCAATGAATTATTTTAACTTCCTTGTAGCCTGCAAGAATGCTGTATCGGGTAGCATTGCTTTATGATGCTCATCGTCCTCATTTTAGTATCATTGCAATATCTGCCGGAGATAGTACTACCCAGGTATCACAAGAAGTCCCAGAAAACTGTCAAGAATGGATAGGAGGAAAGATGGCCCAAAATGGATTAGATCATTACGTGTATAAAGTCGGGATAGCATTTAACACAGAAATATTTGGAACTTTTCGCCAAACCATAGTTTTCGACTTTGGATTGGAACCAGTACTCATGCAAAGAGTAATGATTGATGCAGCTTCTACAGAAGGTAATATTTAGACTTTTTTCCCCTGATACGATGTATTAAAGGCAACATTAAAAGATATGTATTGGCCCCTAAATATGCCATGGATAGGGAAGGAATAATAAGGAGAAAAATCCCAGTTAATTGACTCATTTACTGTGTAATGGGCTTAAAATGGTTCACATTATGCCCTGTTCTCTTCAGCTAGTCATCAGGCAAAGCTTGAACTTTGAGGTTCCCCAAACTTGTTATGAGTAGATGATCAGGTCTGTTTTGGTCTACCAATTTCACTTTAAGATGATTTTAGCCTAGTAGAGTCTTTGAATATTAGTTTAGGTGCAATATCATTTTAATGGTAATTGTGTATATACCTGTAGCATTTATTTTCATGTCCTACTGACTGTCAATTACCTTGGCCAATATTAGCACATTATCTCTGAAAAGTCCTGCATATAAGTCAGTGTGTGCATCACTAGTGTTAAGGACATGCTAGGACATAGGATCTGCTCTGTGTTTTTGAGAAGTTGTCCCTGTTTTCAGCATGTAAGCAAAACATGATGAATTACTATGTATGTTGTCACATTACTGCCTATACCTGAAGTTTATGCCAAGACAAGACAAGGAAAGGAAAGGTCATGGTAATGTCCGTTCCTTTGGCTCTGGGTTGATATATAGGGGTTTTATTTTATTTAACAAAGACTAGATATTTAACAAACCATAAGCAGAGTTGTATGAAACTTGCTGTTGTACTGTCTATACCTAACTGTATTGCAGAGGTTGTTTTTCACTGTGTACCGTGATGTCCCATTCATGAGAACCTGGAAGTTGTTCTCAGGAACAAATGCTAGGATTTTATTTTTTGGACATAGTAAGCACGTGAAATTGATCTGTCTGCTTCTTTACTTTACCTGCTAGTGAGGTTAAAGCAACATTTGTGTTCAAATCTAACAATTAGGTGGTATCTTATATGTTACCCATACTTAATTTTCCCTTATTTTCTACTCTAATCTCTTTTACTTGTTTTTATTCTGTAGTATTTGTTTTTGGCATTTTCTCAGTACTCTTTGGAATCAGAATACGTTTTATTCCATACCCAAATAGATATGATCATTCACAGAAAGTATTTGGTTTATATCTACTAGCATAGGATTGGCAAATTCTTTCTGCCAAAAAGCCAGATAGTGTAATAAACACAGTAGAACCGTCCTAATTGACCACCCAAGTTTTCCTAGACTAGGCATGTACCACATGTACTCAATAGAAATGCCTTATTTTGACTGCCTCTGTGTAGTCAACTTCTAGAGGCTGTACTGTATTTTAGGAGTTTAAGGACACATGGTCTGTGTTGCAGCTACCGCTCAGCATCATAGTGAGAAAGCAGCCATAGGCAATCCATGAGCCAGTGGGCATGACTGTGTTCCATTAAAACTTTATTCTCAAGAACAAGGGCTGGATTTGGCTTTTGTGCTGCAGTTTGCTATATTAGTAAGCTCCCTTTAGAGACTAGAACTCAAAAACTACTAGGAAGCACCCTTTTTAAACTGGAAGGAGAGTCAAATAATAGAGATCGGCATGTATCCCCTGCTCTCAGATATTACTAACATGATGCCCTTGGCTTACATGTTGGTTGTTTTTTAAAAGTTCGCTTTTAGATTGGTGGCTTATAGCTCATGACTTGTTTTCCCATAGGAATAAGCTTGTAGGCTTATTGTTAAGAATCCTAACTAGCTTTAAGATATTTAATTAATACTAAAAATGTTACATGTCGGCAATAAAAAGTAAAAGAAATTGATACTATTTATGACAATAGATGATACTCAGAGACGGTAGTGATGAAGAGGCTTTCAGGGCACTCCTGTGGGCCTGATGAGAGTGAAGGGACTTGGACGACTTTCACTTTGGCCTCAGATACGTTTCACTTTTCTAGTTGGAAAAGAAGAGCAGTGGACAAAATTCAGAGGCAAATAAAATGGATTTAAATCCTCATTTTCTGCTTGTTACTTGTGTGACCCTGGGCAGAATACTTAACATCTTTGAGCTTCATGGGGAAACAGCTCTAAAACGGGACTAGTATTATCTGTCAGAGAACGGTGAGAACTTGAGATAAGCCATGCACAACATGTGGCCCATAGTGAGCACTTAGTCAGGAGTGGCTATTACTTTTTTTTTTTTTTTGAGACAGAGCCTCAAGCTGTCCCCCTGGGCAGAGTGCCGTGACATCACAGCTCACAGCAACCTCCAACTCCTGGGCTCAAGTGAGTCTCCTGCCTCTGCCTCCCCAGTAGCTGGGACCACAGGTGCCCGCCGCAACGCCCGACTATTTTTTGGTTGCAGCCGTCATTGTTGTCTGGCGGGCCCGGGCTGGATTCAAACTCGCCAGCTCAGGTGTATGTGGCTGGCGCCTTAGCCACTTGAGCCACAGGCGCCGAGCCAGCTATTACTTTTATCATTAGTCATGATCAGGATAATTTTGGGCTTTTCTACATAGGATGAAGAAAGTAGGAAAAAAGAGGGAGGGGGAAGTGGTTTTATTTATTTATTTATTTTTTAAAGATAAGAGTCTCACTCTTATTCAGGCTGGAGTGCCATGGTGTTAGCCTAGCTCACAGCAACCTTAAACCTCCTGAGTAGCTGGGACTATAGGCACCTGCCACAACACCTGGTTAGTTTTTCTATTTTTAGTAGAAATGGGTTTCCCTCTTGTTTAGGCTGGTCTCAAACTTCTGAGCTCAAGTGATTCTCCTGCCTCAGCCTCCAAAGTGCTGGGATTACAGATGTGAGCCATCATGGCAGGCCTGGTTCTTGTTTTTTAAGTGGGGACTGGAACTAGAGTGTTAGCAGAGGGACCAAAAAGCAGATCTTAAAGACCCAGGTTATAGCACCTGCAGATCTTGGCAAGGAAATGTAATATAGGAGCTAAAAAAGAAGTTGTCCAAGATGACCTATGTTTTGAGTCTGGTAACTGGAAGGAATCAAATGTCTTCTTTCTGCTGTTTCTAATATATCAGTTTAAGAAGATAATAAATTTTATATTTCATCCAGTTAGTAGAATGGATTAATATAGATAAGGACATCCTCTTCCTTTCATATAATACTATGCTCTTTTTTTTTTTTTTTTTTTTAAGTGACCTCTTTATAGTTTGATGTCTTTATCTGTTTTCCCTTAAATAAGGTTTTACCTTTAAGTAGTTATGTTATGGAAAGTAATTGAAAAAATTAAGCATTTTCTTGAACTAATTTGGAAACATTAAAACAATTTCATGGCAAATTTGTTTTTCAAGGATGAAGGAAAAGTAAATAGTATAAGAGAACAATATAAAGTTTATAGAATGTATTTCTGATAAAAGATTTGGAACATGAGCAGCACCTGTGGCTCAGTGGGCAGGGTGCTGGCCCCATATACTGAGGGTGGTGGGTTCAAACCCGGCCCAGCCAAACTGCAACAAAAAAATAGCAAGTCGTTGTGGTAGGCACCTGTAGTCCCAGCTATTCAGGAGGCTGAGGCAAGGGAATTGCCCCTAAGTCCAGGAATTGGAGGTTGCTGTGAGCTGTGATGGTACGGCACTCTACCACGGGCGATAAAGTGAAACTCTGTCTCTACAAAAAAAATATTTTGAACATTGCAGAAAGAAATTTAAATATAGGTTAGGCAGGCTAGATGCAATTTGGCTAACTTTTTTGATCATAATTCAAATTAGCTGACTTTTGCTAATTTTTAGTTCTAATTTCCTACTTTTAAAATTGATGTTATGGGATATAGTTTCTGTTAAGTTCTTACCATTTTTATTGTATGACTACATTTGTTTCAGTGTGATTATAGAGAGTCCTAACAGAATTCTGAAGAAAGCAGCATTTAAATAGCATAATATTTATTTTCTGCTTCTCTCTTAGTACTGGTCAGTGTTTTTTATTATCACAGCAGAGTTTTTGTCAGCAAAAAATGTTAGGGCACAAAATTTTTGTATGTGAAATCACAATGTTATAAAATATTCTGAGATAATAAAAATGTAAAATGCCAGCGTCCTATTTTGTATCCGTTTCTGGAATCCTTGTGTGGAGAACTTTCACAGACATTGTGAGCAAGATAAGTTAAATTGGGAACAATGTGGTAGCCTGGCTCATTTGGTCTCCAGCCAGCCCTGGTCTCCCACTGAAATTCACAGTAACACCTATGGTTTGGATGTACAGATAAGTTTAGAAGTGCTGGTTACCCATGGTCACATGTAGAAGTAAGTTGAGAAGAGGCACAGGGCACCTCCTGTGAGTACGGCTCTCAGTGTCTTTCAGACTGATTTGATGGGGGACTTAGTGACATTTGTATACTCTTCGAAACTTAAAATCAAGTTGTATAGGTTGTATAGCAAAATTTTTATTTCTCTCAGTGTTCAGTATTGAACTAAAAATCTTACACTTTAATTAATTTAAGTTTGAACCATGGGGAAAAAAAGGTTTTTCCCCCCCCATCATTGTCATGATATGTAAATAGACCTATAAATAGTTTTATAGGCCAGAGGAATGAATTTTTTACCCCCTCTAGTCACTTACAGCAATCCTGTAAACTTTCAGGGAAATATGTATAACTTTAACTTTGCTTTTTTAGTTTTTTCCCTTGTTGATAAGATTCAGGTTCAGAAAAAGGCACTATGCACTAAACCCTTTTTTTTTTGAGACAGAGTCTCATTTTGTTGCCTTTGGTAGAGTGCTCTGGTGTCATAGCTCACAGCAACTTCAAACTCTTCGGCTCAAGTGATCCTCTTGCCTCAGCCTCCCGAGTAGCTGGGACTCAAGGCATGTATCACAATACACAACTGTTATTTTGTAGAGATGGGGGGGTCTCACTCTTGCTCAGGGTGGTCTTGAACTCCTGAGCTCAAGCAGTCTACCTGCTTTGGCTTCCCAGAGTGCTAGGATTACAGGTGTGAGCCACTGTGCCTAACTCTAAAAAATCTTTCTGAACTAAAAAAAATACTTCTCCAGAAGTGCGTGGCAGAAGGCCTTAACAAAGGAAGGAAGTTAGTGAGTTTTCTCCTTGTTTAGAAAACAAACTGCGTTATATGCTTTCTACTACAACTTTGATCAATGGAAAACTTTGCTTTGGCAAAATTGATTTGGAGGCTTGGAGCCCCTAGCACAGTGGTTACAGTGGTTACTTCTGTGTAACATACACAGAAGTTGGTGGGTTTGAACCTGGCCCAGGCCAGCTAAACAACGACAACTGCAATAAAAAAATAGCTGGGTGTTGTGGTGGGCTCCTGGAGGCTGAGGCAAGAGAATCACTTAAGCATAAGAGTTGGAGGTTCCTATGACCTGTGGTGCCACGGGATTCTACCGAGGGTGACATAGTGAAACTCTCAAAAAAAAAAAAAAAAGGAAATTGATTTGGAATTCTGTTTTGAATATTTGGAAACAGCATATTAAAAATTAACTCATTTAAATTTGCAAACTTGATACTATACATTTCTCTAGTTGAGTCTAGTAGCATATGTTAGCATTGGCACTAAAATTTAGTATGACTTAAAAATTAACTGCTAAAGTTATAGCTAAATTAAGACCAGAGTATATATATCTATATTTGTATAATCTTATGGGATCAGAAAAGTAATAGAAAACTAGATTAATATAGTTTATTAATAAAAGATAAATGTTACCAAGTAGACACATGTGAAAAGTATGAGGTGTGCCATTCGCCTGCTGTTATAACTGTGGTTAGCCTCGTTAGGAGAGAGCAAACAGGGACAGAAAACAGGGGCAAACTGACAAGACACCCGTCTCCCATGAAGCAGGTTTGGTGAAAGGAAGGCTGTTGGAATGGAGAGCTGACACAGTGGTTTGGATGACTTTGGGGTTTTCTTTTGTTGTTAACTTGGGCAGTCACAGATCAAAATATTTTCTTTCTTTTTTTTTTGAGACGGAGCGTCAAGCTATCCCCCTGGGTAGAGTGCCATGGCATCACGCTCACAGCAACCTCCAACTCCTGGGCTCAAGCGAGTCTCCTGCCTCAGCCTCCCAAGTAGCTGGGACTACAGGTGCCCGCCACAACGCCTGGCCATTTTTTGGTTGCAGCCATCATTGTTGTTTGGCGGGCCCGGGCTGGGGATTCGAACCCACCACCTTAGGTGTATGTGGCTGGTGCCTTAGCCGCTTGAGCCACAGGCGCCGAGCCAATCAAAATATTTTCTAGGGAGGAGTGTGGTATCTGGTTTTGGAATTAGGGAGGATTTCATCTTATTCTGTAAGTCCTAGATAAATATAACTGTTTTTAATAAATTCCGTATTTAACATCCAGTTATTGTTTGTCTCTTATGTCAGATTTTTGATATTGGCACATGTGGATTTTTTCCCTAGAGTCTTTGTGGTTGGTATTTGGAACCCTGGATGCTTTTTTCCCTTACTGTCTTTTTATCTATTCTGCAGGTCCTGCTACAGATATTTTTCAAGTCTACTATACTACATACTTCAAGAAGAAACAAACCCACTCTTTGGGTGCTTTGTTAGAGTAGTAAATATGTGGTTCAAACGGGAGCACTGCTATTCTCAGTATCAGAAGGGCAAGGGGAGTTGGGAAGTGTATCTTGTGGTAGACGCGTTACTTCAGCCCTGATCTCTGCTGTAGGAGAGCTGAGCTGCAGTGACAGCTCTTCCCTTACCTTATCTCCCTTGTCTTTTTTCTTAGGGACTTCTCTTAAAGTGTATTTATAGTTTCTGCCTACCACTCCTGGGTAACAAATCCTATAGGTCTGTAATTTCTGTCGGGTTTGCTTTGAGATTTATTATTTAGGAGTAGGTTAATAAGGCCATGTTAAACTTCTAAGTGGTTTTATAAATACTGATCCTAGCCTGTTCACTTTTTATCTTCCCCATGTGTTTTTCACTTTAACCTATTCTAGGTTGAAGAGAAGCGCATACAACTGGCTCAGGCTGCCCTGAGTCGTGCCTGTGCCTGTTTAGGTGTTCGCAGGCGCACAGGTGCCACGTGGGGGTAGGGTGTGTGACACAGGACCTAAGTGGTCTCACCTCCCTCCTCTCTTTAAGAGGCCTTCTTAAGACCTAAGGACCTTTAATCACTATAAGTTAGGTGGGCCACTGAACAGGTTAAATAAGCTTTTCCTCACAAGCAAGAAGAATGGGACCAGAAGTTTGACTCAAGTTCAGATGAAGCAGAGAAAGAAAAGTGACTTTTGTAAAATATATCATTAGTAGTAGTCACCTGCCACGGTGTAGATTTGACTTTTGAGTCAATGACTCAGTAGTACGTTCTTGAGACTTTTTGGTGCTGGCGCACACATTTATTCAAGATTCTTTCTGCTCCCCCTGCTTCCCCCTTTCCTGTACTGTGTTTATCGTCATTGAAGAAAAAAAAAAAGGAATGCATATAATTTACCAAGGTTTGAAAATTGTTTTCAAATTGTCATGGTACCTGCTGAAGACACTTACATTTTTTAAATTTTTACGGATATATAATAATTGTATGTATTTATGGAGTTCATGTGATATTTTGATACAAGCATATAATTTTAAGAGCTTCATAAAATCAGGGTGGGAATCAGGGATACTATATTGATAAAATGAGAAAAGCAAATAACATTGTTCATGCCACTTTCCCCTAAAAGCTTGGAATACTTTTAGCCCAGAATAGAAGGATGTTCTGTATAATTTGGCTGGCATATAAATAGGTGAATTAGAAAAATTTTTTAAAAAATGGTATCATTTTATGTTTCTTATTGTCTCAGCTACTTAAACATCAGTGAGGAATAACTAGTGACTTTTTTTTTTTTTTTTTTTTTTTTGAGACAGAGCCTCAAGCTGTCCCTCTGGGTAGAGTGCCATGGCTTCACTGCTCACAGCAATCTCCAACTCCTGGGCTCAAGCGAGTCTCCTGCCTCAGCCTCCCAAGTAGCTGGGACCACAGGTGCCCGCCACAACGCCTGGCCATTTTTTGGTTGCAGCCATTATTGTTGTTTGGCGGGTCCGGGCTGGGGATTCGAACCCGCCACCTTAGGTGTATGTGGCCTTAGCCACTTGAGCCACAGGCGCCGAGCCATAACTAGTGACTTTTAAAGTGTACAAACACTTACAATTTTGACCCAAATTGCACAAAAGCCCTCCATATAACCAGAATGTTTTTTTTTTTTTTTTTTTTTTTTGAGACAGAGCCTCAAGCTGTCCCCCTGGGTAGAGTGCCGTGGCATAGCTCACAGCAACCTCCAACTCCTGGGCTCAAGCGAGTCTCCTGCCTCCGCCTCCCAAGTAGCTGGGACCACAGGTGCCCGCCACAACACCCGGCCATTTTTTGGTTGCAGCCGTCATTGTTGTTTGGCGGGTCCGGGCTGGGGACTCGAACCCGCCACCCTAGGTGTACGTGGCTGGCGCCTTAGCCAGCTGAGCTACAGGCGCCGAGCCCAGAATGTTTTGAAATAAAAGGAAATAAACTGTGTGAGCATGCTATGAATCTAAGCATAGTCTAAATTAGTTTAATTCTATAAGGTAAAATGAAGAAAATTATTAAATATTATTAAATTAATTATTAAATATAATTTCCTCACCCTGAAACAGTAGTTTAGACATCCTTTTATTTATTTACTTATTTATTTAGAGATAGAGTCTCAGTCACCTGGGGTTGAGTGGCCTGGCGTCATAGCTCACAGCAACCTCAAACCCTCTTGCTCAAGCCATCCTCTTGTCTCAGCCTCCTGAGTAGCTGGGACTCCAGGCACCTACCATAATGTCCAACCAGTTTTTCTATTTTTAGTCGTGACGGGGGTCTCACTTAGCTCTGGCTGGTCTCCAACTCCTGAGTTCAGGTGATCTTCCCACCTCGTCCTCCCAGAGTGGTAGGATTACAGGCATGAGCCACCATACCTGACCTAGATGTCCTTTTAAAACTACATACTAAATAGATTCTTCACTATTACACAGAATTTAGTTTTTATTTATTTTTAAAGAGCTGGTTATTTGGTTTGTTACTATAACATTGCTGTATCTCTTTTTGACTTCTGGATTAGGGACAAAATTTATGTATATCTTTGCTATTTTGATAATAGTTAGCATCTAATCTTTAATGAGAGTATGGTCATTTAGGAGTGTTGGCATTTGTAAGGTTTAAGTACATTTTGTAGCTATGCTTTAATGAATGAATAGGCAGGTTTCACATTTAGAATGATCTCGGAAGAAAATATTAGTATACTTTATAAAACATCTGATTATGAGGATATTGCAAACACAGATTATTAATTCAGAGTATTTGTGCAGGTTTTTAAAGAGCAGACCATCTTTACATTTTGATGATTATAGTTGTATTTGTGTTGCCGTTTGGGAAATAACAAAACTAGCATGTAAAACTGCCTTTTCAAGGAGCAAAGTTTAGAAATTAGGGCCTTTATATTTTTGTTTTTTATTTGTATTAAGATATTAAAACAGGCTACTTGTTACTGTTGAGAAATTTCTCTTGGTGGATGACTAAATTTATCCATTTATAATCGGTGTGTAACATTTAAATGTAAAATTTCCCACTAAGCAAGACACGCCAATTACGCATTACATTCTCATTTCAAAGCTAGTTTAGGATAACTTGTCTGTGTACTTCGGAGGCTAACTTATCTTTGTCTAAACTTGTTATTATTTCTTTGTAAAATTTTAACCTGTATTTTGAAGCCATCTTTTCAATTATGTTAAAACAGAATCTTGGTGTAATGAATCAAACAACTTTTTTTTCCTTTAAGTTTCATTTTTATGGGTGTATGTATGTTTCACCCAATAGAAATTAGTATGCACTCATTCAGAGTGAGCCGACTCAGCGTTCAGAGTTTCTGTTACTGTGGATTTTACCCTTTGTTGGTATTCTACATTTTTTCCAGAAATGTCAGAGTGTGGATAGTCATTTGGGTTGACATTGTGCCCTACTTATAGTATAATTTAACTGAGGCTTCACTGGATACTTTAGAAATGGTATTTGAATGATGTTGTATCACATTTTTATTGAGGAATCAGCAGTGTTTTACATGAGTCTTTTAAAAAAGATTTTTGTTTATATCAAGTCGACCTGTAGATATGTAGTTTTGCTGTGCTTTATCACATAAGAAAATAGTTAACCTTTTGCAGTTTTTTGATTTTTCTCTTTCTGTAATGGGGTAGGTATTGGTAGTAGGAGGAGAAAAATGATTATCTCCTAATAAAACTTACCTTGTGAAGATCTTATGTCTTCTTCCTGCAGATCAGATTTCTCTTGCCTGAAGAGTTAAGTTCTAAATGTTAATCTGTATTTTTAAAATGATAACAACTATTTCTGATACGTCTCACCCTGATATATGTATAAAAAGTTTTTTAAAAAATATGGATTCCTATTAATGTTGTTTTGTTCAAATAGACAAAAAACGATTTCTGATATGGGGAAAATGTCAGTGGGCTTTTGTATTGTTTTGAAGACCTTTAACTTTAGCATATAAAATTCTCTTAACAAAATGTGTATTATTTGGGAATTTTAACGTTATGTTTCTTTATAAATGTGTTTTTTGTCTCCATTTAGATCTGGAATACCTGATGCATGCAAAACAACAGCTAGTAACCACAGCTAAGCGTTGGGATTCTTCTTCTAAAACTATTATAGATTTTGAACCTAATGAAACTACTGATTTGGAGAAGAGCCTTCTTATCAGATACCAAATTCCTCTCTCTGCTGACCAGCTATTTACCCAGTCCGTTTTAGACAAATCATTGACCAAGAGCAACTATCAGTCACGGTTGCATGACCTTCTTTATATTGAGGAGATAGCCCAGTATAAAGAAGTCAGCAAGTAAGTTACTCTAGAAACACTTAAAAGAAAATCTTCTCTTTGGATGGTATTTTTAATTTTTAACACGCACCTATGCCTAAGTGAAGACAGGTAGCACATTGTTGTTACTCAGTAGCTGTATTCTATCTTTATGTGATATGTGAGCATCTTTGTATTAAGTTGTAAAGCGCGCGTTCTCTCTCTCTCTCTCTCTATTTTTTTATTTTTATTTTTTTTGCAGTTTTGGCCGGGGCTGGGTTTGAACCCACCACCTCCGGCATATGGGGTCAGTGCCCTACTCACAGCGCCACAGGCACTGCCCCCATATGTCAGCTTCTTAAGGCGAAAACTGTGTTGTGCTCATCTTAGTTACTATTCCCACTGTTTAGTGCATAGTTTGTTTCTACAAGACCTTCCTAGGCGTCCACTGGGGGATAAGCTCTTTGCCACGTGTGGGGAACATAAGTCTGTGGTCCCTGCTCTTGAGGAGCTTTCAGTTACTGATAGTCATAGCAGCACTCAGTGGATATTTGTTGAATTGAAAGCACAAAAACAGATCATGTATTTTGAAAAGTTACTTTAAAAATGGTACCATTTAGATCTTCAGGAAGTCTGATAGTAATTAAATAGATTTATGGGAGTTTGCAATACTTGAACATATTTTACATTTTATTCCTATGCCATAGATTAAGAGCAAGTGCTTAGGCCAGGCTCATGCCTGTAATCTTAGCTCTCTGGGAGGCCAAGGTGGGTGGATTGCTTGAGCTTACAGGTTCAACACCAGCCTTAGCCAGAGTGAGACCTCATCTCTAAAAAAAAGTAGCTAGGCATTGTGGTGGGCGCCCGTAGTCTCAGTTATGTAGGGGGCAAGAGAATCACTTGAACCAAACCCCGCCCCCCAAACAAACAAAAAACCCCAGATGCTTAAATCAAAAGCTTATTTGAATCATTTTAGGAAAAGCAATCTTAGAAAACAAAGTTTGAGGCTGGGTGGCTCACTCCTCTAATCCTAGCACTCTGAGAGGCTAAGGCTGGGGGCTTGCTTGATCTCAGGAGTTTGAGACCAACCTGAGCCAGAGCAAGAACCCATCTATACTAAAAATAGAAAAACTAGCTGGGTGTTGGATTGGGTGCCTGCACTTCAGCTACTTGGGAGACTGAGGTTAGAGGATTGCTTGAGCCCAAGAGTTAGAGGTTGCTGTGAGCTGTGGCATCGTGGCAGTCTACCAAGGGTGATAGAGTGAGACTGTGTCTCAAAAAAGAATAAAAAACCAAAAGAAAACGTTTGAGTGAAGGAAGATGTTTGTTAATGAGCTACTGTAATTGTTTTTGGCCTCCTTTTTAGATATCTGACATAAAGTATGGAGATGAGCCTTAAAAATTGAAAAACACTGTGATGATGCCACTGTACTCTAGCTCAGGTGACAGAGCAAGATTGTCTTAAAAAAATTATGAGACATGAAGGTATTTTTAGAAGTAGTTTTCCTTTCTTCTCCAAGCTGTCTTGTTGGTACCTTTTTTTAAAAATTTTTTTGCTTGCTTAGTCTGGTCTTGAAGTCCTGAGCATAGTCATTCCTCCTGCTTTGGCCTCTCAAAGTGCTGGGATTAGAGGCGCGAGCTACCGTGCCTGGCCCTTATTTTTAGTATTATTAGTAGATACTGAGCACTCATTAAGGTATGTTCAGAAAAGTAAAAGTGAAAACTTACAAATACATTGTGTTACTCTGTTTATAGATTGAATATGCTCTAACTTTTAAAATTATCTAATTTCAAATTAAATACATGTAAAAAAATACAGAATGTATTTTTCATTATTCTAAGACTTTAGGTCATGGACCACTGATGGTCTCTTGAAAGGTTTTTATTAGATGTGTCTGTAGACTGTTCTAATGAGATCACTAGTTATTAAATAATAAGGACAGTGGCTTGTATTATGGATCTTATTTATGTTATTAAGATACATGCATATTATTTACATTATCAGGATTCCTTTTCCTTAGGTGAGAACACTATGGTAAATCATAAATATTGAGATAAAATAGAATTTAAAAGATTACTATATCTTGGAGACTTTTTTGAGTATCATATTAGGAATTCAGAAAAAGTTACTTATTAACTTTTATTTGTTTAATAATTTATTAAAGTTTATAAATCATTCCGTTACCTTAGACCTTACAAGTAAAGACCGTAAAGCTTATGGATTATTATATTAAAAATAACCTTTTAAAAATGGAAATTTGTCTGAATGGAAAGCAGAAGAAACCTTACAAAATGCTGGAGGTCAGATACTGGTCAAGAAATAAGAGATTCGGGCAGCACCTGTGGCTCAAAGGAGTAGGGCACCGGCCCCAGATGCTGGAGGTGACAGGTTCAAACCCAGCCCCAGCCAAAAAAAAGCAAAAAGAAGCAAAAAAAAAGCAAAAAAAAAAGAAACAAGTGATTGAAAGTTCACTCTAAGAGAACCTTGTAAGGGCTTTCTAAGCCAATATCCAAGGGTCTTAAAAATGATAGGAGCCACTGGTGGTAAATTAAGTTGGTTTGATCCTTCTGGAGAGCTGTTTGATTAAGAAAGTTGGAGTCTTTTGATATGGTAGTTCTACATAACCTGCAGCCGTCCCGAAGAAGATAATCACAGGTGAAGATAAAGATGCCTGTACATGAATGTCTTTCAAAGGGCAGTGGAGAGTAAGTTGCATGTGGCCGTATGACGGAATGTTACTCACATGCAGCCGTTGAAATTACGTTCCTGGAGAATTTTTAATAAAGTGGTGATGCTCATGTTATCCTGATATGAAAGGAGAAAGTAGGCTAGTTAGGAAACCTTACACCCTGCCCTTCTAATTTTGTGTATTCATATAACACACATAAAAATATGTTTTTGTATAAAAGTGTCAAAAAATAGTGTTCTGTTGGTGGAATTATAGGTGATTTTTATGTTCTGTTGTTTTTTTTCTATGTTTGAAATGTTCTCCAATGACCACATATACCTTTTATGAAAACATCATCAGGGACAACACTTGGTGCTCACGGTGTGAGATGCTCTTAGATACGGAAGGAAGAGACGGTGGGAAGGCAGCAGGAGGGGAGTGCAGAGTCTTTATGGGAACATCGGGGTCTTCTCTATTTTATATCTTTAAAATTAGGTTATAGTTATTGACTCAGATATGGGTATTTATGAAGTAAATACAAATCAGGAGGATCACTTTAATGTTTTATGAATGCAAACAACACAGGAGGTTTGGAGGAGCTTGAATGTAGAAATGGGACTCTCCTGCTGCACGTGTAACATGTGACAAGTAGAAAGTTACTGTTACTGCCAGAGAATTCTGGAAGATTTCTAGTGGTACTTTTACCCAGAAGTAACCCTGGATATTAAGGCTGGTAAACTGGTTGTGCTTGTAAAATTTAGGAAAGTGCAGTACAGAATTGCCACACATACAAAGCCTGTCAGTAATTAGAGTTTTCAGAGGGCATCCGCTAGCAGGTAGACAAGGAGCAAATAACAGACATAGATTGTAAAGGTTTGCAGAAGTCTTTGACGAGGTTTCATTTGTTGTTTAAAAAGATTATTTTGTTTTTGCTCCTTGAACTTAATATTTATGTGTATTTTAATGTTGCATTTAATTTTAATTCACATTTGATTTCTAATTCTTTAAGTACCAATAACATAATTAACATATTTTGAAAAATGGATTTGGGGGAGGTCTGTATGCAGCTACTAAACTGTGATCTAGTGCAGGGCTTAGTAAACCTCTGCTGTAGATTAGGGCTAGATAGGAGGTAGTTCAGATCTTTAGCCCGTACACTCCCTTTTTTTTTTTTTTTTGAGACGGAGCCTCAAGCTATCCCCCTGGGTAGAGTGCCATCACACTCACAGCAACCTCCAACTCCTGGGCTCAAGCGAGTCTCCTGCCTCAGCCTCCCAAGTAGCTGGGACTATAAGCACCCGCCACAACACCTAGCCATTTTTGGGTTGTAGCCATCATTGTTGTTTGGTGGGCCTGGGCTGGGGATTCGAACCCGCCACCTTAGGTGTATGTGGCTGGCGCCTTAGCTGCTTGAGCCACAGGCACTGAGCCAACCCCGTACACTCTTGGTGGCATTTCTTCTTTGTTTCTTTGTAAAATCTGCTCTTAGTCAAGGGCTATACAAAAACAGCCTCTGGCCCTTGAGAGCCGTGCTCTAGTGTGTCTCATTGGGTCATCTGACTTGTTTGGTCAATCATGCCAGTCATCAGAGCAAGCCCAAGCATATATTAGAATTGTGAAGAACGTATGTTTGTGCTTTGAGAAGCAGTTTAAAGATAGAAAACAATGGAGTGGCTAAATGGACGCATTTCTCCAAATGACTTGGACATGTATCGATAGTAATAGGTGTGTTCTGTACGCCCTGAAATAGGCCTCTTTGTGATGTTGTAGTCAGACCTCCCACGTGACTGGTAGGATATTTCCTAGAGTCCACAGAATGTATTTGTGAACTTGGACAATTTTAGCAGCATATTACGAGTCACTAAAGTATCAAGGGACGTCATACTGTTAAGGATGTACCTGTTAATGGTCATCTTAGTATTTCTTCCTTGAAAGTTGAATGAAGGCTTTCAAGGTTGGACAAAAGGTATTTTGGCTTGAGGCTGCATTTACTAATCCAGTTTATCTTTTTTTAAAGAGGTGATTGTACAGACCAGTGCAGACATGACAATTTCTTCCTAAGTTTTAGTGTGAGATGTGTGTAAGTGGTAAGGATACTGCATTTCGTGTCATTTAAGTTTCAGAAAATGTTTCTGAGTTCTTTGGAGATTGATTTGCTTGTTTACTTTTCTCACCCTCAGCTGTAAGTTGATGTGGGTTCAATAATGATTCTACTTGGAAGTGAAATCTGTTTGATTCTAAGAGATACATTTTCAGGAGAAATTGACTTTAGCTGAAGTGCTTCTGTCCATTAACCTGAGTGGTGCTGTGTCCAGACCCACAGTAGAGAAGGAGTCTTGCTCTTGCTCAGGCTGGTCTCCAGCTCCAGAGTTGTTGTGCCTGCTGGCTTCTCAGTATTAAGCTTTTAGAAAAATTAAATATTAGTAGCTATGACTTCTACTAGAAAGTCTATAATGTCTACATTTTGAATAGGTGATGAATCTTCTGTAAGAAAGGCTATTATTTTTAGGGCTCCCCCCGCCCCAATGCCGCTACCTTAAGAGTTCTGTTGCAAAGCACAGCCAAATCACAGAAGAGGATTTTCAGTTGCTCTGAAACTGAGGGTAATTTTTCTTGCTTGCTAAGTTGTGAGAAAGTGTTTTGGGATAGATATAAGAGTAAAAACTTTGGCTCGGCGCCTATAGCTCAACCGGCTAAGGCGCCAGCCACGTACACCTAAGGTGGCGGGTTCGAATCCCCAGCCCGGACCTGCCAAACAACAATGACGGCTGCAACCAAAAGATAGCCGGGCGTTGTGGCGGGCGCCGTGGCGGGCGCCTGTGGTCCCAGCTACTTGGGGGGCAGAGGCAGGAGACTCGCTTGAGCCCAGGAGTTGGAGGTTGCTGTGAGCTGTAATGCCATGGCACTCTACCCAGGGGGACAGCTTGAGGCTCTGTCTCAAAAAAAAAAAAAAAAAAAAAAGAGTAAAAACTTTGTTCCTTTAAACAGTGCTTTATGATGTTATGTTATTACTATAATATATACATTTTTGTAGACAGAACCTCATTCTGTCGCCTTGGGTAGAGTGCTGTGGCATCATAGCTCACAGAACCTTAAACTGCTGAGCTCAAGAGCTCCTCCCTGCCTCAGCTTCCCAAATAGCTGGGACTACAGGCAAGTGCCACTGCACCAGGCTAGTTTTTCTATTTTTAGTAGAGATGGAGTCTAGCTCTTGCTCAGCCTGGTCTCCAACTCCAGAGCTCATGCAGCCCACCCGCTTTGGCCTCCCATAGTGCTGCGATCACAGGCATGAGCCACCGTGCCTGCATGTGAAACCTTAATATATCACTTAAGATAGTTGAGAAATGCATTATAGGATTTCAAGAATTTGTTAGGGAATAAGGTAAAGTGTTTGGAATAAGAAGATAGTGCCTAGAAAAAATCAGATACTTACCCTAATCTAAAGTGAATTGAATGAGCAGAGTTTAATGAGTACTCTACTGTTAGGTCGCAGGCTAGTCACTGCTGGTTCTAAGGCAAAATAAGATAGGTTCTCTTGTCTCCTGAATGCAGGGTCATGATAAAATGTCATCACACTGTGATAAACGACTGCACCGTGGGGAGGCATCTGTGGGAGAAGGAGGGAGGGAAGTCAACGAGGGAATCAGGTCTTTTGATGGTATTTAGGCTGAATTTTGAAAAACAGGTAAGATTTGTTAGGTTAAGAAGTAAGAGGAGAGGGGTGGCTCCTGTGGCTCATTGAGTAGGGTGCCAGCCCCATATACCGAGGGTGGTGGGTTCAAACCTGGCCTTGGTCAAACTGCAACCAAAAATAGCTGGGCATTGTGGCGGGCACCTGTGGTCCCAGCTACTCTGGGAGGCTGAGGCAAGAGAATTGCCTAAGCCCAAGAGGTGGAGGTTGCTGTGAGCTGTGATGCCATGGCACTCTACCCAGGGTGACAAAATGAGTCTCTGTCTCTAAAAAGAAAAAAAGTAAGACAAAAGTACTTAGCTAAAAGAACAGGATATGAGAATAAGAGCACAGAGTTTTGGGGAAAGCGGCAAGTTGATCATTATAGTTGTGATGGAGGGCTCTTGTGTGGTAGGGCAGGGTAGGGGACAAAGCTGTGCAAGTCTTGTCCTCAGAGCTCTAGAAAGCTGCTTACTGTCACACGTGGATTTTACAAAGGGCCTCTGATAGTGGTGTGGAGAATAGATTCGAGATAGTCATATTAGAAGTTTGTTACAGTATTTCAAGTTTAAAATGTTCAAATGCAGATGAATTAGGAAGAGGAACTAACAGGATCATTAGGAACTAACAGGGCTTGGTGATTCTATGATCACCAGAATGGAGGCATGAGGGTAGATGAGAGAGGCAAGGTCAAGGCTGACTTGGCTTCTGGCTTGGGCACCTACGTGGGTGATAGGGCCATAACTTACATTGTATAATACCTGTGAGGATTGGTTTGGGGGTCACAGTGAGGAATTCAGATGATAATTCAGTTTCAAATAGACTGAGCCATAAGAGTAGGAGTGCCCAGGGCCTGAGCCCAACCACTACCTTAGGGTGTCCAGGACGTGGGACAAAGAGTCACAGGACATTATTCTTTAGATTTAAGACTTAATTTGTTTTTCCTTTGTTGTTGTTGTTGTTGTTTTTTCTTTTGAGACAGAGTCTCACTATGTTCCCCTGGGTAGAGTGCCATGGCATCACAGCTCACAGCAACCTCCAGCTTTTGGGCTTAAGCAATTCTCTTGCCTCAGCCTCCTGAGTTGCTGGGACTACAGGTGTCTGCCACAACACCCAGCTGTGTTTTTTGTTGTTATTGCATTTGTCGTTATAATTGGCCCAGGCAGGGCTTGAACCCACCAGCCTCAGTTCATGTGGCTGGCGCTGTAACCACTGTGCTACGGGCACTGAACTGTTTTTCCTTTTAAGTTTTGAACTTACTTGGGACCAGTTGTCCCTTTCTTCTTAACTGTTTTTCCCTTTTGGAATGGGAATGTCTATCTCAGGGGTGGTGAACCTTTATATGTTGTAAGGTTACATAAATTTAGATGTACTTAAAAATGTACATTATTTTGTGAAAATCATATTATGACTTAATTTCAAAAAATGAAAACTCTGTTAATTTTAAAGTTAACCTTTTAATGACTTTTTTTGCATCTGCTTTTTATTTGAAAGCATTTGAATGTTTGGTTACAGCACAGAGGTCTGCAGTTTCAGCTGATCCTATAGATGGGTACCGGTCACTTGTGACCTTAAGTGCGTCCTGATTTAGGCTCGGTAGGAGAAGGTAGATTTGCAGCAATATGTGGTTGGAAAACAAGAAAGCATTTTGGGGGTGTGTTGCCGAAGGTGTGGACAGTCTACCGCATTTTCCCACATTTCAATTGGATCTTTTTCAGCATCAAACAGTGATGTTAAAATGTCCTCAACTGGGAGTTCAGTCAGTTCCATCTGTAGTTCTTTAGGTGCCGTGGTGATATTAATTAGGTGAGGCTAAACTGCTAATGTGAGTGCCGTGTCATGATTCTCAATGTTAGTGACCTTTTCATCGTATTCTCCAGTTAATAGTCTATAACAGCTGTGTATTCTTTAAATGATAAGTATGTATCATCCTGCTCATCAGTGACCTTTCTAACTAGGGAAAGTGTTCACCTGAAGTTTCCTTTTGAAGAAGGATCGGATTTTTTCCTTTTGAAGAAGCTTGGATTATTTTTGTGCTGCAAAGTGCATATAGACTTAGTTTTACCTTGCAAAGGCGTATTTAAGCTGTTTTCATTTGACATAGCACATGGAAATGCTGCATTCCTGTAGGAATCATCTTTCAGTAATTCACATTGCTGATTTTGTTCTTCATACAATTTAACTATCAGCATTCCTATAGAAAATATAAAATTTAACTATCTGTTCTTGCAGAGGTAAAATTTTGGGTAAGGCCTGTCCCTAGGTTAGGCAACACATTTTGAACTGATATGCAAATCCGCCCTGAATATCTGGTCTTTTAACTTTAGCATGTTACAAAACCAACTATGTCATGTTGCATTTGCAGAAAAATAGTTAACAATATGTGTAACTTGTTGCCAAGTGCTACTTAAAATTATAGCTTTAGCACAGACATTTTGCTGATGCAAGTTACAATGAAAAGACCTGAGAGGCTCGGCGCCTATAGCTCAACCGGCTAAGGCGCCAGCCATGTACACCTAAGGTGGTGGGTTCGAATCCCCAGCCCGGACCCGCCAAACAACAATGATGGCTGCAACCAAAAAATAGCCGGGCGTTGTGGCGGGCGCCTGTAGTCCCAGCTACTTGGGAGGCGGAGGCAGGAGACTCGCTTGAGCCCAGGAGTTGGAGGTTGCTGTGAGCTGTAATGCCACAGCACTCTACCCAGGGGGATAGCTTGAGGCTCTGTCTCAAAAAAAAAAAAAAAAAAAAAAGACCTGAGAGCCTGGGATCTCTTACCTTGTGTCAACCGTTCATGCTTTCCTGTCATGGGAAGTATCCCAGCTGTACGTACACTCACTAAATTTACCAAGTCCAGTCTGACTTAGTGAGATTTATCTTGAAAGTTGTTGAACATACCTATTTCCCACTTTCTGTTCACAGGAGTGCCCCAAGTGAGTAACTCTTTGTAGCAAAGAAAATCTTCTGTTATGACCCGAATGAAATACAAAACCTACACTGAATGTTGTCAGTTGATTCATCCAAAGCGATTGAATGATGTGTAGAAGTGTTGTGTGAAGTTGTCTGTGAAGTTGACAGCTAATTCAGGCTGCCAGTCAGTAATAGTTCTCCCTGAAAGAGGCAGTTGTTTGCAATGTTACTGAGGTCTAAGCATCCTCCAACTTCAACAATGCATTCTTTGACCATTTCCACATCACTGAATGGCTTCCTTTTTCCTGGGCATATAAGCTACTTTATAAGTTGCTTCAGTGGCATTGTTTCTGGGCTTATTGCTGCTTGAAAGAATTGCCTTTACTTTTATTTAAGCTTTAAGTTCTGTAGTAACCTTTCGTGCTTCTCCCTCTAATTTAAAATATTTGTGGTCCTCGTGAGTGTTATAATACTGATAAACATTCAATTTCTTTAATGTTGATATTACAGTATCACAAAGCAAGGACATCATTATTTATTTATTTATTTAGAGACAGAGTCTCATTTTGTCACTCTTGGTAGAGTGCTGTGGCATCATAGCTCATAGCACTCGTAGCTCATAGCAACCTCAAACTCTTGGGCTCAAGCGATTCTCTTGCCTCAGCCTCCTGTGTAGCTGGGTCTACAGGTGCCCGCCATAATGCCCGGCTGTTTTTAGAGATGATGACTTGTAGCTCCAGCTGGTTTGGAACTCCTGAGCTCAAGCAGACCTCCCACCTTGGCCTCCCGGAGTGCTATGATTACAGGAGAGAGCCACCTTCCCCCAGTCAGGTCGGGGAAGTTAGAACAAAATCATTAGTGGAGCAGCTGTCAATTTAGCCCTTGTGGCTTACTAATGTTCTAATTGTGCCAGTCAATCTGGGAGGGTTATTTTTAATTATTTTTTATTTTTTTGAGGTAGAGTCTCATTTTGTCACCCTGGGTAGAGTGCTGTGACATCATAGCTTGCAGCACCCTCAAACTCTTGGGCTGAAGCAATCCTTTTGTCTCAGCCTCCTGAGTAGCTGGGACTATAGGTGCCCACCACAACGCCTGGCTGTTTTTAGAGACAGGGTCTCACTCTTGCTCAGGCTGGTTTTGAACCTGTGAGCACAGTATTTCATTGAAAGTTATTTTAGGCTCGGCGCCTATAGCTCAACCGGCTAAGGCTCCAGCCATGTACACGTAAGGTGGCGGGTTCGAATCCCCAGCCCGGACCCGCCAAACAACAATGACGGCTGCAACCAAAAAATAGCCGGGCGTTGTGGCGGGCGCCTGTGGTCCCAGCTACTTGGGAGGCGGAGGCAGGAGACTCGCTTGAGCCCAGGAGTTGGAGGTTGCTGTGAGTTGTAATGCCACGGCACTCTACCCAGGGGGACAGCTTGAGGCTCTGTCTCAAAAAAAAAAAAAAAAAAAAAAAAAAAAAGAAAGTTATTTTATTCTTTGGCATTTTAATGCAGTATGTCCATTTTAAAAATAAAAATACAAAAGATGAGAAAAAATATATTAATCAGCATAAAAGGATTTGCTCTGTAAAATTTGGTCTCAGTCAAACAGCTGTACGTAGACCTAGAAGACCACACATGTCCTTTAGGCTGCAGGTTCCCACGCCTGGTCCATGGTCCTACTGTCGTACTTTGGGAGCCTGTAACTAATTCATTTCCCAGGCTTATAGCTGGAGAGGAAACTTGCCCTAGGATGAATCAAGCCACGGGTCTCATCTGTATGTCATTCAGTTGAGACTTCGGACTTTTGATGCTCAAAAGAATTAAGACTTGGAAGACTACAGGGATGGGATGAATATATTTTATATGTGAGAAGGATATGAGTTTGGGGGTATCAGGGACAGAAGACTGTTGTTTTGAATGTCCCTTCTAAAAATCTTGTTGAAAATTTAGTTGCAACTGGGACAGTATTAAGAGGTAGGACAATAAAAAACGGTTAGGTTGGCTGGACACTGTGGCTCACGCCTGTAATCTCAGCACTTGGGAGGCTGAGATGGGTGGATTGCCTGAGCTCACGAGTTTGAGACCAGCCTGAGCAAGAGTGAGACCCCGTCTCTAAAAATGACCGGGCATTGTGGTGGGCACCTGTAGCCCTAGCTACTACGGAGGCTGAGGCAAGTGAATTGCTTAAGCCCAAGAATTTGAGGTTGCTGTGAGCTCTGATGCCACAGCACTCTACTGAGGGTGACATAGTGAGACTCTGTCTCAAAAAAAAAAAAAAAAAGAAAAGGTTGGGTTGTGAGGCTGACCCCTTATAAATAGGCTAATGTGGGCTCATTATTGTGAGAGGGGGCTGTGGCTTTACAAAAGCAAGTTCAGCCCTCTGCTCTTGCTTGCATTTTCTCGCTCTTCTGCCTTCCGCTGTGGGAAGTGTGCAGCATACAGGCCCTCACCAGGTACTAGCCCCTCGCTCGTGTACTTCCTAGTCTACAGAACTGTAAGGAAAAAAACCTTTTTTATAAATGACCTGGTCCCAGGTATTCTGTTATAGCAATACAAAATAGTCCAAGACAGCCCTTCTAAGAAAAAGTACCAAGTGTCCCCATTACTCCTCACTGCCCCGTCTCCCTCTTACAGCGCCGTGCAGAACGGCAGAGGAGAGGAGCTGTCAGTTTAAGTTTTTCTTTCACCTCAGAGTTCTTGACTGTGTAAATTAATCTCGTTCCTCGGTTCTTCTTTCACACATACTCTCGCTCATTCCCTTACGTGAACACACGTACCAGCCACTGTCTACTATGACAGGCTTGAACTCCTCCCGTAATTCCTGCACGAGACCTCCACGAACGAAAATTTATTCTAGAGGTTATTTATTAACATTACTGAAAGAGAAACTTTATGGGTCAAATATTTTGGTAAGATCTCCTTAGAAATCAATCTGTTTCAAGTCCTCAGTAGACGTTTCAATGTAATGTGTTTGCTTCTGGTTCTGGGTGATTCAATTGTCCCCACAGTATGTTCAAAAAGACTTTCATTTAAATTAATACATAATATTTCATTTTATTAAAAAATAATATTTAGTTTCATCTGAAATATTCTGGCCTTTTTTGAAGTGCTATTCAACACAACTAAATGTGTGTCTTTATGTAGCTTGCGTGGGAGTTTATTCCCATTAAGGAAAGTTTTGTTGTTTCTATCTTGGGTCAAAGTCAGAAAGATAGTATATAGGTTTTATACTATATATAATTCAACAAAGTGGAATTGATACAAAGTTTTAATTTTTGGTATGTTTATATTTGATTTATTTTGTTGTACATTTCTAGTTAATTGTGTTTTTGATGTGAAATATTCAAACTAGTTTTCTACTTTTGATTTAGGTTCAACCTTAAAGTGCAATTGCAGATTCTGGCAAGCTTCATGCTCACTGGAGTTTCTGGAGGTGCAAAGTATGCTCAGAATGGACAGCTTTTTGGTCGCTTTAAGCTTACTGAAACGCTTTCTGAAGATACTTTGGCTGGACGACTGGTGATGACCAAAGTCAATGCCGTTTATTTATTACCAGTCCCTAAAGAGAAGTTAGTACAGACCCAGGGAACCAAAGAGAAGGTTTACGAAGCTACTATTGAAGAAAAAACAAAAGAATATATATTTTTAAGGATATCCAGGGAATGCTGTGAAGAACTTAATCTTCGGCCTGATTGTGACACACAGGTATACTTGAAGGTGACCGTTTAACCATGGTTGTCTGTGGAGTCTGTCATTGCCCGGTGATATCTTTCCTCTGGTTCGCTTTTTCCTACCATAAATAAAAGTGCAACTGACTTTGAAAACTTAACTGGTAGGTTGAGAATTGGACCTCTGGTAACTGCCAGAGAAAATTGATTCTTTAAGTAACATCTGAAATGTTCCAGTCTTATGCAAGTTTGAGCTTTCTGATTAGTTTTAAATTGTTGATAGAATAGCAGAGGAAAAAATTACTTAAGTTACATTTTGGGATATCTTTTATCTGCAGTTGTGTCTGTTCTTGCTTTCTTTTTCTTCATGAGTTTTTAGGTGAATTGGGTCTTCGTTCTGCCATACGGAAGGCTAATCTTTTTTCTTTTTAAACACAAAACTTGGTGAATATTATTCATTCACAGTAAATTGATGCAGCGTCATAGGGCTGGTTATTACTCAAGATGTGATATCTCACAGATGTTTGGATTTTATCAAATACATTCTTCTTAGGAATGGTGGAATCAGATAATCTTTATCTAGAGATTAAGTAATTTATAAATGCCTGGGGTTTTTTTCTTGATTTTTTTTTTTTTTTAAGCACAGTCTCACTTTGTTGTCCTCTGGCATCACAGCTCACAGCAACCTCATTGTCGTAGGCTCAGGAGAAACTCGTGCCTCAGCCTTCCACGTAGCTGGGACTACAGGCACCTGCCACAACACCCAAGTATTTTTTCTATTTTTAGTAGAGACCGGGTCTCCGTTTGCTCAGGCTGGTCTCAAACTCCTGACCTGAAGTGATCTACTCACCTTGGTCTCCCAGAGTGCTAGGATTTCAGGTGTGAGCCATTGTGCCCGGCCTGCCTCAGTTTCTTAATAAATAAAATAAGGCTAATGATAGCATATAAATCATCAGAACTATTAAATGAGACAATCCGTGCAGAGTGCTTGATACAGTATCTGGTGATTAACAAAGAAAATGTTCGTAATTGTTATTATTCGAAGGTGATTACACTTTAAAAGAATCTCCCAGCTTGTTTCCCCAAATGGTTGCCTTTATGAACTACTCTAGTGAACTGCAGCAATGATATTTACTTTGATGTCTTTTTTAAGAAAAATTTCTTTCGTGCATTTCAGGTTGAACTTCAGTTCCAATTGAATCGATTACCCCTCTGTGAAATGCATTATGCACTAGACAGGATCAAGGACAATGGGGTTTTGTTTCCAGACATCAGTATGACTCCCACCATACCTTGGAGTCCCAACAGGTACAAAAAGGAGATTTCTTATTAAAGGAAGTTTCTTAACGTGAAATTGAATATCTGTGTCAAATGGCTCAGCGTACTTTTATCAGAAAGTTTGCCTGTGTTCTTCAGGAGATGTTTTATTAGTCAGGAGAAGAGAGTTCAGGAACACTTAGAATGAGAATTTGAACGTCCTCATGGATTTTCTTCACTTTGCTGACTTTTCTCTGTAGTCTTACTTTGATAGGATGCCAGGCAATTCAGGAATATTTCTGACTAGAAGTTGAATGGGAAAATAGGACCTTTTAAAAGTGGTTCAAATAGTTAATTTAAAATAATGTTTGACTCTGGAAGACAGTTTTGAGACTTAGTGAAATGGAGAAAGCAGGATAGAAGATAGTACTCCAGAATCTGCTCTCCAGTTGGAATGGGGTGTAAATATTGCTCTGCTTCAATTCTGTTTGGCATGTCTTTACCTTTAATTGAATTCCCTTTTGTTGCAAGCGTACACAGCAGGGTGGCTTCATGCCTGTGTTGTCCATTTTTTTGTGGGTCTTAATCCCTTTGGCCCCACCCATGCTCAGCTCCCACCCCCCTTTTAAAAACTCTCAGCGGCTCTGTACAAGTTTATTTATCACTGTGTCGGTTCACTCATGATAGTGGGCCCTTCCCGTGACTGACAGAGGGTGTGGGATCTTCAGTAAGTAGTTTCCAAGGCACCCTTGGTTCAGCGTTCAGTGGGCAGACAGGGGAAGCGTGAGCCCAGAGGATCATGTGGGGAAACGGGCAAGGCCTAAAAGGGGCTGCATTACTTCCCCTCACATTCCATTTCTTCTGCCCCTAAAAATGGAACAAAACAAACCTGCCTTTGCTCAAGCCATCTACACTCCTTGGCCTCCCAGAGTGCTAGGATTACACAAACCCCGAGTCATTTCTCCTGGCTTTTCCTTACCCTCTCTGTCCTGTCCCCTCTTTTTATTGCAAAAACCTTGAGAGGGAATTGTCTGCATATTCTTCGTATTCTTACTCACTCTAAAACCTCTGTTTTTCCCTAGCTGACTCTCCCGAAAGCCATCAGTGATCTCGTACTTGTAAAAATCCAGGGCGTCTCCTGGGTTCTCATTTGGTACAGCTTCTCTGCACGCTTCCTTTTCCTTTCACTCCTGCAGCCAGCGCTTCCCTTCAGCCTGGGCGGCTTCAGGAGCCTTCTAGGAATCTAGTCGGTCTTCCGTCCTGCCACCCGTGGCCCTGTGCTCTGGGTCCATCCACACATTTCTCCCAAAGTTAGTTTTCTAAAATAGTCATGTCATTTCACTGCTCACAGATTTCTAAACATTTCTCCTTGAGATCTTGATAGTCTGAGCAGCCTAAGCCACAGCTTTTACAGGGGTGTCCAGCTTGCAGTCCACGGGTGCATGTGGATTATTGGAGGCCTGTTTTGCTTATCTGTGGTGTCGGAATTTGCAAAAATTATGTTTGGGCCTTTTTTTGCGCATCCACTTTGGTTAGTGGTGTTTGTGTATTTAATGTGTGGCCGAAGATAATGTTTTCTTCCAGTGTGCAGCAGCAAAAAATAAAAAAGATTGAACACCCCTGCTAGGTCTTCTTAACCATGCCTTTTCTTTTCAGTTTGCCTTTACTTTTTCTGTTTGACCCTTCTTTTTGCCCTCTGAATCACCATGCCGTAGCCACATTGAGTTGCCTTGAAGTTTGTCTGATTTTCCCTGTATTTATTAGCTTCCTTATCGTTTCATTACTCTTTACATTTTTAAAATTATGGTAAAATCCACATAACATTTACCATCTTTTTTTTGTTGTTGTAGCCCTTTTTGGCCAGGGCCGGGTTTGAACCCACCACCTCCAGTATATGGGGCCAGTGCCCTACTCCTAATATTTGCCATCTTGACCGTTTAAAATGTACAGTATGGTAGCGTTAAGTATATTCGCATTATTGTACAGTCAACTTTTTCATCTTGCAAAACTGACACTGTATGTCTGTTAAACAACTCCCCATTTTCCCTTCTCCTTAGCCCTGTGTCCTCCTCTGTAAGTGATTTCCTGTCTCTGAAGGAATCTGTGCCCGTTGTTAGCCTGTTGAAGATCTCCCTGTCCTTCAAGTCAGCCCAACTCCAGCACTCTCTCTTTCAAGGAGGAGAACCTGATCCTTTCATTTCATTATTGAAACAGTATTTATTGAGTGCCTGCCATGTGCTAGGCTCAGTTAGTTTTGTGCTTTTGAGCATAGTTTCCCTCAGATTAATTTTTGTCAGTTGGATACATTTCTACTTTAATCTTTTTCTTTTTTGCAGTTTTTGGCTGGGGCTGGGTTTGAACCCGCCACCTCTGGCATATGGGGCTGGCGCCCTACTCTTTTGAGCCACAGGCGCCGCCCCAATTTTACTTTTCTTGCTCACCTCTGACCTTTGTAAAGGAAAGGATCATGTCTGATTTGTCTTTGAACGCAGTAGAGTCTTGCATATTCGTTATTCATATTTGACACATTTAAGTTAATAGGAATTTTAAGTTTAAAGAAAATCAAGATTTTTTTCTTATTTTTTTTGAGACAGAGTCTCACTGTGTCACCCTTGGCAGTAGAGTGCTGTTGCATCACACACAGCTCACAGCAACCTCAGACTCTTGGACTTAAGTGATTCTCTTGCCTCAGCCTCCCAAGTAGCTGGGACTGCAGGCGCCTGCCACAGTGCCTGGCTATTTTTTGGTTGCATTTGTCATTGTTACTTAGCAGGCCCAGGCTGGGCTTGAACCTGCCATCCTCGGTGTATGTGGCCAGTGCCCTACCCGCAGAGCTATGGGCACTGAGCCAAAAATTAGGGTTTCAAATGTGATGTCACGTCAGTAAACTTTAGGCGTTTTTATTTGATGTGCTCACTTATGAAAATTATGTTGTATATAGTATAGTCAGATATTACTGACTGTAAGTGTTAAGAAAATGTAAAGTAGCAGAAAACTTTCAAGCAAGAAAAGACTTTATGCCAGTGTAGTTTATTTATTTATTTATTTTTGTATTTATTTTTTTAAAGATACCTTTATTGCTTTTTTGTTGTTGTAGCCGTTTTTGGCCAGGACTGGGTTTGAACCCACCACCTCTGGTATATGGGGCTGGCGCCCTACTCTGTGAGCCACAGGTGCCACCCCTGCCAGTGTAGTTTAAATAGTAATTAAAAGGTCTGGGTCTAACTAAGCTGGGTCTAAGAACATACTGAGAAAGCATTGGCCATTTAAAATCTTTTCTGAAATAATGTGGAATAGAGGTAGATAAATAAGAGTTGAGAAATTGTTCTTGAGGATGTAGTCTATATATTTAATTATAACAATGATTTAGGTGAGGAGAAGAAAGGACTTTGACATAATTTGGTTCAAGGATTAAAAGAAATTCAGCATAAACTTGAAGAGACCTTGTTTTAAATTGTGAAAATCAGAGATGACCCTTAGCATGTATATTATAAATCTTCTTTCCCTGATTGAGCAGATGGTACTATAAATAAATACAATTTGTTTTATTCAGGTAACTGTGGTTTTAAGAAGTAGAGCTGTAAGCCCAGAAGTAGATGGCCCAGCATTGCCATCGAGGAGCCCTGCCTCCCACTCTCTCTGCCTCCTAGAGCATGTTGGTTTTCTTCTTGGTGCTTGTTGCCTTGTGGTTATGAGATGACTGTGATAGTTTTATTTACCACAAGCTTTTTCTAGTCCGTAGGAGCAAGAAGGGCTTTCTTTAATTTAAAAAAAAAAAAAAAACTGTTAATAGTGAATCTTCGGTTTTGTTTTATTGGGTATAGAAGCCCTTTCCAGGGACATTTTCCCACAGCTAATTGACCAGTGTTGGGTCTTTGGCAAAGGAGGCTGGGAATTGAATGTTGTACTGGGCTAGGCTCCATAGTAAATAGTGGCAGGGGAGAAGGTGGTGTGAGTGGTTCGGGGCACCATTCCACAGTGCCCCACATACCTTAGGTCTGGACTCAGAGATCACCTGAGGCAGTTTTCTCATTTACGGAAAATAGAACACTGGTAGGTACTAGCAGAATTATGAGCAAAGAAGCTGGTTAAAGTTGAGATATAATGCTGGAGATTAGTGAACAGCTTGTTGGAATTCTAGTGTCATTCATCAGAGTTCTTTTTTTTTAAATTTTTTTTTTTTTTTAAGACAGAGTCTCATTATGTCACCCTCTGTAGAGTGCTGTAGTGTCACAGCTCACAGCAACCTCAAACTCTTTTGGGCTTAAGCAATTCTCTTGCCTCATCCTCCCAAGGAGCTGGGACTACAGGCACCCGCCACAATGCCTGGCTATTTTTTGGCTATAGTTGTCATTGCTGTTTGGAAGGCCAGGCCTGGGCTGGGCTCAAACCCACCACCTCCAGTATATGTGGCTGGTGCCCTAGCTGCTTGAGCTACAGGCAACGAGCCCTGCTTTTTAAATTTCTAACTTAAAAACTTTTAAATTCCAGAAAAATAAATAATGGCATGTTTATATGGTCAAAGTTTATTTTCTAATGTTTTATATGTTTTAAGGAGAATTTTGTTGGTTTGAGATTATCTATCATAACGTCAGTTATAATTTTTTAAAAGCTGGAAGTGGTAAGATTTTTCCATAAATAACTTGCTTCTGATTTAAGTAGAATATAGCCTCACAAAGAGGGAATTTTCCTGTCTACACTTTGTCCTATTTCAGGATTAATTTGTAGGCACTTTGATCACAAATTTTCTAGGAATTTCTTACATACTCTTCCTATTTTGGTTCACATCTCTACTGTCTTTGCCATAGTTGTTGTGATATTTAGTGTTTTAATTGTAGCTGTGAAAAAGAATGCCGTTGACTCTCTACTTGGTTTGATCCGTTTCAGCATCTGCTGTCCATTTAAATCTTCGAAACTTAGCCAAGTCATAGGAGGGGTACTAGTAAGATAGATCTCGTTACAGCAGCCGTCTGTGCTGCCGTGACAGGTGCTCTGTGCTTGGAAAGTGTGATACATGTGTGTTATGTGTGTGCCTCCGTATGTGTGTGTGTGTATAAATATTAGAAATTAGAAAATGTTTCGTTTTGTTTGGCTTTGATATCTTTATAAAAACTATTTTCTAAATTAAGATTATAAAAATTTAGTATCTTTTAATCAGGAACATGCAAGCTTTTTTCTTCTTGTTTTAAGCCTTACTAAGAAAACTGTCAGTGGATTAGATTTTGAAGTCTAGTTCGTTTCCCTTTTTCATTTTACTTGCTATTCAAAGAAACCGCCACTACATTATCATCAGAACAAAGTTTTCTGATGCTTCTGTTTCCAAACATTGCCATTGACACTTACAGACCTGGGAGCCACTAGATGAGAAGCATGTGATTTCTTTACATTATTTACCAAACTAGATAAGAGCCACTAGATGAGAAGCATGTGGTTTCTTTACATTATCTTCCAAACTTGGAACAGGAGAAGATAAAGTTAGTTTTGATTTAGTAAAATACCCTACATTGACTCTGTTGAGTAATTTTCTAAAAGGGTAGTTTCAGAATAGGCATTAGTGATTACAGATGCTATGTTATGTCAGTAGTTTGAATGGTTCAGTGAAATTCAGGATACTTGTGTGTTGTGTGCTGTTCATTAGTAATAAGCATGTGTTTAAAATAACTTACATTTTTATTTTCTGTAGACAATGGGATGAACAGTTGGATCCTCGACTAAATGCAAAACAGAAAGAGGCAGTTCTGGCCATAACCACTCCACTTTCTATACAGCTGCCGCCTGTCCTCATCATCGGACCCTATGGGACAGGCAAAACGTTCACGCTAGCTCAGGCCGTCAAACACATTCTGCAGCAGCAGGAGACTAGGTGAGAGGGTAGCATGTGTGCTCACGTTTCACTCAGAGGGCACCACCTCTGTTCTCATTGGAAATGCAAACCGAGGGTCAGCGAGGCAGTGTTCATTCAGCTCCTTAATGTTAAAAGCAAAAGGAAAAACCCAAACCCGTAAAATTTGCATTTTCTTAAAACATATTGTTTTTAAAAATTGGCACTATAGGCAAAGATAGTTTTTAAATAGTCATGAAAACGTCTAGGCTGCTAAAGAATTGTGCTGTTAGAGACAAAGGAGTTGGGTTTAAAAATATATACATTTTATATGCTAGATTAAAAAAATAATTTCAGAGAACTTCCTTTTTAGCATAAAGAGTAATATAATTTCCTACAGGCATCATTGAATAATGTCAGGGATTACTGAATAGGTTGAGGGAAATGTATCTTAAGATGGCCACTGCTTTTTTTTGTATTATACTGCTTGAATAGTTTTGTGTTTTATCATTATTTTTATTTGCACCATTTATTTCAGCAGGATTCTCATTTGCACCCATTCTAATAGTGCTGCTGATCTCTACATAAAGGATTATTTACATCCCTATGTAGAAGCAGGCAATCCCCAGGCAAGACCTCTCAGGTATTTTTTTAAGGCTTATTATGTATCTGTATCATACTTTATTATTCTTAAGAAAAGGTGTCTGTAAAGATTTTAGTACCTTTGGAAATACCAAAATCTTGGTGTTGGCATTTGGCAATTTGGAGGTTGTCTTTTGAAGAAACCGTTTAAATTAAGGAAAAATGTAAAAACCTTTGAGCATTCATTTCTAAAACATTAAGCAAAGAGAAAGACATCCTTTTTTAAGTTCTGTGTATAAAAATGTTGTTTCAATCTGAGTTGATTTTGATATGTACCTCTAAAAGCTAGTGTGATGAAATAATATCAATATGATTAAGTCAAATTTAATTTCAGTTCTAGCATATTTTGCATGGCGGAGTAGTCATGCAGTGACAGTTCTTTATGAAAGTAAAAATTCGACTGTGATCATGCAGGTAATTTCATAACACATTAGAGAAACATGAGATATTGAAATGATTTCTTCATCAAAGTATAATTGATTGGTATTTAACTACTTTTTGCTACCATTTAAGAGTTAAAGTGTCAAAGAAAATTTTAGACTCATAGAGAAAGGTCCTCTGCGTATATATGGACATGAAATGCACTTAAATGCAGGATTGTGGGGGAATAAAAATCCTTTTCTTCAGAAAACAATAAAGAATCATTAAGTGGTTGTTTATTATACCATTTGCTTTCATTGTTATATGAATTAATGTTTAGTTTTGCCATTTTACAAACTAATATGTCATGCCCTAGGTGGTTTGAATACAATTATTGTTTATAAATTAATTTTTAACCATACTTTTGAATCATAACTCACTAACATTTTATTTCTACTTGAGCCCAGGCATGAAAAAAATGAAATTATGCTATTTAATTCTTCAATAACCATAACCAAAGCCATTTGAATGGTTTTAGAATTGCAGTAAAAATAAACAAAAGAGGGAAAAAAGTGGTGTGGCCTGTTAACACAGGTTTTTATGCCATATTCAGAGATAATTATTTTAAGTAGAATCCAGTTGTCGTTAGTAAGAAAATGTCACCTGTATGTAATCACTATAAATGAAAATATGGTATTTATTGGAGGATAAATCAATAACTACTTTGCTTTAGATTCTAATCTTTTTATATTGTAAGTGAAGGTTGAGTAGCCAGCATTTTTGCTGTGTGTTTTTACTTTATTGGAGATAAGTTGTATGTTCTGTTTGCTTTTATTATTGGTAGATTGTGCGTGTGTGCATGTGCATGTGTATGATTGTAGGAAAGGTGATAGCCTTAATTATCATGTTTATTTGTCTTGGAAACAGTGAAGTAAGCCCCTTAAATCTGGGTTGACATTGGGACTATAGAACTAGTTGATGAGTATTAAAATTCATTATTTAGCTAGGTTATATTTAATATTTTTCATGTAAAATTATTTTTTGGAGATTACAATACATGTGCTACATGGATATGTTTAGAATAAGGGGTTATGTTCAAATAGGTAATGTCTATATTGTAATGGTCCAAATACAGACAGTTGCCATGTAGCAGAAAGTCTCACCTGTCTATAATAGTCTCAAGAGTGATTCAGTACAAGATGGAAAAATATTTAAATACGGTGTATTCAAATACAAATTGCATGTTATTTCATTTAGTAAATAGAATAAACTGAGAAAAAGTCTTTCTTCCTCAGATACAGTGGAACCTCTGTAGTTGATCACTTCCCTACCTCGACCTCCTCCTTAAGTTGACCTAATTCTCAGACGTGCACTGCATGTACATATCAGGACAGCAGGCCTCCTTCCTTATGTTGACCGGTTCGTTACAGTCCCTTGGATGGTCAGCTGGCTGAGGTTCTACTGTATTTTCTTGATGACATCCTACATTTAAACCATAGTTTTTTCTTTGGGAAAGGGGTTAACTTGCTAATGTATTTCCTAGGAGGATTGATGCTTTGAATTGTTAGGATTTATTAGCACCATCTATTACATTAACTCAGATTAATTTATAATTTTCTTAATGGACAACAAACAGGATCAATTTGAGAGAAATAGAAAATTAGAATGACTGAGTATCCTGGGATGATTAGCTTTCTCTGAGTTGTTCCAGGATGCAGGGGAAAGAACACCAGAGGGCACTACGTGTCTGCACATGACCGTGAAGACTGGCATTTCCAGGGAGCAAGGCTAATAAAGAGTTCACTGCTTCACAGTATAGTCGAGACCAAGCCCTGGAGAGTGCCACAGTGTGAAAATAGTCACAAATGTTGAATAGTCAATGTCTTTAAATACACATTACTTATGATTAAAATTTATAAAATTCTAATAGGTGACAAGAGTTGAACTGAGCTTAACATATCTGAGGGTGGAGGTTTTAGAAATCATTTTAGATCAAGTGTAGTTTCAGTTTTTGCTTCTTCATTAGAATTAGAAGATTTTAAAATGGAATCAGAGGAAAACATGGTTTCTTTTTGTATATGGTTCTGAAGATCATTATTAGGTTCTGGCACAGTTATGGCTTAGAAGATAGAGGTTATGCATGGAGAAGGCGAGCAGTTAGTACTTTCTGGGCAAATTGAAGGCATTTGTTATTTTAGATTCATCTTTAAAAAAACAAATTTTTTCTGGTATCAAGTCTTTCTGATTCATAGTATCTTAGGTAATGTTTTTGTTTTATACGTTCCTCTTAGGTAATATTTTAAGGTTTTTTAAAAATTTATTGCATGTGATTGTAATAGGTGGATAAAATTTTAGTGAATTAAAATTATATGTTATCAAATTATCTCCTATTTTAAGAATTATTAGAATTCATGTGGGATGTGTGGATTGGTCTGTTTCTGGAAAAAAATCTATAAATTAATTGATACTAATCTGTAATTTAATATTGCTTATATTTTATACTGTGAGCTTGCAGGTATCTTTTGTCACTGTCAGTTCTTTGATTTCAAGAAGTCTGAGGTGTGTTTTAAATGTTGGCATACAATTAAAGTACAGAGAATATATGTAAATCTTTTTTTTATGTTAATAGAGTGAGAGAGTACCAATTGAATTCCAGTACCCGGTACATGTATATGTTGCATAGCTTTGAAGTCTGGGCGTTTGTACCTATTCCTGTTACGCATGTAGTATATATGGTGCCCCTCTCCCTCATCCCTTTCCTCTCCCCTCCCTTTTAAATCTCCAGAGTCCATTATACCACTCGGTGTGTCCTTGTGTGGCTGTAGCTCACCTTCCATTTATAAGTGAGAACAAGCTTCATTTATTTTTCTGGTCCTGAGTTACTTCTCTTAGGATAATGACCTCCATTTTCATCTAAATCGCTGCAAAATACATTATTTCATTCATTCTTATGGCTGAGTAGCATTCCATATTCCATACATACATATATAAACACCACATTTTTTTATCCACTCAATGATTAATAGACACTTAGGTTGATTTCATCCATATCTTTGCAAATGTGAATTGTGCTGCAATAAATATACAAGCGTGGGTATCTTTTTGATATAATGATTTCTTTTCCTTTAGATAGATGCCCAGGTGTGGGATTATAAAATTGAATGGTAGGTCTACTTTTAGTTCCTTGAGAAATATCTGTACTGATCTCCATAGAGGTTGTACTAATTTACACTCCTGCCAACAGCGTATAAGTATTCCCTTTTCACCACATCCAAAGCCAACATCCATTGTTTTTTATTTTAATAATGGCCATTCTAATTGTAGTAAGATGGTATCTCATTGTGTTATTTATTTATTCTTTTTCTGAGACAGAGTCTTATTATGTTGCCCTCAGTAGACGTCACAGCTCATAGCAACCTCAGACTCTCAGGCTTACGCCATTCTCTTGCCTCAGCCTCCCAGGTAACTGAGACTACAGACACCTGCCATGACGCGGCTATTTTTTTTTTTTTTTTTTTTGGTTGCGGTTGTCATTGTTGTTTAGCAGGTCCAGGCCAGGATGGAACCTACCAGCCTAGGTGTATGTGGCTGACATCCTACTCACTGAACAAAACCATCGTGGCCCGTTGTGTTTTTTGTTGTTGTTGTTGTTTGTTTGTTTGTTTTAGGTTTTTGGTTTTTTGAGACAGAGTCTCACTCTGTGGCTCTGGGTAGAGTGTTGTGGTATCCTAGCTCACAGCAACCTCAAACTCTTGGGCTGAAGTGATCCTCATGCCTCAACCTGCCTAGTAGGTGGGAACAGGCATCATTGTGGTTTTAATATGCATTTCTCTGATGATTAGTGATGTTGAACATTTTTTCATATGTTAATTGGCCATTTGTATATTTTCTTTTGAAAAATGCCTGTTCATATCACTTGCGGGCTTTTTAAGGTGGTGGTTTTTTTTTTTCTTGCTGAGTTGTTTGCGTTACTTGTAAATTCTGTATATTGTAGGTTTGTCAGGGTCATGGTTTATAAATAATTTCTCCCATTCTGTCTATTTAGTCTTTATAAAATTTCTTTTGTTATACAGAAGCTTTTTAGATAAAATTCCACTTGTCTATTTTTGTTTTTCTTGCATTTGCTTTTGGGGTCTTAGTCATGAATTCCTTGCCTAGGTCAATGTCCAGAAGAATTTTTCCTAGGTTTTCTTCTAGTATTTTTATAGTTTCTGGTCTTTTAATTCTTTCATCCATCTTGAGTTAATTTTCATATGTGATGAGAGAGAGGTGTTAGTTTCATTTTTCTGTACTGACTAATGTGTACTTTCCCCAAAGTGTGTTTTGCTTGCTTTGTCAAAGATCACTTGGTTGTCAGGGCACGGTTTTATTTCTGGGTTCTCCATTCTGTTCCACTGATCTGTGGGTCCACTTTATGCCAGTCATGCTGTTTTGGTTACCATAGCCTTGCGGTATTTTTTGAAGTCAATAATGTGATGCCTCCAGTTTTGTAATTTTTACTTAAGTAAAATGAATAGTACTTGGCTATTCAGGCTCTATTTTGTTTGTTTGTTTGTTTCCATATGAAGTTTAGAGTTATTTTTTCTAATTCTGTAAAAAATGATGTCAGTATTTTGATAGGGATTGCATTAAATCTGTGGATTACTTTTTAACAATATCAATTCTTCTAAACCATGGGCGCAGGATAGGATGTTTTTCCATTCGTGTCATCCTTATAGTTCTTCTTAAATTTATTCCTAGGGATTGTATTGTTTTGTTTTTTTAATTTTATTTTTTGCAGCTATTGTAAATGAGGTTGAGATCTTGCTTTGGTTCTTAGCTTGGTCACTATTGGTATACAGGTATAGTTATCTATTTTATTTTTTTATTTTAATTTTTTATTTATTTTTTGAGACAGGGTCTTACTATGTCTCCCTAAGAGTGCCATGGCGTCACAGCTCACAGCAACTTCAAACTCTTGGGCTTAAGGATTTCTCTTGCCTCAGCCTCCCAAGTAGCTGGGACTACAGGCATCCAACACAATGCCCGGCTATTTTGTTTTTGTTTCAGTTGTCATTGTTGGTTAGCTGGCCTGGGCTGGGCTTGAACCTGCCAGCCTTGGTGCATGTGGCTGGCGCCGTAACCACTGTGCTATGAGCGCTGGGCCTAGTTATCTATTTATGGTCGAACAAACTTTATGGTCACTCTGTATAAAACCTACACGAACTTTATGGTCACCCTGTATAAAAATGCTATTGATTTTTTAGTTGATTTTATAACCTAAGACTTTGTTAAATTTATTTATTAAATCTAGGTGTAAGATTGTATCATCAGCAAGCAGAGATAATATGACTTCCGTTTTCTCCACTCTCGTTTGCTTCTTTCTCTTGCTTGATTGCTCTGTAAGACTTAAGAGTACCGCTGCTAAATAGAAGTGGTGAACATGGGCATCCTCGTCTTCTCCCGTTTCTTAGGGGAGATACTTTCAACTTTCCCTTATTCAGTATGATGTTGGGTGTGGGTTTGTCAAAATATGCTTTTTTTTTTTTGAGACAGAGCCTCAAGCTGTCACCCTGGGTAGAATGCCGTGGCATCACAGCTCACAGCAACCTCCAACTCCTGGGCTCAAGTGATTCTCTTGCCTCCATCTCCCAAGTAGCTGGGACTACAGGTGCCTGCCACAACGCCTGGCTATTTTTTGGTTGCAGCTGTCATTGTTGTTTGGCGGGCCCTGGCTGGATTTGAACCTGCCAGCTCAGGTGTATGTGGTTGGTGCCTTAGCCACTTGAGCCACAGGCGCTGAGCCCAAAATATGCTTTTTATTATTTTGAGTTATGTTCCCTCTAGGCTGAGTTTTTTGAAGGTTTTTTTTTTTTTTATCATGAAGGGATGCTGGATTTTATCAAATACTTTCTCTGCATCTATTGAGATGACCTTATGGTTTTTGTTTTTAATTCCGGGTTTGTGGTGAATCACATTTATTGACTTGTGTATGTTGAGCTGTCCTTGCATCTCTGGGATGAAGCCCACTGGATTGTGGTGAATTATCTTTTCCATGTTACTGTTGGATTCAGTTTGCTAGTATTTTATTGAGGATTTTTGCATACATTGTTTCTTGGAGGTACTGGCCTGTAGTTTCCCCTTTGTTTTGGTATTGGGGTCTTGCTTTTCACCTAGGCTGGAGTGCAGTGGCATCAAAGCTTGTTTTAAGTGTTTCATGGAGGATTAGAACAGATTGGAGAAGATCAGGAGATTATGTTTTGTATTTTAACCTTCGAGCTGCCTTGGAAACTGCCTTGAGGGACATGCATTGTTGGGCGCCGAGGTGAGGAAATGTGTGTCACCAGGGCATTGGTGGTGATTGAATCCGTGCACAGGGACGAGATTGTCAGGTTCTCAGGGACAGGAGAGAGCTGGAGAGGAAGGCTAGGAAGGGCGTAGAGTCATGGAAGTGAGGGAAGGGGGTGTGCTGGAAGGGAGCAACGACAGAGCTGGTGCCATGGGCCAGCGTTTGCCCACCTGATTTAGTGACGTGGAAGTTACGTCCTTTGATTGGATGGTGGTGAAGCCAGTTGAATCCTCAAAGCAGGGAGTAGGGGGGTTGGTAATGGAGAGGGCAACGACTAGTACTGAGAAGAGATTGGGCAGTGGATGAAGAAGATGAGGAAAGTGAAGGTTCTTTTTAAGGGGGAGAAACTAGAGAATTTTAATTAGATTTTAAAAAGTCATTGATAAGTAAGGTTAAATTCAAACATTACCAATGTTTTTCTCTATAATGAGTATAATTAGATCGCTGTTGTTTTAGATTTGTACTTTCACATACATACAATATTATAAAAGGTCATGTTGTATTTTAAAGTTGCTAGCGAAAATTTGTTTTTTTTTTTACCTAGGCTACTGCCCACCAAACATGCATTCTAAGGGCAAGCACCTTTGACTCTCTTAGCAGTTTCCCCTGATGTTTACTGACATTCTCCTAAATTATATGTATGAAATGCATGAAACATACACGTTATGTAAATTAAAAAATACATAAACTAGGTGGGGTACACTGACTTATTCCTTTAGTCCTAGCACTCTGGGAGGCTGGGCTAGTGTACAGTGGTGTCATTATAGCTTATTGCAACCTCAGACTCCTAAATAAATCCTCCCACCTCAGCCTCTTGAGTAGCTGGGATGACAGATGCATACCACCATGCCAGGGTATTTTTTTATTTATAATTTTTGTAGAGAAAGGGTCTTGCTATGTTGCCCAAGCTGGTCTCACAAACTCTTGGCCTCGAGTGATCTGGCTGCCTTGGCCGTCCAGAGTGCTAGGGTCACACACAGTTTCCCTTGGACAGATCTGTCTGACTTGGACCTTCCAGCTGTCCTTGCTCCCTGCTAAGGCCTCCTCCTCTACTTGTGAATGAGCTCTCTTCCTTTCCTCTGTTCACCTTCTCCTCTCCTCCCTTCTTTTTTCTCTCTTCAGCATACAAATATAGTTTGTTATTTGAAAAAACAGAACCAAAGACTTACCTTGACCCCATCTGCATAAGCAGAATTTTTCTGCTTGGTTGTTGATAAGTAGTACTCCTTGCCCCTACTTCCTCTCTTGAGCTCAAGCTAACAAGATTTCCATCTCTACTTTTACTGTAAAACTGTCATATTGAGGTCATCGTGTTGGTTTTATTGTTGCTCCGTCCCGTGGTCAAGCCCCATTTTACTCACCTTAGCAGCACTGGGCACAGTGACTCCTATTCTCTCTGAAATACTGTCTTCATTTTACTTCCAACATCCCAGACACTCCTGAGTTCTCTCTTATTTCGCTGACTGCTCCTTCCCAGTCTCCGTTACTGGATCCCTCGTCTCTCCTTGGCCCCGAAATGTTGGGGTGATCCTTCAGTCTTTCTGCTTTCTACTTGTGTTTTTGTCTGCTCTTATTCTCCAGATGATCTCATCCAGTCCAAGGTTTATTTTACTTTGTTTTTGAGATAGAATCTCACTATGTCACCCTTGGTAGAGTGCTGTGGCGTCACAGCTCACAGCGACCTCCAACTCTTGGGCTTAAGCTATTCTCTTGCCTCAGCCTCCCAAGTAAGCAGCTGGGACTATGGGCGCCTGCCACAATGCCTGGCTATTTTTTTGTTGCAGTTGATTAGCTGGCCTGGGCCGGGTTCGAAACCACTACCCTCAGTGTATGTGGCTGGCGCTGTAACTACTGTGCTACGGGCGCCTAGCCAGTCGGAGGTTTAGTATTACCCCATGGTACATAGTTTGCCCCAGGCGGTCTCCCAGACTCCAAACTGACATACCACCCTGCTTAATGGAGATCTTCACTTGGATGTCTACTGAATAGCTCCAAAACTGAAGATAATCCCAATTCCCACTCCAAATTGATTTCTCTCTATCACCGCCTTTGTAAACATTACCATCAATCCTAGTTTCAAAAGCATACAATCACCCTTTCTCTTAAATGCTACATCTAGTTCATCATTAATTCTGCCGGCCTTACTCTCAAAACGTCTAGTGAATCTGACCTTTTCCCACCTTTCTAGTAATACCACCCCACTCCCAGCCGCCAGTCTTCTCTTATAATAAACCCCCACCTGGTCTCTTTGCTTCCACTCCTGCTCCAACATTTATCGTCCTCAGTGGTGTGTTGGAACCAACTTGTACCGTCTTGTAACAGCTGATGATGTGCATGTGACATCATGCTGTAGCTTGGAATCAGCCATGATAGTAGTTTCACACCATAGAAATCAGCAAACAATACAAACCCCGCCTGTCCCCTGTCTCCTAACCAGTTGTTAAACATGTGCCAGCACATCACCGTTCATGCCTGTACCCCTAGATATTCTGCCCAGAGAAACAGACTAATCCTTCAACAGCGTAAGTCATGTCATAGAAGTGCCCTGTTGGAGCTTTCTGATGGTTTTCAGAGTAAAGCCAAAGGCTAAATTTATGGTTACTGACAAGTCCTGTGTGATCTGCCTCTATGCTGGAACATGGTAGCTGCCCCCAAAATCTTAGGTGTAAGAGTGAATTAGAGATGGTTGTGTAGGTGGATGGACGGGCGAGTCATTTCTATACTATCTTAGTAATCCATTGCATGAAGCCTATTAGTATTTTTCTTTTTCATTTAATGGAAGAGATGCACGTTAAAGATTTTCTGATCACAATTTAAATTTGTTTTTAAAGTTCTAGAACCTTGGTATGTTTAAGTATAGTTATAATATATTCTAAAGCAAAATGTAAATAACCTTCGAATTTCTATATAAGTACGCAATTCACTATTTTTTATTAGCACAAATCATTAAACTATGCATTCAGTTTATTTCTGTAAGAAAATTCTAGAAAAATGCGATTCCAAAATGGAAAGGTTTTGAACTTAAAAAAATGTGATGCTTATGAAATTTATGTTTATGTGTCATTCTATTGCAAGATTAACACGAACACTTAAAAATAACTAGATATTTATTTTGTGGTAGCGCATGTACTTTCTGTTTAAATTTTATTTTGTAGGGAGGGGAAGTTACAGTGAATATAGTGACAGTTGTCTATTAAGTTCTATTCAAGTAGAGTATTAATAATGGTTATCAGATTTGTTCATTTCTAGATAATGATGTCTTAAAATAATGTTAGTATTTAAATTATTGTATACTATTAAAGGTATTGATAAATGTAAATCAGAAATATGTATATTATCTTCTTTTATAGGGTATATTTCAGAAATCGCTGGGTAAAGACTGTCCACCCAGTTGTGCATCAGTACTGTTTGATCTCAAGTGCACATTCCACCTTTCAGATGCCACAGAAAGAAGATATTCTTAAACATCGAGTGGTTGTTGTTACGTTGAACACTTCCCAGTACCTCTGTCAATTGGACCTTGAACCTGGTATGCTGACTCAGGACACATGGTGTCTCAACAAGTTCAGGGCTTATGAATTCAGTTTAGACTAGGGGTGGGCAAACTGTACCTTACAGGCCAAATCTGTTTGCTTTCTGTTTTTGTAAATAAAGTTTTATTGGGTGGAACATAGCCCTGCCCATGTAGTTAGCTGTTCATTGTCTGTGGATGCTTTCAGGCTACAATAGCTGAGTTGAGCTATTGCAGCAGAGATTGACTACATGGCCCACGTATATATGCATTTATATGGTGTGGCCCTTTACTGAAAAAAAAAATCTGCCAGCTCGTAGTTTAAACATTTTAGTGACTGCTATTCCATTTGTTCTCTAATTCATCAGGTAGTATTTATGATCATGCGAAGAATTCAAATTTGGACAGTGTTGGTGTTTTTCACAGTTTTCTCAAGTTTTTGTGATAGATGCTTTTGCATTAGATGGTATAGAGACGAGAATCGTGGTAGGATTTTTATATTTATATTTAAGTACAGGAACTATGTAAAATCAAACTAATGTTCTGGGAACTTACAGATGTAAGATAATAGGTTGTTTTGGTCAAGAAGGTGAAACATAACCATAAAAGTAGTGTAGCTTTAAAGTAGCGGCTCTAGAAGAATATTTGTCTATTACTGCCAAGTTATAATTATCGCCATTGCTCAACACTTTTTTGCTGTCTCTTTTTGGAATTGCTTTGAGAGCCAATGACAAATTCCTTTGAACATCTGAGTCCCTGGAAGGTAGAGAGTGTTCTCTTCACCTCGTATTCCTGGCACCTGGCCCAGGGTCTAGACACCTGGGGGCCCTTGATAAACTTGTGTTTATCTTAAATGAAGCAATGGTGGCCAAACTTTTTTTGTTTAAGTTGAGAGCAGATTTAATTTTAGAAAGGCTTCCCAATCTTTCTGAGACATGTCTGATGAATCAGATAGGCGATCAAACTGAGCAATACCATTAGGAGTTTAAAAAGGAAGGAGACGTGCCTCTCAGGTAATGAGATTTATTTTCTTGTCCATGCAGCTCAGAGCTGGCTAGTGAGGGCAGTTACAAAAGCAGAGTTTCAGAAATGTTTTTGAACAGTGGCAGCATCATTGGAATGAGTTATATTTCATCCCAAGTGACTTCTTTGAATGGAACAACAGTTATTTGAAATGTAAATTTTGGTATGTTTATTTAACAATCAGTCTCATTACTTGATGATTATACTCTGCATATTGGCCACGGAGATTAGAATCTAAAGCCTTCTCTAATAGTATAGTTTTGTGAGACAGAGTAAAGAATGCCTTTGCAAAGCTAGAGGTTAGAATGATACTTATTAGAAGTCAACTAGTTCCTTTGTTCCGAAGGTTGTTTATAGTTGATTTCATTAGTTCTCATATCAACCCTGTGGAAGTTTATTTTACAGATGGGAAAACGAAGGCTCAGGCTAAGTCAGTCTGATTAAGTTACCTTTTTTAGCTTAAGTGATATCATACCAATTTCATGATTTATCCAGTTCTTGATGCAAGCCTAGCTCTATTTAATTAAAATTTTATCTTAGGAAAACAGATTCTCTCCATGTCCAAGTTTTTCCAGTTTGATCCTTTTTAGGTAATCATTTTCTTTAATTAGTCTTGTAGAACAAAAGTACAAATTCTCCTCAGCAGGGAGAAAAATGCATGCGTCTGTATCATGTTTGGGCCACTGTTGGTAATTCTACACTGGTTATTGGTACTTTTAGCCATAGCCATTTGTTTGAATGGATGATGCTGATGGTTATTATGCCAGTCAGTAAGATTTTAGAAGTTCTCAACTCAAAACAAGTTGCTTTAGAAAGTTGTATAAGCAGATTGTCTGGAACTTTCTGATACTCATAGAGGTAGAAATAAGGATAGAAATACAGGTTAGGTTCCCGAGTCAACTGCCACTGGACTCCAGAGAGTTTAAAACTTTTCCATTCTGTTGAAAAACTATTCTGTATCGTTTGCTATGCTAAAAAGGAGAGAGCCCCCTTCTTCTTACCCTGGTGAGTTAGCAATAGGGGGGGCTGTTTTCTTGTTGTAGTTGTCAGCCGTTGTTTGGCTGGCCTGTGCCGGGCTTGAACCTGCCAGCCTTGGTGCATGAACCTGCCAGCCTTGGTGCATGAACCTGCCAGCCTTGGTGGATGTGGCTGGTGCCATAACTACTGTGCCACGGGTGCCAAGCCTGAAGAACAGTAATTTCTTTTTAGATTAGGGTAGCGTCTTAGACTAAGAAATTATGTAATTTTTTATAGTACATATGTAACCATATACTATATGTATATTTATGGTATATATGTAAAATAAACTTAAGCAATCAAATTAGTGAATTTGCTATTATAATAAGATACTCTTTGTCTTTGGTCCAAGTTTTTTTTTTTTTTAAATAAAATCATAGCTGTGTACATTAATGTAATTATGGGGCACAATGTGCTGGTTTTATATACAGTTTGAAATACTTTCATGCAACTGGTTAACATAGCCTTCACCGCATTTTCTTAGTTATTATGTTAAGACATGTATATTCTACACTCAGATTTAACAGGTCCAAGTTTGATTATCATTTTCTCCTTTATATTGTTAGATTTGGGGTATGATTTTCTTTATCTAAATTTCTGATATGTGTGTTTAGGGCAAAGCTGTTTATGAACCATAATACCATTTATTTATACATGGTGTTTTTCCAAATAAATAGCCAAAGGGCTTTGGGGCTGTCGGTGTTTAGTTGTCCTCTTTTGGTCAAAAACTCCTTTCTTGTGCTTTAGAAATCTTTTCTGTATATGCTGATTCAACAATTCGTCTTTGGGCTCTTGGCACCACATGCATTTATCTTTTATTGACTAAAATAATTATTCTTTTTAACTTCTGTTTTTAAAATGCTGATTAAAATGGACATTGTCTTAAGTGGAGGATAGGTGTTGAAAGCATTCACAACTCAGATTAGAGAACTAAACTGTTTCCTTAGCAGAAAGGAAAATAACTACAATACTTCTCAGTACTTCTTTGCTGTTGTAATAGGCTTTACTATGTTTACGTTGTACTTTCTAGGGTTTTTTACCCATATTTTATTAGATGAAGCTGCCCAAGCCATGGAGTGTGAAACCATTATGCCTCTAGCATTAGCAACTAAAAACACTCGGATAGTCTTGGCTGGTGATCACATGCAGGTAAATCCCTCTGAGTCACTGTATTGAAAGTAACTTTTAGTTGTATTTTGATGTTTAATATTCTACTTTTCTCTATTCAGCACTCTATGAAATTGTGCTGTATATTTTAGTTTAAGTGCTTTAAATGGGTCTGTACTAACAGTAAAAATTGTTAATATTCTGAAGAAAAATGACTATCCCCTCGACTCTGTTTTCTTTGGAGAGATAGTTGGAGAGATTGAGAGCCCATCAGTGCTACGGTTTTTATGTTTATTAACTTGAAGCTCCGTTCTCTCTAGTATGAATATCTGATTCTTTATATGACAGCATTTAAACAATTCTTTCTATAATTTATCAACTCTGTCTCTAATATTTATTTTTCTGAAAGGTCAATGTTTGATATCATAGAAAATAGAGGGCTTGATTAAAAATTACAGTAAAAAGCTTAAAGAATATATAAGCGTCTGTGTGTTTGAATACTGCTAAGGAAGAAAGAGAAATACAATTTTTTCTATTAAGATCTATTTTATAAAGTTGCAATTTTGGATTCTTTCTCTTCTGCCATAGTTGATTGAACATTATAGCTGTCAAGATATCTAGGAAAGAATTGACGGTAGAGGAACAAATTCTGTTTCTGTTTCTTTGCCCAACTTAGTTTGATTTTGTTCTTTAGCAGTAAAAGGCATAACAGACCATGGCTCCTTATACTTTGACATCAAGAGGGCTGTTTTGTTAACTGTTAAAAATAATTCTTTAAGTCATAGGCTGTGTGGGCGTCTAACCAACTCATCATTCCAGATAATTGATCAATTTTAGTGAAACAACTGTTTGGACTTGCCCAATGATGCAATGAGTTACATCCTGTCATTATTGAAGTAGTAGCTATTCATTTTGTTGGTAGAGGAGCCCTTTATTAATCTGTATATAGAAACTATAAAGTTTAGGTTGTTGTAAAGCAGTGAAGTTAGAAATTTTAGCCTAATTCTTAATAGTAGTAAAATTGGTCATAGAAGGTATTATTGGTTTTGCTCACTCTAGCATTTAGCATGCAGAGGTCTTAGTATGTCAGAAGTTTTTACATATCAGACATTTTATAAGTAGGTTAAAAAATACTATTGTGTATTTAGTTAAATTTTCTCTATATGTTTGTCTGTTACAGCTCAGTCCTTTTGTTTACAGCGAGTTTGCCAGGGAGAGAAACCTCCATGTTTCCTTACTTGATAGGCTCTATGAGCATTACCCTGCTGAGTTTCCATGTAGGATCCTCTTATGTGAGAACTACCGCTCTCATGAAGCTATCATCAAGTAGGTGTGAACTGCTCCCTGTGCGTCACACTGCCCGGGGTCTGGTGGGAGGGAACTCAAACCCACACTCTTACTGGGGACTGATTATTCCCAACAGAGTTACAGGATGTCCCTCTAGTGGTGCAAGTTATACTCAATTAAAACTTTTTAAAAAATTCATTTGTTTTTTCTAGATACCATTAATTGGATGTGTTAAATTTTATGCCTATAAAAGATCACTTCAGGCTGGCATGGTGGTTCATGCCTGTAATCCTAGCACTTTGGGAGGCTGAAGTGGATAGATTGCTTGAGCTCAGGCATTCGAGACCAGCCTGGGCTATAGCCAGACCCCATCTCTTCAGTCAGTCAATTGATAGCTAGGTAGATCAATAGATAGATAAATAAACAAATAAAAATAGAAAAATTATCTGGGTGTGGTGCCGTGTGCCTCTGGTCTCAGCTACTTGGGAGGCTGGTACAGAAGAATTGCTTGAGCCTAAGAGCTCAAAACTGCAGTGAGCCATGGTTCCAGATTGCTCTCCACCCTGAGCAAGTGAAGAGACCCTGCCCACCAAAAAAAGACCACTTCAAAGGTCAGGGTTGTAATTTTTCACAAATAGGTTCCATTAGCTATGACATTATTTTTCCATGACTAAAATTGTAATCTGTATGAAAAACTATATGCTCTAATAGATGGAGTCCCCAGAATATAATGGCTTGCGTATATGTCTGTGGCTGTTATATGTACAGGTGCAAGGAACGTGTTCTAAAGGAAAGGAAGAAAGGAAAGAAGAAAGAGAGCAAAACCACGAAACTTATTAATAAGTCTTAATAAGTCTTTAGAAGATTTCTAGTAAATACAGTATCCATCTGTAACATGAGCATATTATAAATGGCAGCTGATGGATAGTCACAACCTAAGCACACCATGTAACCTGCATCCAGATCAAGAAACAGAACATTCCCAATCTTTTGGAAAGTCTCTTTCCACCTCTTTCTAGTCACTACCCCCACCGTACTTACACTTTAAAAAAATGAGTATGATTTGGCAGAGCCCGTAGCTCAGTGGGTAGGGAGCTGGCCACATACCCCGAGGCTGGTAGGTTTGAACCGGCCCAGGCCAGCTAAAACAACAATGGCAACTACAACAACAACAAAAAAAAAAAATAGCCAGGCATTGTGGCAGGTGCCTGTAGTCCCAGTTACTTGGGGGGCTGAGGTAAGATAATCTCATAAACCCAAGAGTTTGAGGTTGCTGTGAGCTGTGATGCCATGGCACTCTGCCCAGGGTAACAGCTTGAGACTCTGTCTCAAAATAAATAAGTAAATAAATAAATAAAATTAGTATAATTTAATAATATTATATCAGTCATATGAAAACCACTTTAGGTTTCTCTGCAAACACCTGGGTAGATATAACTTTATCAATGTCTCAAAATATGACTCTTCTTTTATTGTTGCCAATCATTTGCTGCAATCAGTGATAAGCACTAGCTGGGATCTTTATCAGTAAAGTGGATTCAGTTTTCAGTTGAAGGCTTCACTGTCTTTCAGCTGTGTGCAGTGTGTCAATATCTGTGTTTGCATGTCTGAGTACGGTAATGACAGTCACTTATTGACAGATGTGTTCTGAGAAATGTGTCATTAGGTGATTTTTGTCCTGTAAACATCCTGTCATAAAGCATACTTAGTTCCACTGACCTAGATGGCCTGAACTAATATATACCTAGGCTATGGCTCCTAGGCTCCTACCTGTACAGCAGGTTACTGTACTGAGTATTGCAGGCAGTTGTAACACAGTGGTAAATATTTGCTTATCTGAACATATCTAAACATAGGAAAGATACAGTAAAAACACGGTAGTATGGTTTGTCTTATGATAAGATTTTATGGGATCACCTTTGTATGGGTGGTCTGTTGTTGAACATTGTGTGGTACATGTCTGCCTAAGATCCATGAAAATAAAAATTGGCATTAACCAAGAAAATATAATGGTGGAAAATTTTTTCATAGAGCAAAGTTCTCTTCTAGTTTTGAACTGTCATCATTTCTTCCTGTATTCTAGCTTCATACTTAACACAATCAATTCCCCCCCCCCCCAAAAAAAAATCAATCCACTTAACAGTGTTAAACCCAGAGCTTACTCTGTTGTTATTGCTATGGCTATTTTTGGATAAATTCTTGGCATCATAAGTATCAGTTATTTGGACTAAAATTAATCATGGCCATAAAACAATATTATTAGAATTGACTTTTTTCTTATAGGTGAAATTAATTTTGATGATAAATTACTGCTGTTATTTTTGTCTTTCTTTTGCAGTTACACCTCTGAGCTTTTCTATGAGGGCAAATTGATGGCCAGTGGAAAGCAGCCAGCACACAAGGATTTCTACCCACTCACTTTCTTTACAGCACGAGGGGAAGATGTACAAGAAAAAAATAGTACAGCTTTTTATAATAATGCAGAGGTACCTCAGTTGTTTTTCTTTTTCTCAAATTGTTAACATTTTCTCGGTCACATGGTTTGCTTTTATTGAGCAGTTATTTAAAATGTTGGGTTGACATTTTACTGTGTGTTGACTTCATTTGCATGAAAATAGTCTGTAAAATTTATTCTTTGGTGTATAACATCGATTCGTTAAGATGAATCTCCTGTGGGAAACAAAAACTTTGATTTACTTTTTGTCTTATGATAAAATGCAAAAGTACATGATTTCATTTAAAAGAAAAGCCAACAGCCTTCTTAAATAAATCTTTATCCTTAGGTATCTAAAATAAGCTCTGTAAAAGTTTACAGTGCATACCCAAATCAGGTATCCTTTTAAATGAGTAAGATTGGAATTACAGAATCCCGTGCTCCACAGAGATCACACAGACCCAGACGGCGGTGCTGCTCTCCCATTATGTGCTCCAGCTTACACAGTTGTCTTATGGTTTTTGTTTTTTAAGTTCAGACAGAACTTGGGTAGTATGAAGGTTCAAATCAGGCAGAAGACCAAAAAAATGGCAGTCTTTGGGAGCTGGCAGGCCAGAAAGCCGGGGGTTAAGGTTCTGGCTGTCAGAAGGCGGTGGAGTTCTGGACTTCAGGAAACCTGAAGAGAGGAGTGTCTGGCTGATCCTGATCGTGGGGGGAGTGGTTCTCGATCTCTCATCTCCGCTGCCCTTAAATGCCATGCTTTACCCATCTTATTTTCGAAGAAATTGCTTTTATCACATAGTAGGAATTCATTTTTCCTTTAAAAAAATTGATCAGAGGCCTGTAGTTATAAGTTAGTACAGGAAAACCATTAGTACTTACTTGATAAAATCCTAGCTCAAAGCAAAGAAACTTGACATTTTGGTCTGTGCCATTTAACTTTAGGAAAAGGTAAACTTATGAAAAAAATTTGAAATATTGAAAATAACTCTAGGGGTCTCCTTTACTATTTTTACACTCAGGTTGGGAGTCACTGGCCTGGAAACCAGCCATGGTGGTGGGAGGGCCTGAAATCCAGAAGCCTCCGTGGCCCTCAGGGATTAGAGAGGAGTCTTAATACCTGATTTGAGGCAGGGATGATGTTTGCCCCAGGCTTCCTTCACAGTTATATGGGGTTTTGCCTAAGAAACCTTATTATAAGCGATAGGTAGGATAAATAAGGCACATCTTCCCAGACTGTGAATCTTACTCCCAAAATTTTTGGAAAAATACATTTTTTTTGTATCAAAAAAACACAAAGGCAATACTTATGTGACCTTTAATTATTAAATATATAACTTTGGAAAAATTACAAGCCACTTTGAAGTTTATCAGAACATAGTTGTTCAATCACTCTTTTCAGCCCCAGGAGTTACTATAGTCAACAATTCTGAGACACGTTGCTTCAGGGGTTCTTTCTACAAGGGGTGAAAGCCAATTCTTTTTTTTTTTTTTTTTTGAGACAGAGCCTCAAGCTGTCCCCCTGGGCAGAGTGCCATGGCATTACAGCTCACAGCAACCTCCAACTCCTGGGCTCAAGCGAGTCTCCTGCCTCCGCCTCCCAAGTAGCTGGGACCACAGGCGCCCGCCACAACGCCCGGCTATTTTTTGGTTGCAGCCATCATCGTTGTTTGGCGGGTCCGGGCTGGGGATTCGAACCCGACAGCTTAGGTGTACGTGGCTGGCGCCTTAGCCGGTTGAGCTATAGGCGCGGAGCCGTGAAAGCCAATTCTTGTTGAACTGAGCCAAATACCAGTGTAGGCAATTTGAAGTTTGGGTGCCAGTATAGGCATATCTGGACAGTAAAACATTTTGGAAGTCTTGAATACTTTGTGTTATTTAAGTAACTACTTTGTGTTATAGAGCAGAGCAGGTGGCACCAGCTACACTGACAGAGGAAAAATGAGATCTCTTTTTTTGTGAAGATTCTGAGTAAAATTTACTGCTTTTTGATTTCATTGTTATAAAAGTAAGATATTGCCCTGACCAAACTGGAACAACAACAACAAAAAATAGCTGGGCATTGTAGCGGGCATCTGTGGTCCCAGCTACTTGGGAGGCTGAGGCAAGAGAATCACCTAAGCCCAAGGAGTTGAAGGTTGCTGTGAGCTGCGAAGCCACAGCACTCTACCGAGGGTTAATAAGTGAAACTCTGTCTCAGAAAGAAAATCTAAACAAAAAAAGGTTAGATATTCTTATACAGCATTAAAATAAAAATAAACTTAAAAGTTAGAATTAAAAATGAAATTTAAAAACCTGAACACTCACAGCATTTTTGCTGTGTATAGTTCTCCTTTGTTTGGGGAACATATTTTAAGATGTTCTTTGTATATGCTTGCGCTTGTACATCATGTGCTTTGTATATCATTTGAACTTGTGTCTTTTCTTCACATGCTTAAAATGGTAGGAGACTGAGAAAGATCATTCTTTTATCTTGATTCTGAATTAGTATCTCAATAATCATGATTTTAATTTAATGTCAAGTTGGACAAAACCCATAAATACTGAGCACCAAGACATGATTCTTAACCTTGAGAAATTCAGCCTGAAGGGACGAGCTATGGAAACATATAAGCATAAGATAACATGATGTGAGAGGTAGACAGAGTCCTGTAGACACGAAAAAAGAATCCATCAGGTTTGGTGAGAACTGAGGTATGGAGGAAAGCATGATTTTGCCTTATCTCGTAGGAGAATGTATAATTATATGTATGTTTATAATTGTTAGGTATATCTTTCTAATGAATTGACCTTTTTATCATTTCAAAATGTCCCTCTTCAGTAACACTTTTGGGGAGGTTTAAAGTCAGTTCATTAGATGTTGGTATAACCATCCTAGCTTGTTTATGGTTGCTGTTTGCATATATATTTTTCATCCTCTTTATACCTTTGAAGCTGAAGTGTATCTCCTATAGGCATTATGTCATTAGATCTTGCTTTTTTTCTTTCTTTCTTTTTTTTTTTAATCTAGCTTGAAAAATCTCTGCCTTTTGACTGGATTATTTAATCCATTCACATTTAATGCTATTACCTATATGGTTGGATTTAACTTTGCTTTTTTCCTCTTTCTTGTATTTTTTAAGTGCATATTTTCTAGTGTCACTTTTTTTTTTTTTTTTGAGACGGAGCCTCAAGCTATCCCCCTGGGTAGAGTGCCATGGCATCACAGCTCATAGCAACCTCCAACTCCTGGGCTCAAGCGAGTCTCCTGTTTCAGCCTCCCAAGTAGCTGGGACCACAGGCGCCCGTCACAGCGCCCGGCCATTTTTTAGTTGCAGCCATCATTGTTGTTTGGCGGGCCCGGGCTGGGGATTCGAACCCGCCACCTTAGGTGTATGTGGCTGGCACCTTAGCTGCTTGAGCCACAGGCGCCGAGCCTAGTGTCACATTTTTAATTCCTTTAATTATTTTTTCAATGATATAATTGAGTTGTTGCCTTAGTGGTTTCTCTAGGGCAGGCATCCTCAAACTATGGCCCACGGGTCACATGTGGCCCACCTAGGACATTTATCTGGCTCGCCGGGTGTTTTTGCCACCGCTGTCTGTCCTGCTTAGCAGCCAGCTTGTCCCAGGGCCCGCAGTCTGGCCCTCCAAGGGTCTGAGGGACAGTGAACTGGCCCCCTATTTAAAAAGCTTGAGGACCCCTGCTCTGGGGCTTATGATATACACCGTCACTTATCAGAATCTACTTTGAATTTATACTAACTTAATTCCAATGAGCTTTGTACATTGAAACTACATAGTTATATTCCCTTCCTCCCTTTTTCTGCTATTATTATTACATACATTAAACCTCTAGGTGTGTAAATATGTATTTATATATATTACAAACTCAACAAAACATTTCTGTAATTATTTATATAATTTTATGTCTTCAGAAATTCTGAAAGAAGGGACAAGTACGTATTTGTAGAGTTTGCTGTATTAATCTTCTTTATTATTTCTGATTCTTTTTACTGCTCTCTGTGGATTTGTGTTACCATCTGGTGTCATTTTCCATCTATTTCCTTTGTGCTGTTATTGTTAAATATATTACATATGTATATGTTGTAGTCTAATAATACAATTATATATACATATGTTTTATGTATTTGTTTTTAAAATCAGTTAAGAGGAGAAAGAAGTACGCTGTTACACTGTTATAATTACCTACTTAATTGCCCTTAGCAGCCCTCTGTGTGGATTTGAATCACTGGTGTCACTTGCTTTCAGCTTGAAGAACTTACTTTATTATTTCTTGTAAGAGGAGTCTGCTAATAAGGAATCTCCTAGTTTTTGTTTATCTGGAAATGCCTTTATTTTGCCCTCATTTTTGAGAGAGAGATTTGTGGAATATTATTGGTTTAGTTTTTCTTTTTTCAGCACATTGAAAAATGTTTCCCACTGCTTTCTAGACTGTTGTTTCTAGTGAAAAAAATCTATTAATCTTAATGGAATTGCATTTTAAGTCAAGAGTTGTTTATCTCTTTGTGGTTTCAAGATTTTATTTTTACTTTTTTTTTATTTTTTATTTTATTTTTTATTTTTACTTTTTACTTTTGGCTTTTTGACTATGATGTGTCTGGGGACAGATCTCTTTGAATTTTTCCTCGTTGAAATTCATTGAGCTTGGATGTATAGATCAGCATTTTCCATCAAATATGGAATCTTGACTGACCTTGTACTGTGCTTGCCTTACGTATATATTTTATTGTGACTCTTTTCTAAATAGACAGTAATCTTGTAACAGGCAAGGAACATGTTTTATCAATCTTTGTATCCTCTGCTATACGAAACATTGGAAATGTTTGATAAATTCATTTAATTAGAGTAGACCAAACCCTAAGCTCTGTCATTATGGGATCCAAAAAATCCATTTGCGTAAAATGTGGTATTACTTTATTGTAAGGTTAATGGAATGGTTTGGCTGAACTTGTACCACTTGAAGGCAGTGAATTCTGAAAGTCTGTGTCTCTGATCTAAATTTGGCCTAGTCCCAGCTGTGGTTTGGTGTCAGCTGCTGGCTGGTCGGTGAGGGCAGTGCTTATACCTTTTATTTCTGAGACCTAATGGCCCAGATTCCAGGAATCTTCTAGTTGGTTGATTGGTTTCATTGGCCTGATCTGGAGAGAGTACACTGGACTGAGACATCCTGGGGATGTGGGTCCTGGTCTTTCTGTCTTCTGTCCTACACAGAAATTTGAGTCTGTCCCTATTTAAGAATGAGAGACTGGTGAGAGGAAGGGGCCAATTGCTTTATCTCTGATTTTCCTATTTTCACTGGTTGCATGATTTTAGAATTTTACTGTGTAAAGTGTAGATTAAAAGTTTTTATTCTTACTCTGTTCACATTAGCATAGTGGTATCCCATTTATACAAGTAGTTTTTAAATGGCATTTGCTAAAATGAGATCCTTTATATATCTATTTCAGTTACCATATCCTTTTCTCTGAACATTGGCGATAACTTTAACGTGTCTATGTGTGTTTGTTTAAAGGTGTTTGAAGTGGTGGAACGTGTAGAAGAATTAAGAAGGAAGTGGCCGGTAGCATGGGGGAAGTTAGATGACGGCAGTATTGGTGTGGTGACTCCATATGCTGATCAAGTGTTCAGGATACGAGCTGAACTTCGGAAAAAGCGACTGTCTGATGTGAATGTGGAAAGGGTGCTAAATGTGCAAGGTGAGTATTGAGTGAATTAAGTCATTCACATGCTTAAGTCTTGAAGTGTATTCATAGTTAGTTTTTAAATGCTCAGTACAAGCAATTATGTGTTCATTTAATACCAAGTTCTTTAATGCCAAATTTAGCAGTTAGAGTTTGAGCTCATTTACATGTTTATTAGGTTTTTATAGTCCAAAAAAAGAAGTAATAACAAATGGACTTTTTCTATGACCATAATTGAATAAATGCCACGTAATATCTCTATGCTATGAGTTGCAGTCACAACAGCACACAACACATGCTGTGTCTGAGGACTACTTTCTTCACCAAGATTTTATCTATAGACATTCCACAGTGAACAGTTATCAGGAATTCTTTTTTTTGCAGTTTTTGGCCGAGGTTGGGTTTGAACCCGCCACCTCCGGCATATGGGGCCCGTGCCCTACTCCTTCAGTCATCTTCATGTAATTGCTATAAAATTTGTGCTTTTAATACACAGAGCAACACAATGATGTGAGCACTAACAAAGGCTCAATACAGTGTGTTAGGTTTGATGGTAATATACAGAATTTGGGTGAGCATTTTAGAAAGAACATTAGTAGTAAAGTAGAAAGCACCCAGAGGAGACCTATGATAGTTAATGGTCTCTAGAAACTACCATGAACGAGTCAGAAGTGGTTGAAAGAACTAGGGTTGTTTGGCTTAGAGAAGACTAAGGACTGGCTCGGCACCTATGGCTCAAGTGGCTAAGGCGCCAGCCACATGTACCTAAGGTGGCGGGTTCAAATCCAGCCCGAGACTCGCCAAACAACGATGACGGCTGCAACCAAAAAATAGCCGGGTGTTGTGGCGGGCACCTGTGGTCCCAGCTACTTGGGAGGCTGAGGCAAGAGACTCTCTTGAGCCCAGGAGTTGGAGTTGCTGGTGAGCGTGAAGCCATGGCAATCTACCCAGAGGGATAGCTTGAGGCTCTGTCTCAAAAAAAAAAAAAAAAGACTTAAGGATTGACATTAATGCTATATTCAGGTATTTGGAAACTTGTCATAGAGTATGGGAATAGGTTTGTTACTGTAAGAAGAACATAAGGAAAACGTTGCACCAACTGGACTCTGTAGAAGGCTCATTATGGAGTCAGCTGTGTCTACCCTGGTTGGCCAGAGACTCGATGACTCTGCCTTAAGGAAGTCTCCCTGTATTGGGTGGGACTTGGGACTAGATAATCTCTAAGGTTGTTTTCAGCAATTTCAGCAAAATTGTCATAAAAAAAAATTTTTTTGTGGTTATATATATTATAAAATTTAAAATTTTAGCCATTTTTATGTGTGCAGTTCTGTGTCATTAATTGCCTTGACATTATTGTGCAACCATCACCACCATCTACTTCTAGAACTTTTTTCATCTTCCCAAACTGAAACTCAGTACCCATTAGTCAGTAATTCCCCATTCTCGTTTCCCTCTTGGCAGTCACCCTTCTATATTGTCTCTATGAATTTGACCATTTTAGGTACCTCAGGCCAGTGGAATTGTATGGTGTTTGTGCTTTTGTGGCTGGGTTATTCCATTAGCGTAATATCTTCCAGGTTCATCCGTGTTGTAGCGTGTGTCAGAATTTCATGCCTTTAGAAAGCTGAGCAGTCCATCATATGTATACATCACATTCTGTTCATTCATTCATCTCTCTGTAGATGGAGAGATGTGGGTTGCTTCTGCCTTTTGGCTATTGTGCATAACGCTGCAGTGAACTTGGGTGTACCAGTATCTGTTTGAGTCTCTGCTTTCACTTCCTTTGGATATGTACCTAAGAGTAGAATTATTGGGTCATGTGGTCATTCCATGTTTAATTTTCTGAGGACCTGGTACAGTTTTCCACATCAGCTGTATTGTTTTTCATTCCTATTATCAATGCATACGGGTTTCAGTTTCTCCACATACTCACCAGTATCTGTTATTTATCAATTACATTTAAAAAAATGCAATGCTTTTGTTATACCAGTGGTTCAAAATGACAATCTTAAGTCTTTTTTTAAACTTTTTTTTTTATAGGAAAGCAATTCAGAGTTTTGTTTCTTAGCACAGTACGTACAAGACATACTTGTAAACATAAACAGACTCCAATTAAAAAGAAAGAACAACTTCTGGAAGATTCCACGGAGGACTTAGATTATGGTTTTTTGTCTAACTACAAGCTTCTCAATACTGCCATCACGAGAGCACAGTCCCTGGTTGCTGTGGTGGGCGACCCCATTGCTCTGTGCTCTGTTGGACGATGCAGGTAATTATGTGTTACAGATGGAGACATCAAGGAGGGAAGTGTGAAGTAATTTGTATCCCTGTGTGTGCTTTGTTTCTGTGACCTCTTGGCTAATTAAAATCAGGTTTAATAAACAGGGAACCCCAAAGTAAAAGTATATGACTTTAGATCACTTCATTATATGCGCGACTGTGTGTACTCGTTCACTCAGCCATTATTCAGCAGCTGTTTCCTGAGTGCCTTCTGTCTTCTAAGCACTCTCCTAGTCGCTGAAGATACATCAGTGAACAAAGGAGACAAAAATCTCTGCCCCGGTGGGGCATTTATTTTATTGGTTGGGCATACGTTTTATTGGTGAAGAAAAGACTTCAATAAACTAAATAAGATATTATGTAGTATTTTACACGGAAATGAAGTAATTAAGGGAAATTAGGAGCAATGAGGGACGGATTGGTTTGTGATTCTAAGTAGTCTGGTCAGACTAGACCTCACTGAGAAAATGGCTTTGGAAGTGAGGTGATAGAATAGACCCTGCAGGTGTCTGGGGTGAAGGTGCTCTAGGAAGAGGGAATAAACAGTGCAGGGGTCCTGCGGGCTTTTGTGTAATGCGTGTGTCTTTGAGGGGTATTGCGTTTTATATCACTTGATGCCTCAGATTTTTCCTTCCTTGTTCTGATTTTTGATGAATTTCCTTCTGGAGTCATGTTCTCTCCAGGCTTTTCAAGTAGATAATTCTTTGTATCGGGTTAATCCAGAGGCTCTTAAAATTAAGGGGGTTAGAAGTAGTCATCACTTGGCTTTAGATAGCGTTGTTAGCGTTTGTTAGGCTTTAGGTATAAGGAACAATTTTTACTAAAATGTGGTTAAATATCAAACCAAACAAGAAATTTCTCTTTATATACTTATGACTTACACCAGTTAATAGGAATTTTAACTGTATAGAGCCAGTAATGGAAGCTTTGGCCTTTTGAGTATCAAAAAATGGTGTTAGCATTAAAAAAAGAAAAGCAGTTGAACATAAATTTATAATATTATTTTGTGAAAAAGAAAGAAATACGCTAGAGATTACTTACAATTTTATAAATATGCTAGTGCCTGTCACAGTGAATTCGGAATAGTAGAAAGAAATGCAGACAGTTTCCAATCTGCCTTGGGTAATTATTATTCTTTTGAGATGTTAGAATTAAAGTAGACAGAACTGTTAGGATATAGTATTCTTTAAACCAAATTCTCTGTTGCAGTATAGATTTTATTGTCGGTTTTCACATTTTAGCAGGGAAAAAAATTCTATGGGAAGAGAGACTGTGTTTGAGACCTTTAAGAATAACCTTCATGTATTAGAGAATTTGAGACCCCAAGTGCAGTTAATAGCCTTTATAGGGGAAAGCTATACTTTCTAATAACAAAGTAATCAGAATTTTAATTTGTGTTTCCATTATAAAAAATAAACTTTTCTTTAAAAAAAAAACTTGAATGGCCTATAACTTATTTATCTATAAACAATTTTGTTGTAACGTCTTTAATTTCATACTTAGAAAATAGATTGTCATTTGTTTATAGTCCCTAAAGACAGAAAATTTGAGGGAGGAGTGTGTTAATTCTATATTACAAGTGACTACAGCTGAGTATATGAAGGAGTTTACTAATCTGGCTTATGCCCTGAGAGTTTTACTTTAGTTACTTTACTATTTGCTGAAAGTGTATTTGGTTAGATAGAATGTTGCTGTGGTATTTTACCATTTTTGTTTATTATTTATCATTTGATAGGTGAGAACATGTGCAATTTAATTAGAATTGAATATATTAAAACATGTATAAAATGGGATAACATGTATTAAAAGCAACTAGAAACCGCTGAGGGAATAAACAGGTATAAGGACTGTGTTGAGACATAATTTTGGGGTTCTCCTTAAAAATAACTCCAAATATTTACCAACCTGAATATTCTTAAAGAAACCACTACGCCTTCCCATTTAGTCATATTATAGTGTGAATTGCATGAGATCAGCATTCTTCACCCTTTCCTCGACATAAATCTTTACTTTCTTAGAGGAAATAGGTGACTAATTCCTCCTGAGGTCAGGCTGTTAGAGTTATCCAGCCTCATTTTTAATTTGAAGCTGAGTCTGACGATTGCTTGTTTCTTATTACATGGCTGGGGTGTGTCAAAGACTGCAAATTATGTAAGTAAAATATTTTGAGGGAAGTAAATGGTATTAAGGAAAAAAATCAATTATACATAAGTAGGAATGCTGATTATTTTATTTGGACAGTTTATTTTTAATTTATTTAATTTTCTTTTTTGGGGTAGAAATGAGGTCCTTATAGTTTTGCCCAGGCTGGTTTTGAACTCCTGGCCTTAAATTATCTTCCCACCTTGGCCTTCCCAAAGGGCCAGGATTTCAGGTGTAAGCCACCGTGCCCAGCTTATTTGGACAGTTTAATCATGGCTCTAGTCCAAGAGTTGGTAGCTCTGGCATATGGATATTTAAACTTCCATTTCACTACTTCATGTGAATTTAACGTAATTTCACAGTACAAGTAAACCTGGAGGACTTAATATGATCCTTGGGTTTTGTAAGAATTCCTTATAGTTTGAGTTCTTTAGGACTTTTCTCGTGCTTTTTTCATTTGACATTTATCAAAAAACTAGTGTGATAGTTCCAAATTTCTGTAAGTTTTCAAGGAATAATTATCTACTTATGACTTACACCATTTAATAGGAATTTTAACTGTATAGAGCCAGTCATGGAAGCTTTCTCAGTATTATCTCAGTTTAGGAGTCAATCATTCATGTATTCTTTTCTGTTGTAAGCTGTTTTTAAACAGAACTTTTCTATTCATCTCCAACCAATGTGGTAAGCTCATCCCTTCCTCCCTTGGCAAACTGGTAAATACGAATACATTGGCTGCTGTTTACTGGCAGCTCTCTCTGCGCCGGGTGCTGGGTTGTGTACTTTCCACACACTGCCTTCTTCAGTCATCCCAGCAGTCCCGCACTGTGGGTATTGTATTTGCATATTCTGGGCAGCCTGATTCAGAGACTCTAAATATCTGTCCAGGGTCACCTAGCTATTATGCGGTTCACTCAACCAGATGTCACATTGACTTCAGAACCTACGCTCTTCTTTCTGGGCTGTGCTGTCTTTTCCAGGAAGTGACAGATGTACACAGGGAAACCTGTGCTGAGTGGGGGGAGGCCCGGAGGAGAATGATAACATTTTCCCAAACCAGCATGTTTGGAGAAGGTTTTCTCTTTGTTTATTTATTTATTTTGGGGGAGACAATCTCATTTTGTCACCCTTGGTAGAGTACTGTGGTGTCATAGCTCACAGCAACTAAAAAGTCTTGAGCTCAAGGTATCCTCTTGCCTCAGCCTCCCAAGTAACTGGGACCACAGGCGCCACCACAACACTTGGCTATTTTTAGAGATGGGGTCTTGCTCTTGCTTAGGCTGGTCTTGAACTCCTGAGCTCAGGCAATCCACCTGCCTGGGCCTCCCAGAGTGCTAGGATTACAGGCATGAGCCACTGTGCCTGGTCAAGGTTTTCTCTTTCGTTGACTTATCTTCACTAGCACATTTCATTTACTCAGTGAAGTGTATGTACAGAGATGTGTGTATATGTGTATGTACACAACAGAGCATGACCGAAGGATACCACGTAATTTTTCAGTGTTTTATCAGTGATCCTAGAAGCAAGGTTAATGTCAAAACAAAACCAAACTTTGTGTTCACGCAGTGATTAAAAGTAAGGTTACTTGTAAGTCCTTTGAAATACCTAATTACTATTACAATGTAGAGGTACACTTGGGTTTTCTAACCAATAGTACTTTAAAAAAAATGGTACCAACATAATAGTATGTTAACATTTTAGCGAGAAGGCTAAGAATTGATGACACCTTTAATCATAGTGTTGAATACTTAACCCTGATTCTGGGTGTAGTTGAAATTCTCAAGTGTTCTTCCAGTTACACATATTCAGAAATTCCTCATAATGTCATGTATAGTAAGTATGCAGAGTTCAAGGGCAATGTGAATAGTCTTCAAAAGAGCCTATAGTGTGAGAAAAAGGGAAATTTTTAGCTTAAAACTAAGACTCTTTAAAGAAAAAAGTTTGGAAGCGATAAAAGTCTTTTCCATAATAAATAATAATAGTACTGCTAGTGCATCTCTTTACCCATGAGAAAACTGAGGTATAAAGAGAGCTTAAGGGATTTGCATGAAGTCACATAGCTGCTAGGTGGCAGAGCCCAGTATTCAGTCTACTTTTTAGAATTTATGCTCTTGACTATTTTAATGGGGCTGCATCAATGGGGCAATAAAAAGATGTCACTGCTAACATGCAAATTTTAGGTTCAGAAGTAGTTCAGCTTGATTAACTTACAGTAAGTGTTTAGTGTTACGTTGAAAATGGTGTCCTTTAGTTCACAGGCTATGTCTTTGAGATCTTCCTGTACTGGCTTCGTGGGAAGTGTGAGGTTGTATGAAGGTTCTAGTTGAAATCCTGTCTAATGTTGCTGAGGCCATTGAGGGCAGTGTAGGAACAAGGTGTGCAGTTGTAAAAAGTAGCTTAAAAATAAAGCAAATTCTAGCATTTTGACTGTGTAAGCTGAAAATGAAAATGTGTAATGAGGAGTTGATATTAACAACTGACCTAGAGAGAGTAAAAGTCCAAAGCAAACAGGAAATGCCACTCTCTGAAACTGATACTTTATCATTAGACTTCAGAACTTTCTTATGAATGGACTATATAGTAGAGTTGTATTGATAAATATTCATGCCATTGACTGTTGTGGCTATTCTTACTAAAAGTGTGGGAAAGGTGATGGATTTTAGAGCCTGAGTACTGTGTAAGGTGATCCTTCCTTACATTTTCTCCTGTTACTATGAGAAAAAAAATTAGTTTCTTCAGATTCTTAAAAATAAAGGACAGCTTTTCCGTGTATATTTCTTGACAACACACTGCCTATAACTGAACGACTCATCTTCTTAGCCGTAATCTTATGGTCAGAAATACATATTTAATAGTTTGTAGCCCTTTCACTTTCCTGTCATTTCTTGTAGGTCTAAAGTTTTTTGTGCACCCATTTCTAAAACTCATCTTTAAAACATCTGCAAAGATGGTACAAGGCATATGTTTGAAATTCAGCCCTGCAAAGTTTTATGAATATATTAATAACCCAATTCCCATTCATTTACTAACTTCTATAATGTAAACCTTTCCATTTGTGCTCCTTGAAGCCATCTTGATTACCTGCTGTCCACCTGGACACAAGGATACCAACGTGGGAAGAAACCATATCACATATCTTTTATAGCATAATAAAACATTATTTGAACCTCATATTAAACATAGGTACGCATATTTATAATGGCCATTTAAAATTAAAAAACTTCTAGTATGTTGTTTTTATAATATGTATTTATTAATTTTAGTATTTGGCAGTCAATTTTCAAACTGTTAGGATCAAACAGTATACAAATGCAACAGGTTTTAAATGTCTTTTTCTCCGTTCATATTTATTACATTGATTGGGAAATGAATAATCAACATTAAAATTTGTATCCCAACTTCCTATATTTTCATCATTCATTTAACCCTTAAACTTAGTAAATTAATGTTATAAGCTATGTTTGTGATAATCACCTGTTAGATAAAAGAAAAATAGAGGAGTAGATAATTATTACTTAAGAATCTGGTGAGGATCGCCCACTTTGTGACTCAAAATGTGTTCTGAGTTGCCTTATCTTGGTCATCTAGCTCTAGGCTACTTTGGCCTTTATAATTCAAATACATAGATACATACGCATATATAAATTCATTTGAATTATATGATTTGAACTATGTACACTCTATTGAATTACATATAGTACATGTATACTCTATGAATATACATATGACTATGCCTAGAAGTATACATTTTGTATAAAACAAGTCGCCATCAGTTTTTAAAACCTGCACTCATGTGGATAACAAAAACATCACTCTGGATTAGCATGATAGTTGAACATTGACCATATTACTTGCATCAATGAGCCAAAATTAATTGAGAGCCTGTTTTGTATGTACTGTAAGACTAGACATGACTGTAGTTTCAGAATGAAACTTCCAAGGTCTTGAGATCTGGTAGATTATACCTCCATCATAGTCAGGAAACTATTGGATTTAAGGATTTTGTGGGGTGGTGGGGGGAAATTTGAATTATCTTTAGTTATTTATGTTCTGTGATTGCATCCACTGAAATGTAAACTCATCTTCTAAATCTTTTCTGTAGGAAATTTTGGGAGCGGTTTATTGCCCTGTGTCATGAAAACAATAGTCTACATGGAATCACTTTTGAACAGATCAAGGCCCAGTTAGAGGCTTTAGAACTAAAGAAGACATACGTGCTGAATCCACTGGCACCTGAATTTATCCCCCGGGCTCTAAGACTGCAGCATTCAGGGAGTACCAACAAACCGCAGCAATCACCACCAAAGGTAAAGCCTCTGTTAATGACATTGAAGAGGTTAAAGGGAGAGAACAGCGCAGAAGTGCCAAAGGTTTATTGGGCTGCAAGTTTCTTTAAGTATTGGAATTGAAGGTTACATTTGGCGACAAGCAGTTTCTGCAAGGAACTTGTTAGATTTGGACATGTAAGTGAAAACATAATGTGGTGTTTAGCCATGCTTAATGTCATACTCATTCTCAAAAAGTTTTTAAGTGCCTGACAACTTCTGGTATCCTTGAATCTAACCCCCTAGTCCTCTCTGCTAACAGACTTGTTTTATAGAGATGTGAATAAAACAAAGCAGTTGAACAGATGATTGCACTTATTAAAAACATGTCCTTATCACCTATCCTTTATAGGGAATAGTGTTATTATATTTGTATAAAGAAAATAATTCCAGTCCTTCACGGAATATTGATTCACTTGAAGTGATATTTGACGCAGGGAGAAACTTTGGCTGATTTCTTAAAGATTCTTTAAATTGATTTCAACTTGTATTTGTTGTACAGAAGGAGTCCAGTCAGAGGGAATGGCGGGGGGGAGTCAAGGCCATTTCCACTTTTGAACTGTAGTTATTTTGGACAGAGACAGCTGGCTTATTTGCTAGAGTGCCCAAGAAAATGCTTGCCTTTATTGTCTTGAACAAAATTCTGAGGATGACATGTTTGGTGCTTGTGCCAGTGTTTTTGTGTATTTATAGTCATTAGCATGATATTAAATTTACTGACATAAATTAAAAGAGTAGGTCAGTTTTGAGTTTCACATAAATAAATGTAGAACCTAATATGTAAGCAATAATTCATGGTTTAATATTTTGGAAATCTTTTAGCTAAATAGGTATTAAGCTGAGAAGAGAATTACTGTTTGTTAATATACTGTTGAATATTCTTAGTTTAGTGCTTTAACAATTTGGCATTTTTAGGGGATTGTGCATTCTGCATGAAAGAATCTTCTAGGATGGCTCGGCGCCTATGGCTCAAGTGGCTAAGGCGCCAGCCACGTACACACAAGGTGGTGGGTTCGAATCTAGCCCGGGCCCACCAAACAACAATGATGGCTGCAACCAAAAAATAGCCAGGCGTTGTTCTGGGCGCCTGTGGTTCCAGATACTTGGGAGGCAGAGGCACTCGCTTGAGCCCAGGAGTTGGAGGTTGCTGTGAGCTGAGATGCCACGGCACTCTACCCAGGGGGACAGCTTGAGGCTCCTGTCTCAAAAAAAAAAAGAATCTTCTAGGTTTCTAAAGCTTAAACTATTAAAGAATTAATTTATTTATCAAACAATTATATTTCTTCCATGTGCCTGATGTTATGGTGGGTGCTAAAGAAGTGTAGGTAAGCAAATTACCTTGCAGCTTTGAGAGGGTCGGGGGAAAAGGTCAGAAGAAGGTGCATGCAAGATAGTTTCTGCCATGAATTGGAAGATCTTGCTCAGGAGATTATTGAGTGGATGGAGGTAGTGGGAGATTGGTAAACAAGTCAAAACTAGCAGTTAAGCACAAATAGGGCAGAGATTTTTGCCTGTATTATTCACTGTTCTCACCTCTATGCCTAGAGCAGTATCTGGCTCATCATAGGTGCTTAGAAAAAAAATTTTTTTCTTTGAGACAAAGTCTCACGCTATTGCCTAGGCTAGAGTGAGTCCAGCTCACAGCAGTCTTAGGTTCAAGTGATCCTCCTGCCTCAGCCTCCCAAGTAGGTAGGACTACCAGTGCCTGCCCAGCTCATTTTTCTTTTTTTTTTAGTAGAGACAAGGTCTCGCTCTTGCCCAGGCTGGTTTTGCATTTGAGCTCAAGGGATCCACCTGCCTTGGCCTCCTAGAGTGTTAGGATTATAGGTGTGAGCCACTGTGCATTTTTTAAATGAATGAGTGAAGCTCAAAGGACAAAAGTCCTATTCTGTATACTTTTTATGACCCCTAGTGGCTAACACATAGTGGTGCTCAGTAAATTAATAATGAATAATGGTTGTGGTGCATCCAGTAGAGTGTATTGTGGCTTTTTTATTTCAATGAGAAGATTGTTGTAATTAAAGGCCAAGCAGCCGACTCCCCTCAAATTTTTTTTTTTAAACTTTTAAGAAAAATTTCTTCACTGATCTTATAGATGCCCTCTGTTATTTTCAATGTCACAAATGTTAGTTGGTCACCAAATTGTCAATGTGCCTGGTTATTTAAAAGTATTGATTATTTATACATGTGATATAAAAATCAGTAATTTTAAGTAAGGTATATCTTGTTACCATATCTCCCTCCTCCCTCAGCATTATATTTTGCTTCCATTAAATTGTTTTGTAAGGTTTGAATTTATACTGGAGTCTTTTAAAATTTCACTTTCTATTATAGAAAATTTCAAAAAGGTACATAAGTAGAGAGAGTAATGATTCAATCCCCATCATTAAGATTAATTGGTTTTGTTTATATCCTACCCCACCATGACTACATATACAGTGGAGAATTTTGAAACAAATTCCAGTTAGCATCTTTTTTTTTTCTTTTTAGTTTTTGGCCAGGGCTTGGGTTTGAACCCGCCACCTCCAGTATATGGGACCTGTGCCCGACTCCTTTGAGCCACAGGTGCCGCCTGCAGTTAGCATCTTTTGATGAAAGGGAATTCATCTCCTGAGTAGGAAGGGATTATGTCTCTTCATAATGTGATGCTAAGCCATACAATTGTTACCAAGTTTCCTCAGTGTTAACACAGTTCTGGATACAAGTAATATTAAAATAGGTATCCTTAATGTTAGAAAAAGACTTAAAATCCCAGTAAGATTCCATGTGGATAAAATCATTAGAAGGCTAAATGATGGTTACAGATACTCTGAGATCTGCTTTTTCAGGACTGTAATTGGCAACAAAACATACCCCGAGCAGCCAAAGAACTTTATTGTCCTCACTAAGAGGTCAGTCTTGTGAAAAGGTTTAGCCAAGGTACAGAGTATCAGGGGATCCAGGAGCAGGTAGTCCTCGCGGACCTGAATTGTCTCCCCTTCTCTAGGCATCATTTCTAGCAAATGGCGTATTTCATGTGAGCCCACACATGTAGCACGTAGAAAAACAATTTGCCTGTCTTGTTCTGTGACTCCCAGGGCATTTGCTGAGAGCAGTGTTTGGAAATTGTACCATAATAGACCACTTTCATTTGCACATGCTATAAAAACTACTCAGAGGATGGGTTTTATTAAAACAGACCCTCTGAAGACGGCAGCATGATTTTGTAGAGTTTAGTTTGTTACGTGGTTTTTACCTTCTGTATCTGGCTGCTGCTGTTGTGTCTCACTGTCTAGTCATCAGAAACTGTGTCTGTCTGATTTACCTCAGTAGCTTCCGTGCCCGGCCAGGGTGGACATATGGTCAGCCCTTGGTAAATATTTGTAGAATAAATAAATGGATAAAAATGAATGAGTGAATGAAAAAGTAAACATTTGAATGAATACGTAGTAGATGATGTAAACTACATTTGTTTATAAAATCTTGGCATTAGTTAGCATTCTACCAAAGATATACTACTTTCTGAGATTTATTAGCAGAATGAAATTGGTTTGGAATTATTATTATGAAGTGACTTTTATATATGGTTAGCTCTAGCTTACTGCTGCATTATTTTGTTTATAAGCTACCAAACACTGCATATCTTACATAAATCAAGTAAATTTGCTAGTCTGTAGTTACCTGGGAAGTCAAAATACAGTATGCTTAAGGATTGTATCCTATCCTTGAACCATATAGAATGCTTACAGACATGCTGCTTTCTTTTTACATGATAGGCCTTATTTGCTTTTTTAGATTTTGTGTATTGTCTAAGCATGCTTCCAGCTTTACAGCATAGGATTACCCTAGACCAGCAGTTCTCAACCTGTGGGTCATGACCCATAGGAACTGTATTAAAGGTTCGCGGCCTTAGGAAGGTTGAGAACCACTGCCCTAGACTATGGTTGCTCCTTGTCTTTGTTTCCTATTACTGCCATAATGAATTAGCACAAACGTAGAGACTTAAAACAATAGAAATTTATTATCTCACAGTTCTGTGGGTCAGATGTCTGGGTTGGCTCGGTTGGTTTCCCTGCTCTGGATTTCACATTGACTGACGGGGTCCTGGTCTGGAGCCTCTGGGAAGAACTTCCTTCCAAGTTCATGCAGGTTGTTGGCAGAAACTAGTTCCTGATGGTTGTAGGACTGATGTCATTTGTTCCCTTGCTGGCTATCAACAGGGCGTCATTCTTCACTTCTGGAGCCCTCACCAGTTCTTAAATGTGTCCATCACATCTCAAAGCCAACACTGGAACCTTGAATCCTTTTCTTCCTCAGGATCTCTGTTAATTCCCTGTCTGCTTTGTCTCTCTGATTCCACCAGAGAAATTTCTCTGCTTTTAGGGCTCATGTGATTAGACTGGGCTCACCCACGTGATCCAAGATAACCTTCCTATTTGAAATTTGTAATGTTAATAATATTTGCAGAGTTCCTGTTGCCTCGTAACACGACATATTCGTAGGATCGGGGTTGGGGTGTGAACATCTTTTGGAGGGCCACTCTGCACCACAGTGACTGAATTGCTGGGTCTTCTCTCCATGTTCTACGATCATCCCTGGTCAATGGGTCCTTAGCAAGGACCAGAGATAGGTGTGGAGGATCAGAAGTCTGAATGGCTTGTCACCCTTTTGGAAATATCTTATCTTTTCTATGTGTCACTGGCTCTCCTGTTTTGTGTCAGTGTGCGTGCCACTGGCTGCTCTTGTTGTCACTTCTAATTGCTTCTGCTTCTGACTTTCCCCTTACCTCTGCCATCTGGATGTTTGCCATTTTCTCCCTTTCACTTTTCTCCTTTTTTTCAGCCTACGTTTCTTATCACTTCTCTAATCCTCTGAAGTTTGCTTTTGTGGCTGGTACCAACCACTGTGAGCATTTTTTCTCTTTTGGTTAAGGGACCAACTATGATCCTTTTGTGGCTGTTTTTTCTGACTTAAGAGTTAGATCCTGGTACCCTTCCCACTCAGTTGACCTTAAACCTTCCGTGTTTACTGCTGAACCGAATATTTGATGTTTCTGATAGTTAAAAAAGTAGATAAATGAAACTTCATCGTAGTTTTGCTTTGGTCAAGATTGAATTATTCTTCCTGCTGTAGAAACCCCCTGTTTAGTTACGAGATATAATGTACAAATATATCCTGATGGGCTGCTTTTCCTCTGTCGGCTTGATATGTGTTACATTTGCCAGTGGTTAGGGAAAGAATTTTTTCTAAAGTCCAGAAATTTAGAACCATTGTCTGTTCAAATATTGCTTCTGCTCAAAGTTATTACTTTAAGGGGTAGACTAATATACCGTTATATGAATTTGACATTGCTTATTTAATAAATGCTGCACTGATGGACATTTAGACTGTTACATCTGTTACACATGTAAACATGTGACTGACATCTGTGTGGGGATCCATGATTACTATATTTGGATAAACTCCCAGAAGTATATCATTGGGTTAAAGTATGTATGTTTTTGATGCTCTTGATATATATTGCCATCTTGCTACCTGGCAATTAGCTAGATTACCTCTCAACTGAATTATGACAGTGCCTATTTTCTTGTTGGTTTTTAGTAAATTTATACCACAAATTATACTCAAAATATCATAAATCCCAAACATCTTTAAAAGGTTCTCATCTTCAAGTGAAGATTGACATTCTTTTCTTTTCTTCCTTTTTTTTTTCCAGAGACAGAGTCTCACTTTGTCACATTTAGTAGAGTGCTGTGGGGTTACACCTCACAGCAACCTCTAGCTTTTGGGCTTAGGCAATTCTCTTGCCTCAGCCTCCCGAGTAGCTGGGACAACAGGCACCCGCCACAACACCCAGCTATTTTTTTTGTTGCAGTTTGGCCAGGGCTGTGTTTGAACCCGCCACCCTTGGTATATGGGGCCGGCACCCTACTCACTGAGCCACAGGCGCCGCCTTGATGTTTTTTCCTTTAAAAAACAACTTTTATGTTTTGTCATATAATTCTTAGAAAATTTACAGAGAAGCTACAAAGGAGTAGAATTCAGGTTTCAGTCACATGGATTGCATATTTCTTTTTATAAAAACGTTCATTAAAAAAAAAAATTTTAGATGCCCTTAATTTAAAACTGAGAAAACTTGAGGCCCAGCAATTATTATTCGAGATGGCCATGACCTAACATTTAAAAAGAAAGTTGGCTTAAAGCAGTCTAATAGTTGTTAATTATAGACTCAGTTTTAAAATTTCAGTTGTTGGTGTATACATTAATTTGCATATGATTAGGAGAATGGTTATTGTTCTGTATATTACAAACATTTTTAAATTATTAAAATGTATTTTTATTTTTCTTTAAAGGGGAAAGGCCTCCATCATACCCAGAATGATCATTTTCAGAATGATGGAATTGGTAAGTGGTAAAATTAACCCTATCAAAACTAGTATTTATAATGGAAAAGATTTACCCCAAATTTCACTTTGAGAAAGAAAAGGAGAGGGATATAATGGTATCTCTCTCTCTCTCTCTCTCTCTCTCTCTTTCTCACACACACACACACACACACACACACGGGCAGTGACCTTGGAACCTCAATTCTTTCATTCAACACATCTGGTCATGTTGATACACTGATACGTTATTTCTGAAAAGGGATGATTTTGTATGTACTAATGTACATACCTTATGGTTTGTTTCTTTTGGAAACAGAATCTTACTATGTCACCCTCAGTAGAGTGCATTATAATGTCACAGCTCACAGCAACCTCAAACTCTTGGGCTTAAGCGATTCTCTTGCCTCAGCCTCCCAAGTGGCTGGGACTATAGGCATCCAGCTATTTTTTTGTTGCAGTTGTCATTGTTGTTTAGCAGGCCCAGGCCAGGTTCAAACCCGCCAGCTCCTGTGTTATGTGGCTGGAGCCCTAACCACTGAGCTACGGGCACCAAGCCCATATCCTAAAGTTCTGTGGAAAAACATTTGAGCCCTATATACAATGTAAGTTTTTAGAACATACATGCTACAAATGTCTAGCCATACAGGTTTCAAGATTATGTTTATTTAAATGATTTTACATGTTGCAGAATTATGCTTTTAAAGTCATAATTACTTAATCTTCATTTTATAGTTGTTGTGTTACAATTGTAGGTCAAAACTTTATTCTGAAGAATTGTGTATGTTTTCTTGGTCTTAGAAGACTAGTTACTAAGATTGTGTGCATGGTTTTCTTTATGGAAAGACCCATCTCCAGCTCCTCAAAAGACAGTTTACAATCATGCCAGTTTATAAAAGGAATACTTGGTATAGCTCAAGTTAATTGTAGGGGATATTATAAAATAGTTATGTTTTTTAATACACTTTACTCTTCCACATTGACAATTCTTTGATTATAAGCTATCATATGGAAAACCTGGGAAATAGATTTTGCTACAGAATGATTTAAGTTATGTTGCCTAGGTGAATATGTACAGCTACTGAGTGCATCCTTTTTCTGTTTATTTTTCAGTTCAGCCCAATCCTTCCGTACTTATTGGCAATCCTATTAGAGCATATACTCCTCCACCCCCTCTTGGACCTCACCCAAACTTGGGAAAATCTCCAAGCCCTGTTCAAAGAATAGATCCTCATACTGGGACAAGTATTCTTTATGTACCTGCTGTCTATGGAGGGAATGTAGTTATGTCGGTGCCTTTACCTGTAAGTGGACATTTGAGATACTTTCTATTAAATAAAGTAAAATAGGCTTCACTAAATTGATGACAATCCCAAATAATACTCTACCAGTCTTTTTTTTTTTTTTTGCCCCTAAGCTTCTTCTAAAGTAACTCTTATCTTTAACCTTTAAATTTGAAATGAACAAAGTGTGAATTTCTGTTTAAGATTTGCTACCAGCTTATCAGTAACAATTTAAACATCTATAAATTGGAGATTTAGAAGCCTTTGGTGGTCTTCGTCTTCCTTTTTTATTTTTATTTTATCAGACAGGGTCTCACTCTGTTATAGTGGCATCATCATCGTTCACTGTACCCTCAAACTCCTGGGTTCAAGTGATTCTCCTGCCTCAGCCTCCTGAGCAGGTGGGAATACAGGTGCCTATTACTATGCCCAGATAATTGTTCTGTTTTTAGTAGAGATGGGGTCTCATTCTTGTTCAGGCTGGTCTTCAAACTCCTACTAAGTTCAGGGATTCACCTGCTTTGGCCTCCCGGAGTGCTAGAATTAGGAGCATGAGCCGCCACCCCACCTGCGCCCCCATCCCCTTGGCCCTTAGGATTCTAAAATATTTTACTGAGGAAAATTGGGCTAGAAGTTAACAGAGCTAGTAAATTGGTCTCTTGTTTTGTAAAGTGATGTTTTTAGCTTTTACTTTTTATTTTTGCATAAGTCACAGACGCTTCTCGAGAAATAGTTGATTGAGGAGGCAAAGAAGCTTGGATTAGTCTAGTTCTCTGTGATCTAAATTTATCAGAGAAATTTCCTGCCTTAAGAAATCTTACTGCTACTTAAAAACATTGCTGAATCCTCTCTAAGACTATAGATTTTTAGAAGGCTTCCATCTTCTATATAAACTCATTTTTATTTCCTTTAAGATTTTGGAATATTTTGCTAATTTGCTGATATATGAATATTTCTTACTCAGGAATTTTATCCTAGGAAAAAATTTTATTCATTTGAGGCACTTACTCTAATTGTAGGCAAAGGTGACCATGGCCACAGATCTTTGAGGTGTAGGTGGCATCCCTACCCACACCTCAAAATGGAAAAATGCTCAAACTGCAAACATTTCTTAGTCACGTTGGTCATGATAGTTCACATCATGGCAGCCAAAGGGAATGACTGTCAGTAAGAAATATGTAATTCCTGCCTGTTCCCCATAAACTTTAGACAGTAGACATTAGCTGAGTTATTTCTTCCCAGACAGCCTGGCAACATTACGCATCATCTGCTTTAAATAGTAAGTCCCTTAGGATATTTATATTTCACTTTACTAGGTCAAAGGGGCCCTTATTTTATCAGATTTCTCAAAGTCTGAATTTAACAGTTACATTATGATAATAGTAACAGTGGCTGATATGTCATTGTTTTTATTCCTTTTATGTTAATATGCAGCGATTATATATCTAGACACACCTATACAAGTTTTCTGTTTCTGTGTTGTAAGGTAGAATTGAATTAATCTAAAACATTAATTAAAGTAATGACCCGTTTGAATTTTATCTATAATAAATGAATGTTAAATGATTTGCTTACTCATATCAAGTTGGAATACCTATTTTTTGAGGCTAAATTCTTTCTTAACTTTTCCCCTGTTCTCTTATTGAGTCTATTAAATTATGTAAATAATTATGCAGTTATGACTTAAAAAGATAATTTTTATGGTAATCTATAGCGTGTATACATTAATACTGAGGGGAAATGATTAAAGACTACAAAATGATTTCATGCCTTAAGGAATAGTTGTTTCTTTCTAACCTTGAAAATGATTCATTTTCTCTCACATACTAAAGATTGAGGGTTTTTTTTTTTGGGTTTTTTTTTTGCCAGTTAATGCATAGTAATAATTCTGCCAATTGTACTTTTGGTATCAACCTTGTAGTTACTCCTTTCTCTGTGTGTTTGGTTTTTTCTAATCAACCACGCTATAGCAGTTTGCCTTCCAAACCATCCCTAATGCAATTATTTTATTCCTTGTGATAACCTTAGGTACCATGGACAGGATACCAGGGTAGGTTTGCAGTTGATCCTCGAATTATTACACATCAGGCAGCGATGGCCTATAATATGAACCTATTACAGACGCATGGACGGGGGTCTCCTATCCCTTACGGCCTTGGACATCACCCACCTGTCAGCATAGGGCAGCCACAGAATCCACATCAGGAAAAGGATCAACATGAGCAAAATCGAAATGGTGAGTTGTTGCTGTGCTCCCTTTCCTAAACTGATGACATGTTTTGCCATCTAGAAAGTTCCTTTAACAGATTGTTGACTTTTTTTTTGCAGTTTTTGGCCAGCCTGGCTTTGAACCCACCACCTCTGGCATATGGGGCTGGCGCCCTACCCCATTGAGCCACAGGCGCCACCCCAGATTGTTAACTTTTTTACGGACTATAAGAGCCATGAGAGAGAATCTAACATAAAAACCATAGATCCTCTCTGTAGAAGATATGTAGGTATGGATAGAGAGAAAATTTATGTGTAATTTCAGAACTCAGTTTAGGTTAAACCCTACCACTTATGATTGATACCACTGATTTCCTGAGAAAGCATTACATTTTAATACTTAGTGTGTTTTAAATGGCAGTCATTTAAAATTGATAAGTACGGTCCTCTCTTGTTAAACATTTTTGTTCACACAAATTATTTTTGTAGTATACGAAATGTTAATGTTATTGCAGGATCATTGATATATAGCTTTTTTCTTTTTCTTTCTTTTTTTTTTTTTTTTTGAGACAGGAGCCTCAAGCTTTCCCCCTGGGTAGAGTGCTGTGGCATCTCAGCTCATAGCAACCTCC